>NW_024879310.1:0-600000 GCF_018340385.1 Cyprinus carpio | reverse complement strand
AGCGCCAGTGGACCTAATAATACTATTGATATCTGGGGGTGGGAGACATTGTATATAGCCTCAATTTGCTTGCGCGCATCAGGGAGAGTGCCGGCGTCTGGTCTCGCTAGAATGGCGGGGAAAAATTACACAATTTCTCACTTGTTCGTCTTCGTGAATTGCACGCTTGCTGGCTTAAACTGTTCCGCGTTTTCAAATTTCCGCTATGGGGCACATGTAGAACAGGGAAGCCGGGCGGGGTGCTGAGCGGCCGCTGCATTATACTGGGAGCAAGATGAGACAGTATAGCATCTTATTATCCGGTGGGGCTCGTAGTTGGTGCGAGCGAAATCCTCTTCTATGAGTTTAAATTCCAGCGTGTTGTTCATCTAGCTTTTACCTCTCTTCCGCCGTGATCAAGAAGTCTTGATTCTTATTCTCCCGGGCGCACGAGGGCTGCGACTGGTTCCTGGTGGTGCTAGCAGCTGGTTGTTTGGATAGAGTCGCTGAACAGGTAGGGCTGTTTTGCTGGACACGAGTCCCCCTATGCCTACTTTACTAGGGCGGTGTGCATAGTTTTCCAGCACCCAAAAAATGAAAATTAGTGTCATTACTGGACTCTCGGGCGGACCCTCTGACTGTCGTTTCCAACCCTGAGACCGTGGGGGGTGTGGCGGGGAGCCTCGGGGTCCTTTCTGGTCTTTCGGGACCAGCGTGTATATATTTTAGATTTTAGTCCGAGAGCTTTATTCTATTCCTGCTCTCCATTGAGAATTGTATGTAGCGGGTAGTCACTGTCGCACTCGGTCCTGAGAAAGGTAAGGGAACAAAGGAAAAACATCTTCAACAGGTAGTCCATGTTTGACATCAGAGGGTCCCGTTAGAATTTTTTGAACCAGCCTCGAAAATACATTTTGGCTCCAAAATATCATAACGTCAGAAACTACGACTTTCTTCAGCTTGACTGCCAAACACACAAAACAATTCTAGTCGCCGGTCCTGGGTTAGGAAGCGCGTTCACAACACTGCAGTTTAGTGATATCCGTTTCGCGAACGAATCAACCTCGATGTAACCAGATGCTTCTTGACCACTCATTTCACCCAAATCGCACTGAATCGTTTGAAACGGTTCGCAGTCAACAATAAGCATTAATCCACAAATGCTTTAAGCTGTTAACTTTTTTTTTTTGTTAACATGGCTGACCACTGGCCCTGAGATACTAAATCAATATCCCGGAGTAATTCATTTACCTCAAACAGTATACTGACTGAACTGGTGACCGCGCAGATAACGAACGAACATTGGTTTGTTCTCGAGTCAAGAACCTTGCATCGTTTTGCGATCCCGGTAGTGATGGGAGTATCTGTTCTTTTTCCGCGAACCGGTTTCTTTCGGACAGTTTGATTCAATAAACCGGTTGCCGCGAAAACGGTTTCACCAGCTCTTGTGCGCTCGACATAATGACTTCATTGGACGATGATTGCCCTTGCTTCAAGCCGTCGGTTTACCCGCGCTCATACATTAGCACAGAAATCAGTTCAGAATCATCACCAAAAGAACCAGTAGTCGGTTCAGATGCGCGTGTGGGTCAGTCCTGTATCACACTGATCACGCATGCGCAGTATCCTCAGCTCCTCGGTTCTCGAACCGGACGCGTCCGCGAGGGCAATAGGTCTTGCCTAGAGAACGAGGTCCAATATTTCGTTCGTTATCTGGCTCGGCCCCCCTCCCCCGTGGAGTGCATCTTCAGTTCTCTCTTCACAGCAGTCCGTCAGTGTACTGTTTGCGTATGGGCTCTAGTATTGAAACATTGGGACAACAGGCATCATGTTAGAAGGAACAAGCATCTCTGTATTCCGCCCTCAATCTCTTTGTTAAAAGAAGATTATTAAAAAACATATATTTTATACATTTTTATGTGCTTATAAAGTAACACATTAAGTTTTATACCACAGTAATATCATACAATGAGTTGTACTTACCCCCCCCTTCATTTAATGAGGAAGTTCCATAAAATTAAAACATCCGTGCGGGTGGTTTGTCGCCGATATTGCGAGTTGTTCCGTTTTGTGACGCCTCCCAAGGTTTTTTCCCCTCCTTCTACTTCTCCTTCTCCCCTGCCGAGGGAACTTGCAATAAGCGGATTTAAAAGTATTAGATGTGAGGATAGTAACATCACTTCTGCTCCTACATATTGCAGTCCTTCCCACTTCAAGCTAGACGTACACCGGACGCGTTACAACACTATGTAAGATCTCTAACCATTATAACATTTTTTTTTTTTTTGTCCTGGTTAATTAAAAAACCCTCTTCTGGTGGGTCTGAGCAACGAGTTTTTATAGATATTTCAATTCCAAAATAAAGATAAAGCTGTCATGCATACTCACCTTCATTGTTCGTGGTAAACCCCTGGTGGCTTTCTTTCTTTTCTTCATTGGCATACAGAAAATGGTTCCGTAAATACTGTTAGGGTCAGTCAGCTGTTCATCATTATAATTTTTTTTTTCCCCCACATAAGGACATTCCTAATGGTTTAGACTGACACACAGCATTTCTTTTGGACTGATAACGCAAATAACTGTATATTTAATGTTAACTAATGTTTTTTGCTTGATGCACATGTTACATTGCCTTATATGGTATCATAACTTTTTTACATTTATTTTGCCACGTGTTTAGACTCTGCAGCCCATTGAATGAGTGCTTCGTCTGCACGGCCCACCTTTCAGTCAATCTTCCACAGAGGGATCTGGCCTTACACAAAACCCTTGGAATGGATTAATTTGGTTTTATTTGTTAAAGACTGTAATCTAAAATGTAAACTAAACATAAGTGTGTATATATATAACTTTAAACACACTTCTCTGATCACCAAGTGGAGATCCTAAACATGTAAATATAAAATACTTAATTACCACTGTAATGTTATGGTAAATATATTAGTAGACTTGGACGTTTATAAGTGTAATGGTTATGTTAAAATACAATGCCTACGATCTGTTATAGTGTACTTGTTATGTCTTTTTTAAACACTTCTGCCACTTGAATAGGACTGATCGCAAGGGTTCTCACCAGAACAAACCGCCCAATTCGCGACTCAACATTAGCCCAGTCACGTTCGTTACTTTTTTTTATTGGCAGGGTTCGTCCATGGTAACAAAATTTCCATTTTCCAGGGGCTCTTAATATCAGTTTTTGGGGTTGCTTCATCCCATGGACATGAAAAACAACCCTTGGCTACAGCGTTTTTAGGAGCATGTCATATGGTTTTTTAAAAAAATAAAGATCTTTTGTATTGTAACTATCGCATATCGTCGATGGAGGTATGCAAATGAAACGGATTGCTGAGGAACAGGTCTTCACCCTTAGGAGTTTTGTACGATTGAAAGGGCGCAGAAAGTGCACTGAGAGGGAATGAAGATATTATCTCTCAAAAGAAAGCGTGGTGTTCTGCACCCCCCTTAATGAGCTCTTTATATATTTTTCGAATCTTCTGGCTTTTTACTATAACATGTCACAAGGTAACAACCCCCCAAAAAGTTTTTTGCATAAATCCCTGCCTGCCCTAGAAATACGCACACTCGAAACTGTCCACACACACTTCCACTAGTTATGGTGTTTTCCTCATGTGAAGAAGACACTGTGTTGTTTTCAGCCTCATCTGGGCTCTAACACAGTTTCCCACATGTTTGTACCTCAAAGTAGTAAAATAAATAATAATAAATGAATGCAATAAAACTGCTGTCACATACAGTGTCAAGTACCAGATACACATTTTAAAGTTACCAATGAGAAAATCGGATATCCACCTCCAGACTCAGGCTCGAATTGACAACGGTGATCCCAAACATTCCGCACCGCAATTTTTGTACGACGCGTGTAAGAATAAGGCTCCGGCTTATTGTGTAATTACAGTATCCCCACAAGGCAACAAAAATAGGTCAAGCTCGACATATAGGTAGTATGGAATACATGTTTTGTATGGTTGTTGTTCCACCTAAACAATTATCAAATTATATCGAGAAGGAGCCACACAAACCCACCGCCCAGACGGATGATACACCATTCGAAAAGAGTAGGATTATGGAAGGAATGAAGTGTAAAGTAGCCTTAAGGGGTGTTCTGCTCACACTGCACTTTCATATCCATTGATGTCCTGTCATAACCAATGCAAGCTGCGATGGGCGCCGGAAACACAAGACTCGGATGAGTCTAACATTTGCTTGTAGCTGCGTTTCCAAAGTTCAAGTTTGGTTGACTCTGACCTGCGAATTCGCATCAGCGCGGGTGAATAGCTTGTCATTAGAAGATACGATACGTCACTTGTGTGCCCTCTCTGTACAGAATGCGTGTCGAAACATCTTATATTGCTTCCTCTCTCTCTCCATCCGCCAAAAAGACACAGTACAAAGCGACATCGGAATCAAACCCTTGTCACTAACGTAGGGTGGGAAGACTTTGGTGGGCCTTGATGTAACGTCTGCTCCCAGCCATATTCGCTGGCAACATTCCGCAAAGAAATATCAACGTACGAAATCGCTTGTGTGGACTGCAACCCTTTAAGCTTACTTCTCATGCTTTGAACATAAATCACATTTGAAAGAATTGGAAAAATTATCTTAATATGAAATGTGTATGTCTGAGAAAATTATAATGTTTTCTTGAGCTTAGATGCATTTAAAAAACCATGTTTGTAGGTGACATGCCAACAAGCAAAGAGCAAGCAAACAAAGCAAAACCCACCCACTCAGAGCAAGAAGAGCCCCCCTCGAGCAACCCTCCCCGCGCAGTCCTCTCGTCGTTGCTTGTGGAGCCAACAATGGAAGTGACTTCAACTGGTAGATGGTCGTCAAATGACCCGACGGTAGAGGCAGGCTGCCAAAAGGTAGGGGCAGTCCCATTATACCATCCCACATGTTAAAAGCGAAACCAACGTTAACAAAGCCAGAACAATGGGGCGGTGTTTCCAGCTGGGTTTAAAAAAAATGAGTATTAGGTCTATATAGCCTAAGTTTGTGCCCTTCAACTGCCAACTGTGAGGGTGACGAATTTTTAAAAAAACTCCTCATGTTTAAATACTATTAAGCCAATTCAAGTTCTACTGCCATAATGTAGTGGCGTGGGACCACATAAGGTGAAGTTGCTGGCCGCTTTTGGACACTAAAGAGGAGACTTGCTGAGGGCGGAAGAAAACTGCCTTCGAGCTAGAATGGGCGTCGTGGCTTCAGGCAAGCGCCAGCACACTTCGTCCCCGCCTCTAGTGTGGTTGCGGTTGTGCGCACCCACATATCGATCAGGCCCAGAGGCATGTTTGGATTTGCTGGACCAGGGACAAGTGGCTACAAATGCCGGCAATTGAACACAAAGGGCCCCTCCCCACTTTGAAGGCTTTTCCTAAACTCTCGTCATAAAATCTACAGGTGGACGCTCACTGGACAAATAACGTCCATGTTTTTATTACAGTCCTAATGGACTTCCAAAAACTACCATAGATTAAGAGATACAATGACACTTTAAAATACCAATATGACAACTGCTCTTTTTAAGTGATGGCACACCATATAGGAGGCCTAAGGGGGACTGGGTTAACGTGTCAAGAGGCAGCTCGCTTGCGCTGGTGACTCACTATAATAATGTTGTTCTGCTGAGTGAAAAAACACAGGTAAGTAGATCCACAATTGTACCATTTAACCAAAAATCAACCTCACATTTTTCTTACCCAGTGCTTCCCTGACTGAAAAAGGGAGCTGTATAATACAGTGTATATGCATACCCCAATTAATGAATGGTGCCATCATGAACATAAGCAATGATAATTCTCTGTTTATTGTATTGTGATTTTTGTGTGTCGAGACGTTTCCCCAAGCTAGGCTAATCTATATGAATATAAACAAGCTCTAGACAGAACCACGAGTCCCACTTACCATTCAGCAATCAGAGCGGTTTCCGTGGCTCTATTTGGAGCGACTTGCAAACAGGCAACATCACTAACGACTGAGAGACCTAGAACGTGATCTCTCTGAGGCTGCGCAATGGCATCCAATGTGGGGCAATGGGACTATTATTAATTTATTTATTTTAACATACTTTCAATTCTGTCATTCATTAAAGGTTTTAACATAATTCGCCTTATTTACCAGAAGCGTGTACCATTGATTCTCGGGTTCTGTGCCAGCTCGTGCTCAATGTTCGTGCAGTTATGTACAGGAGGAACTGCATGATGTTCCCCAGTTGCATGAATCCTTGTTGCTCGTCCTGGTACAGTGCGCTGCAACAATATGGATTAAGAACACCGCGGGCGACAATGTCACAGCATCCACAAAGAGCACTACACGGGGCCTGGGAGATCCTTTTAAACCAACGCATGGGTGAAGATATTTTAATTGGGGTGGACCTTGAATTGAATTCACGTAGGTGGATTTAGTGACTTACCTCTTATCCCAGCAGATTCGGCAACCAACTCTTAGACTATGTTGACCCAAAGGGCATATAAACAATTACAAGTCACTAACAGGGCGCTCTTGAAATACTAAGCACGAAAAAATAACAAACCTCTATATAATTGTGTTAAAAACAGGCCAAGGTTACGGGAAGCTCGTTCAGTAATAGGATTTCAAAGGATGTGTCCCTGTTCCTCTTAACAATTTCTGATCTTGTTTTGCTTTTTTCTACTGAACAGCCTCACCGATGTTGGGTTAAGGATGCCCTGGAAAAATGTATATTATTAATGCAAAACAATCAATGCACGCTTCAAGTTACAGATACTAAAATAACTGAAAAAAATATAGAATGATTGGTCAGAAACTGTCAGACTTGTGTGATTATGATACAATGCAAATCTATAAATGGGAACAGTATTTAAAATACTTTATATCAAGTGCAGGTTCTATCACAGCAAGCACCAATCAGAGCCATCCAGATACAAACAACAGGTATTCCTGGGAGCTCTGTTGTTAGGGCATATATTTATTAGGAGTCAAATTACGCAAAACATTGAGGTGAAGTGAGTTTAAAAGAGGCGAAACTCCCTGGTTGAATGCATATCAAATTTGCGCAAAGTTGTGCAGCGTTATACCAGGACTAATTGGGCTTAGATTTGCTACGAAGACACGATAGCAATAAGTCATCACCCTAACGTAGTTGCCACCCACCAGTTCCGAAATACAGGTATATTAGAGTATGCGAAAGTAACACATGACTCCAAAAAAAGTGGGGAACAACTGTACAAAATGTGTGAATAAAACCATACTGCAGCATGATGTGAGAAGTTTTTCAATTATTTCATATTTTATTTAGAATACAACATGTAATGCTATCGATGTTTAAACTGAGAAAAATGTATAATTTTAAAGGGAAAAATAAGTTTAATTTTAAATTGCATGGCATCAGCATCAACAATCTCCAACACATCTCCATCCCGCAACGACAAAATTGGATGAGCCATGTTTTACCCCTGGTGGGGGGCCTACCCCTCTTCCTTTATAAACAGTCTGCAAACGTCTGGGGTGACGGAGACACGTGTCTCAGGTTTAGGAATATGAATGCCTGTCCCATGTTTGTCTAATAACAGGCTTCTAGTTGCTCAACGGTCTTCGGTCCTTCTTTGTTCTGCATCTTTCTTCCAGCTTTATGATGCATCCCTAAATGTTTTCTATGGGAACAGATCTGGACTTGCAGGCTTGCGCATTTCAGTCAGCCATGATGTTTGTAGTTCGAATGCATGATGTGGTCTGGCAATGCATTTGGAAAATGCTAAGGGGTCTTCCCTTAAGGAACCGGCTGAGGGTGAAGCATAGGTTGTGTTCTAATTGATATAACCGTTCAGCGATTTGATGGTGCCTTTCGCGCGCTGTGAAGCGGCCCATGCCACACGCAGTCATGCAACCCCACAACCATCAGTAGATGCAGGCTTCTGAACTGAGCGCTGATAACAACTTGGGTTGTCCTTATCCTCTTTAGTCAGGATGACATGGCGTTCCAGTTTTCCAAAAAGAACTTCAAATTTTGATTCGTCTGACCACAGAACAGTTTTCCACTTTGCCACTGTCCATTTTAAATGAACCTTGGCCCAGAGAAAACGCCTGTGCTTCTGGATTATGTTTAGATATGGCTGCTTTTTTTACCTATAGAGTTTTCGCCGGCAACGGTGAATGGCACGGTGGATTGTGTTCACCAAAAATGTTTTCTGAAAGTATTCCTGAGCCCATGTTGTGATTTCCATTACAGTAGCATTCCTGTATGTGATGCAGTGCTGTCTAAGGGCCTGAAGATCACGGGCATCCAGTATGGTTTTCCGGCCTTGACCCTTACGCACAGAGATTGTTCCAGATTCTCTGAATCTTTGGATGATATTATGCACTGTAGATGATGATAACTTCCAACTCTTTGCAGTTTGTCCTCTGAGCAACTCTTTCTGATATTGAGCCACCAAACTATTTTCGCCGCAGCATTGGGGGAATTAGATGTCCCTGCTCCATCTTGACTTCTGCCCGACAACTGCCACTCTGACAAGGCTCTTTTTATACCCAATCATGTTGTCCAATTGACCTAATAAGTTGCAAAGTGTCCTCCAGCTGTTCCTTATATCTACATATTTAACTTTTTGTCCAAGCCCGTCTTATTCTACCTGTCCCAACTTTTTTTGGAATGTGTAGCCTCTCATTAAATCAAAATGAGCCAATATTTGGTGAGCATGGACATTTCAAAAATCGGTTTTTCTATATCTGTGTCAACAGTTTGAATAGTTATCTATGATTCTATTGTGAAGTAAAATATAAGTTTATGAGATTTGTAAATTATTTCCATTCCTTTTTTGTAACTGGCACAATTTGTACATAAGTTTCGCCAAACACATGTTTTGGATGGTGTGGGAATCAGGTTTATAGTAATTGTGATCTGGGAAATATTACAGAACATCACCTTAAAATACAAACAACTAATTTGATAAATTCAGTGATAACGACTCTGGTCTTATTTCATTTAACAAAATGAGAAATGTGTTGTGTGTTGTTGTGCCTTTTTTCCTGGAATAGGGTTTAAATGAGGGGAAGAGCAATCGGTATTCATTAAGTTCACAAAAACAAAGTAAGGACAAGAGAAAACAATCCTGGATACAACCAGGTAATTCAGTAACTGAACAAAGATAGAAAAACTCATCTATCAACTCAGCCTGGATTTATGCTTCATGCTTTCTCTTAGATTAAACGCATAGCTGAGGTCTTATTTTACATAGTCCTGTTTATGTATACTAAATTCTATAATGTATTAGATTGATAAATTGTGTTTCTCCTTCATCTTCCTATCAGACTCTATCAGAAGATCCAGTGTTCTAGCTGTCTAAGTTGTTCACGTGATCCGTCAGCACGCCATGTGAATACAATCCACTGGTCTGTAAAGAACATGCTCACTTTTGCTGAACGCATGCGGGACCACACATCATACCTACAACATGTCCATTCTCCTGTAAGAGAAACTCTTCAGTAAGAGGACCTGACCTCAAGATCAACACAGCACTCAAACAGAATAAATCTGAGGTTCTCTGTGACATCTGTGATGATATTAAGATGAAAGCACTGAAGATGTGCCTGGTGTGTCAGAGCTCTTACTGTGAAACTCACCTGGAGCCTCATCACAGAGCCCCAAATTTAAAGAAACACAAACTGATCGATCCTGTGGAGGATCTTGAGGACTATTTCTGTCAGAAACATGAGAAACCTCTGGAGCTGTTCTGTAGAGATGATCAGATGTGTGTGTGTTTGCTCTGTGCTGTAACAAATCACAGGAATCACAACACTGTTGCTGTAGAGGAGGAGAGCAAAGAGAGATGGGTAGGAGTTACTAACACATTATTTATTTAAACAACAAGATTATTTTTTTTTTTTTTTTTCAGGTTCAATATATAAATTTGATATTTAAAGATAAAATGTGTCTGTGTCTATAGAGCCAGCTGCTGGACATGCAGACAGATGTGCAGCAGATGATCCAGGACAGAATTAAGAAAAATTCAAGACATCAAAAAAGTGAGTACTCACAGGAAATTGTCGTAGAAACAATGCAGATGTTAAAAAAAGGCTAGATTTCAGTTTGAGTTCTTTCCTATTAAGATAATTGAAAATAATTTGTTTTATGCTGTGATTTACTTTTCAAACATAACAAAGAAAAAAATGGTATTGATTTATCAGACAGCATCAGAAAAAGAGAAAGAAGACTGCACTGAGCTCTTCACTGATCTGATGCGCTCCATTGAGAGATGTCAGTCTGAGCTGCTGGAGATGATGGAGCAGAAGCAGAAAGCAGCAGGGAAGCAGGCTGAAGAGCTGATTAAAGAGCTGGAGCAGGAGATCACTGAGCTAAAGAGGAGAGAGACACTGAACTGGAGCAGCTCTCACACACTGAGGATCACCTGCACCTCCTACAGGTCAGTGTACTTCTGTCAGCTAACATCACAGCACAACCCTCCACATGCTGAGGGATTTCTGCTTTCTCCTGCTGTAGATTTTCCCATCGCTGATCAGACCCTAAATCACCTGCAGCTGGTCTGAGATCAGTATTAGTGACACTAGCTGAGTGTGGAGACTCTGAGGAAAGCTCTGATTCAAACTGCAGGAGACTCTAGAGAGAAACTTAGCAGACCTGGTAAGAAAAATGTAATATTTTCTTTGGAATAGCCGTGATCTAATTGAAGGTGGAAAAAATGGACACTATGAGCTGACCTTAAATTTTATATTATTGACTGGTCAGTAATTTGTAGGCAAGCAATGATCTGTATTATGATTTAAAACTAGTGCAATAAATGTTCATTGTCATTTGTCTCCGACAGTGATAAGGGATGCAACAATAGCAGGTACAGTTGTGAGTGTGCTTGATTAGACTGTCATATACTGTGAGTATGCATTCTTCTCAGGTTGTATGGTTGCATAGAAGTTGTGATCTACGTTTCTGATCTGTCGTTCAGTGGCTGGGACTCTGGATCCTGAAACAGCTTATGTCCAAACTCATGTCTCTCGGGTTGATATAAAACAAGTGATACAAGTTCAGACTTCGATATGTGGTACTCAGAGATACATGAGTGCGTTTTAGTTTTTGTTCCCATGTTGTCTGCAAAAGAGGGCTTCAGCACAGGAAGATTTTATTTTGAAGTGGCAGGTAGAGGGAAAAGAGCAGAATTGGGATTTAGGAGTGGCCAGAGAATCGCATTAATTGGAAGGAATGATCTCAGCAGAGTACCTGAATAATGGATATTGGGTTGTAGTTATGAGGGATGGGAATGCATGACACCCTCCCCCCCCCCCCCCCCCCCCCCCCGCTGGCTCGGAATCGCCCTCTTGTCCACTCGGTCTTTGAGAATGAAGCCTCAGGTTGTAGGTTGTGTTCTTGGATTACTGAGGAGGGTCTTGGGTCTCGCTGTTATGATGGGCCGGCGGCAGATCTAAGATGTATCTGTCACTGGTCAGTCGTTCACTGAGAAACTCTACGCCAATGTGTGAGACCCCGATCGGAAACAAGTGAGGCAAAAAATGGAGCACCAACGGGGCATGGTACCGGGCGCAGTGAAAATGACAATTAAAACATGGAAACACTAACAGTAAAAGAAAAACTGGGATAAGATAAATAACAAATAAGAAGCAGACAGAGAGAAGAAAGAACTAAAATGCACGGGAGGTTAGAAAAGCGGACAAGGAATGAATGAGCAATAATTAGAAATCCCTTAGTGGGCATGAACGGGAACTTACAATATACTCAGAGTAGAGCAAGAGGTTTGCATATTGGTCATGCGGTGTGAGTGTTAGGGCTCTGAGCCCAGAAATTTAGGGACCAAACCGCAGAGAATTCGCCCGCGTCCAAGCTGGGATAGGAGGAAATAGAGTAACAGGAGTTGGGGGGGTGGACGGAGGCGGGTAAACTGGCATGGGACAATGGGGGGGCGACTGTAATACTCGAGATATGGGAGGATCTATGGGAGAGATATGACACTAGAAAAACTAAAATAGTTGTTTAAATAAAATAAAAAGAGGGGCATTTTGGTAAAGAATTAATAAAAAGAATTGTGGAGGGTTTTACAATGACAGACAGTGCAACTAGGGCCAACTTGGAACAACCCGGATCGCAACACACAACGAATGTTTGGGCAAAGGTTTGCTGGGGGGGGGGAAAGGGGTCATAGGAGGCAATGGCATGGAGGTTTCCGTTCTCTTTAGGAGTGTGACAAGAGCTCTTTGTGCATAAAGAAGATCTGTAACATTTTAAATCCAAAGAGACATTCTTGTATAAAAATTACGAGTCACCCACGCCTACACAAAAAGACGAAATGCTAAGCAGGGGCCCCCACAATGTCGACAGCATGAGGTGGGAAGAGTTCAGAAACGCCGCCCAGAATGGGCACACAGAAGAAGGAAGGCATAACGGTGATGTCTCGGCAGGTGTTGCCACCGGCGCCAGGTTGTGGAGGATAGCTGCTGGGTTTCGTGGTGAAAGTGAAACGAATTGGGGGGACCCTGCGCAAAAGAGGACGCAACGAGAAATCAGTGGGTAAGTGTGTATGTTACAACAATGTTCGGGCAGAAACAGGTGAGAGTCGCAAAGATTCCAGGGGTGTAGAGAAGGACTGGGGCCTGTGGGTACTAGGCTACATGCCGTCTGTTCTATAAAAGACAGTCTTGAATGCTTCTGACTCACATTCTGTAAGTACGTTTACATATTTAAAGGATTTGCCACTGATGATTCAAATGCGAGTTGGGAGTAGTCTAGAGGAGAGCTTGTGTTTGTAGTTTCTCTTTCGCGAGACACAAAATGCAGACATTGTGGGATGTTTATGGGCATGATTACGCAATGCAATGTGTAAAAACCACAGTATAAGTCATTATAATCCGTAATTATGTCCCCCACTGGATGCCAGCAAATGCTTGGTTGTATAATATGTTTTATTTATTGGTTTTGTCTTGTTACTCCAGGACACAGGGCATCACAGTTATGGTAAAGGGGCAGAACAGTTCCATCACACACTTGAGGCATTCTCAGAACGCAATCACAACAATCACTGGATAGCTGGGCAATCAGCGTATGCCCTCGCTTTTTCCGACCAATGAGATTGGTAAAAAATCAATGCGTTTCAGAGAGGCGGGCAATAGAGGAGAAACAAAAATGTACAATATGTGGAAAATAATGTGTTTTTTGAACCTTAAACCACATAAAACACATGGCATTACACCAAATACACAAAAATATTGTTCTGTTTTAGTAGAATCATATGACCTATCTGAAACCAACAATTGACTTTTGGCTAGTGGTTAAATGTTCAGTGAGTATTCTTCAAAAAGATTTTAGAATTTTTAGCACAATTTTTTTAATAGTGTTGATAATGCACTAGTAAATACTGTAAGTTTTGTTATGCTAGGCATGCGCGTAGAAATGTTTAAATCCATGCGTTGTCACGACTAAAAAAAAAAAAAAAAACCCCCCTACCCGCTGTGGGTAATTTGTGTGTCCCGCTCACCCCTAATGTAGGTTACTCATTTGAGGTAATGTAATATGACTTTTTCTAGATTACTTTTTATTAATCAAACTTGTTTTAATGAATGAATAAAACATTAATAAAAGCATGAAAACAACAATGACACACCCAAGCCACGGGGGGGGGGGTGGGCAGTTACTGAAAGGCACTGGGTATGAAGACAACATGCTTCCCAGTTATACATTACCAATGTTTAGTTATTTTTTTGTTTTTATCTAAATGCTAAATTGCTTGAGAGATGCCTTTTTTTTTTCTTTTTTTTTTCAGAAATTTCAGAAGTGTGGGTTTGCAAATTTAAACATTGTGAATATAGTCAAAAACTAAATGCTATGACAACAGTAGGAGGATTTTAAGAAAGGAACATTAAATAGAAAAAAGAAAGAAGAATTAGGGAGATTCAATGAATTTTTACAGTATGCCATTGTGTGGATAAGCAATTAAGTAATGCCTCAACAAAAAAGTAACTGTAATCTGAGTATCGAGAATTTTAAAATGTAATACTACTCTATAGGTAAATTATGTAATTTACAAGTACTCTAAGTTTTGGAATCTGATTATAGTAATCCAGATTATATGTAAGAAGTTAGCTTCTCAGCACTGCATATAGTTTATAAGTGTTATCTGATATGGTTTGTTATGTAATTCAATTATCAGGGTTGAGCATTTTGTAGTTTAATCTGTTCCTTCTTTTCTTGATCAAATGGTTTTAAGATCTTTATATGGTTTTATATGAATAAATGTCAGATATGTGAATACTCTCTCTCTCTCTCTCTCTCTCTCTCTCTCTCCTCTCTTCTCTCTCTCTCTCTCTCTCTCTCATCTGTCTCTGTAGTAAGTAGTGTATGGGGTTGGGAAGCTATCTTATCCGACTTAGTGTATCTGTGCTTTATGGTCTCTGACACTGCAAGGCAGAAAAAATAAAAATAGAAGATATTCAAAACACAAAACACATTTGATTGAAGGTTCTGAATCTATTAGCTTGTCAGTTAACTAGCAAGAAATACAGTTCCTAATAAATCTGCTACAAAATTGCATATTATGATTTAATAACCCTAACTCCACTGAGGCAGAAAACTTTGTGGTAGATAATGCTAAAATAAATAAATAAATAATGCTCCCCCGTTTTAGAATAATTTTTGTATGTAAAGATGTAAACAATGTAATATCTAAACACATTTGTATTTTTGTCATAGTGAACCATGTGTTTTAAGCGGTAGCGAACTGTGACTTTTGAATCTTGGCCCTCTTAATCCCTACCCTCATCGGCAGAAAAACGAAAGCTAATAGCAGCTAATTGTGTCTTTTCTAACTGTTATGTTTGACAATTCTATGAAACAAGGACTATATGCACGGTTACTTCCTGGTTTTAGATAGCCAGCCGTCAGCTCAGTCATTTCCGGTTTACTGTCAAAATTGACTGTGCTATAAGGGCGAGCGCCCTTTGCCTGCTTTCTCTACATATTCCATTTACAATTTGAAGAAAAGTTTTGTTTGTCTAAGAGGACCAAACGTCCATACAAACGTTACAAATGCAAGTGTATAAAATTAAGCGAGGTCCTAGTGCAATGATTGACAGTGATAAAGCAATCTAACAGAACAAAACATCTAAAAAGCCGATGTCAAGAACAGGCATGTGCATTAAGTGTGATCAGACTAAATTCTGAGTTAGCAAAGCTACAGCAGCAACACGTCTGTGGCTGAATATATTTAGCAGTTTCTACAGTTATACATAAAAAAACATAAAAAAAAAAAAAATGAATTTTAAAAGTATTTAATGCATTACAATTTTATTGTTATAATATATACTAGTATATACTTAGAAAAATGGTTCTAAACAGTATAGAAAAAGGGTTCTTTAGCTGTAGCAATAACAGAACCCGTTTTGGTGCTAATAGGAACCTTTTATAGGGTTCCATAAAAAATCTTAGATGAGTGGTACTATCTGCCAGGATGTGGTCCGTCCATTTTACAGAGGACAGTTTCCTGAACCTGGGAGAGGCCAGCTGTGCACAAAGGCTGTTTCTAAAAAATGGGGCAATTCCAACTTTGCTAGAAAGATCCGGCATTCTGAATTAGAGCCTGTAAGTATATTTTATTATTTGCTATTGACTGTTCAGTTGCAGAGTTTGGTGAAGTGTATAGTAACTCATATTTTTTGTCATTCTTACGATCACAAGTGCAGATATGGATTTAGTTTACAAGCATAGTATCCTCTGTTCTCCACTAACTAATTGGCAGCGAAAAGAGACGAACATAGATGCACTACTGTGTTCTGTTTTACACTGGATGCTCAAGTAGAGCTGAAACAGCACAAACCTGTTGTGCTTTCATGCCGGCGGCGTCATGTGCAGTTTTTACCAGTCTGATACGTTCTGCTCAAGTCATGCTTGTAAAATCGGTTCCAATTGATTGGCTTGGTCATCTGTGCTTTCAAAATCTGACTCGGGGCTTTAACTGCATTACCTGATATAGTAAAAAATGATTATTAACTGTCTTTATAGCTGCTTTGGAACGCTGAAACTTGTGATTATGGTAAGGGGTGTTACATTTCCAACACATGCTTGAGAACGCATTATGACGTGGTGACATAAAAAGTGTGCTGTACAATGGACCTACATGTCTAGTAGGGCTATCTATTGCCTTTTATGTGTTTCTTTCAGAATATTAGGCGATAATACTCATGGACAGAAATGTTTGAATATTGCAAGAGAATATAGAAAATAGAAAATGCACACTATTTAAGAAATTAATGTAGTTGCTCTCTAAATTAAAAAAGAAAACTGTGTTAAGCATTACTTTGAGATTCTAACTTTCTCTTTAATTTGATTGCTAATATTCTTATAATTATGGAGTTTACCAATGTGAAGCATAATTTTCTCCACATCTGCTTTTTACATCCATAAAGTCATAGTTCACCCCAAAGTGAAAAATTGTCAGCATTTATCTCTTTAGGACGTTTTTCATACGGATAACAGCAGATATTTAGGCAGAATATTTGCTTTACTAGCCATTTACTTTTTATTGCATCAATTAAAGTGAATAGCAACTAAGGTTAATATTCTAAGACGTCTCCCTTTGTGTTCATCAGAGGAAAGAAAGTCAAATAGGTTTCAAATGAAATGAGGATGAGTAAATGATGACAGACTTGTTCGTTTTTTTTATTATTATTGTGGACTAGCCCATTCAGATGGCTTTTTATCTGTTGTGAATAAAGACAATTAGTAACTACTGTGTGTAGTATACATTATTACAAATGATTAATGATGGCTTATGTTTTGATTGTATAATGTTTTGAACTTAGAACAACAACTAGAGGTCAACCCTACATGTAAGGTAAAGTGTAAAATGTGCTGGTAATAAGCAGATTTACATGAGTAATGTAACCCTATGACATAATTTGACATATTGTATATTATATATACTCTTATATTATGTGTTCTATGTTAAAAGCCATGTTACTTTGAATTTGTACAAATGTAGTTGTGTTTGCTGGGTTCTTTAATTTGTTGTAAAACAAAATCTTTATCTGTATACTTCACAGTCATATCTTTGTTGACAGTTATCCTAATTGTTCTATTTTCCATAAGCCATTGTTAATGCAAAAACATTTATATGTAGCTCTCCTCCCAATGTAATAAGAAAATAAAATTGTTACCTAAAAATAGAGACCAGTACATATGTCACTCCAAAAAGTTCTTGGTGGCTCTCAAGAATGATAAAAAAGAAAGACAATGCTGAGTTACAGTATTATTTACATATGATTAGGATAATTAATTGTGCCATGTGTTTATATTTCATTAAATTTCTTTAGAAATAAATGTAGCAAACTGCAAAAAACATGATTAACATACAGATGTATCAGATCCATTTTACGTGTAATTTCACTTGAGAGCAGTACTTTAAAATGGCTTTAGCAAACTTTTGACCCTTCAGAACAGAAATTAAAAAATATATAAAAAACTGAGAAGCAGGGTTTCAAAGCTGAAAAACAAATGCTATAGGCAAAACATGTGATGACATAATGCATCATTTCAAAACAGAAAGTATTCATACTGTAGTCCTAAATCTTATTTTCATATGGGTGGTGTATATTCATTTATTGTACCCAATTACCAGTGGTGCTTCATTTCTACCTTTTTTATTATCATAAGGGCTAACGTATGGGTAGAGTTTCTCAGTGAAAGACTGAACAGTGAAAGAATGAATGCAAGACCTGGACTCCTCAACATCATGAAAGGAGACCAGACCATTCCTCATAATTCACAAACACACCCACTACCTGAGGCTTCACTTTCGGAAAAGAGGGGGAAAAGGGGGAGATTCACAAGCCAGATACTGATTCTCATTCCTCAGTATTACAATCCAGTACCCCAGCTTCAGGAGCTGCTGTGATCATTCCCTTCCTGTTAATGGATTCTCTGGCCACTCCTAAATCCCAGTCAGTCTTTCCTTTTACCTGCACCTCAAAATAAAATCTCCCTGAGCTGAATCCCTCTTTTGCCAGGACACAGGGACAATAATCAAACCTCTCTGGGTTGTCTGGGAGTTCAAGCTTAATATCTCCATATCTCACTTGTTTTCCATGATCAAACAGAATGAGATTTGGATGAGCTGTATCAGGATCCAGAGTCACATCCACTGAAAGGCAGAGATCAGATATGAAAATGCAATTCTTCAAAATACAACAAGTTTGATGTGTTTAATATGAAAACAAAGTAGACTGTGGCATATTTAAATATTTAACACAAATTGTAGTGTTAATTATCTAAATTTTAATTTGACTGAATAATTAATTTAATGTGTAAGGAAAAATGTTGCTATAAATAAACGGTTAAACCACACATACACCACATTTTTAAGAGTTATTAAATTGACTCGAGAAAATTGTATAAAAGCAAAAGGAACAAATTAATCTAAAAAGAACATTTCTAAAAATGTGACAGGTGTTTTAAATTAGTAAAAATTTATTTTTTCTTTATGGTGGACATTCTTATTGTCATTGACCCACGTACCTCCATATAACTGCATTGTCTTGGGAACACTCTCAGCATCACTGACTTTTGTACCTGCATGCTGCATTGTCTTCTGGACTATGGAGACAAATTCCATTAAAATATTATAAGGCATATAATATATGGCAGACTGGTAGTTTTAGGGTGAAAATTATTATTATTATTATTAGTAGTAGTAGTATTATTTACTTTTAACTGAATCACTCAAATTAACTATATATTATATACTGCATTTTTTTTTTTATGTGACACTAGGCCTATTTATGAAAGGGTATATTGCATGTTGATTATTATGGATTTCCTTAAATGACATGATTTTAAATCAAATATTAAACATGATATATTAAAGAAAACATGTACAATGTATTTGACATTTTCTTACCAGACTTGCTGAGTTTCTCGTCTAGAGTCTCCTGCAGTTGAATCAGAGCTTTCCTCAGAGTCTCCACACTCAGCTGAGTGTCACTAATACTGATCTCAGACCAGCTGCTGGTGAATTTAGGTCTGATCAGCGATGGGTAAATCTACAGCAGGAGAAAAGCAGAAATCCCTCAGCATGTGGAGTGTTGTGCTGTGATGTTAGCTGACAGAAGTACACTGACCTGTAGGAGGTGCAGGTGATCCCTCAGTGTGTGAGAGCTGCTCCAGCTCAGTGTCTCTCCTCTTTAGCTCAGTGATCTCCTGCTCCAGCTCTTTAATCAGCTCTTCAGCCTGCTTCCCTGCTGCTTTCTGCTTCTGGCTTGCTGCTCCATCATCTCCAGCAGCTCAGACTGACATCTCTCAATGGGAGCGCATCAGATCAGTGAAGAGCTCAGTACTGTCTGCTTTTTTCTTTTTCTGCTGATGATTCCTGTTAGATAATAAAAAAAAAAAAAAACACTTTTATTAAATTATTATTCTTTAAATAGTTCACCCAAAAAATTACAATTCAGTCATAGTTTACTGTAAGCAGTGAGATGATAAGTGCATTATATTTTTAATCCAAAACTTTAGTCATTAATCAATGAAAATCTTCCATCAACATTGGACATTTGAGATTATGATGGGATAAGTAGGGAATAATGACTTAATTTCAGTCTGTTCCTCACACACTGGAAAAATGTGGATCACTTTTATTACACTTCTACAGTGATTTTTATTTTCAAAAGGTAAATCATCTATACTCACATTTTTTTACTTCTTTTAAGTGTCTGATGTCTTGGATTCTCTTAATTCTGTTCGGGATCATCTGCCGCACTTCTGTCTGCATCTTCATCAGCTGAGGCTACAGGTACAGCAGAACACACAGACACTCAACAGAGTCAACAATTCCATCTAACACAAATAGGTAAACAGTTTATTTACAACCAGGGTCTCAATGGAAAAAACAGGACTACATTTTTGCAAGAACTTCATAATTACATAATTTGCTGCAGTTGTCTTGTCTTGCTGAAATTAACACTAGTGGCAAAACTCCAACAATTTTTATTAATTTTCACACAATTTATGATTACACGTGCACATTATCCTATGACTTCAAATAACTTTTTTTCGTTTCAATCCCAAAATAATATTAAAGTTAATCATTGGAAATGCACCAACAAATGCAAGAATCATTGTAGGCTAAAAAAAAAAAAAAAAGAATTTAATGAAATAGTTGTTCAATTTGGAACTGCATATTAATGCTACTCTTACAATTTCTGCTTTAAAATATATGGTAAAAAACAGTAGGTCTAGTAGTAGTATGCTAGTATGTGGTTACGAATTCAAACCTTGATTATGTCCATTTATTTCGGAAAAAAATAATAATAGGCTTTTAGCACCTCCCAGTGGACGTTTCAGTGCAGATCTGTTGCAATACCCAAGTAATAAAAACAATTTCCCTAATCCACCAAGGTCAAGTTGTTGTTACCTTCCCTCTCTTCCGCACTCCTCCTCTACAGCAACAGTGTGTTGTATTCTTGTGGTCTTTCATTGCGCAGAGCAAACACACACATGTCTGATCATCCCTACAGAACGAGCTCCAGAGGTTTCTCATGTTTCTGACAGATATAGTCCTCAAGATTCGCCTCGGGATCGATCAGTTTGTGTTTCTTTAAATGTGCGACTCTTTGATGGGGCTCCAGGTGAGTTTCACAGTAAGAGCTCTGACACACCAGGCACATCTTCAGCGCTTTCATCTTAATATCATCACAGAAGTCACAGAGAACCTCAGATTTACTCAGACCAGACTTTTCCTTAATGTGCTGCACAACCTGTCTGAGTGCTGTGTTGATCTTGAGGTCGGGTCTTTTACTGAATGTTTCTTTACAGAATGGACAGTTGTAGGTCTGACTGTTGTTCCAGCACTGGTTCAGGCAGTTCTTACAGAAGTTGTGTCCACATGGAGTGCTGACTGGATCAGTGAACAAATCCAGACAGATCGAACACTGGAGCTCATTGACAGAGCTGAAGAGGAAGAGGTAGATGAAGAAACACCCATTTATCATCTAAATTGATAACTGATTTAAAAATACAAAGCAAATTATTAAATCAAGAAAACAAAACTCATCAACAATTAGGATCTCATAAAAGAAAAATAACTTGTAAATTATATCCATTTGATATGATTTTATGACACTTATTAAATTATCATCCTATCTTTCATTCTTTCTTTAGGTTACTGACATAATGGAGGTGCATCCAGACTCCTCCTCCTCGTCTCGGATGGTTTTTGTGCTGCTGATGAAAATTCTGCCATCTCTCAGAATTTCACTCTTTTTGCTCTATTCACAGTAAACACAAAATACATCTCTTGAAATATGACCAGGAAACATGTGACTATAGAAATGTTAAAGTGATTTAATAAACTGTAAGCAGTCAAACATGCTGCTCGGGTACAAAGTACACATGAGTACAAAGTACACTGATCAAAAAGAACTGGTTTTTAGAGTGTTGACGAATAAAAAACAAACGGATACAAAACCTACATTGATCATAGATTCTCAACTTGGCTGCATTTAAATGTTTATTTTTAATATAATAGTTTATTAGTTTAGTTTATTTATTTTTTTACAGAATTAATTACAAATTATTGGAAACAAATGGAGGAAAGAAAACAAAATCAAGTATCAAAACCACAAAATGTTTTCACACAAATCAGTTGTAAGGTAAAATATCAATGTAAAACGAGCATAGTTTTTACCTTCAGCTTTCAGTTTGTCTGCAGTTCATGTACTTCCTGATTCTGTTGTGTGACAATGTTTCTGCACACATCAAACTTTAAATTGCAATCCACAAATGATGTTCACTCAATACAATTCTGATACAATTTCAGTGAATATATGTCCTGTTGATTAAAAATTATATTTTTCCCAAATTGTTCAGTTTAGTTTTCCGTGCACTGAAAGCTCTCACCTGCAGTGATGTCACAGCTCCTCCCTTCTCTTCTCATGGAAATGAAGCACGTCAAAATGTACCTCTGTATGTTCCTCAGTGTGTTAGATAATAATGTTTTGTCACAAATTATATAGCATATTTCTTCACATACTGTTCGCATTTGCATAAGTTTAAACATTAAAATCATTACTAATATTCAATATTAACTTAGGTTTGTGCATTTAAAAACTGCTTTGGCACATTCTGCATTATATTTATCAGCACTGTTCTACAAATGAAAAAAGTGGAAAATAAAGCATCACAAACTCCATCAGGGGTTTTGGGTGATATTGACCAAAAAGCATGAATGGATGCATTCTTTGAAACAGATGATAAACAATCCAGGTGACATATACTTCAGTCATGTATTTTAATTCCAAGTGGGATGCACTAGCCTTCATATTGTATACTGTATGGTACAGATATTACATGATACATCTTCTTGAATGTATCTAAATCTAAAGGTTACATAAACTTCAGTTTCTAAATCAGTTTTCTAAAGGTTACATTAATTTCAGTTGCCTCTAGCAAAAATGGTGCTGTGTCAGTTCTCCAGCAGTAAATTTAGCTGTCTGTTTTAACTGCTGTGTTGTGAACACTTGAGCTGTGAAAGAATATCCTTAATGTTCTTCCCAATATGTTCTGGATAAACTCCTGGAACTTAGTAAGTCTAGAATTATGAAAATAAAGCTGTGAGGTATCGATGCACAGTCCATTCAACGGGTTGTGCTGTCTTAAGGTCCTGTGTCATGTTTAATTATATATATATATATATATATATATATATATATATATATATATATATATATATATATATATATATATATATAACATACATATATATATATATATATATATATATATATATATATTAAACATAACACAGGACCTGAAGACATTTAATATAACCCGTTGAATGGACTCTGCATCGATACCTCACAGCTTCATTTTTCATATTAAATGTGCAGTTTATTGTTTATAAAATGTCCTTCTTTGTGTTTACTGTATGAGATGGTCCCTTCATCTCCAGTTAGAGAAATTAATACCGGACTTTATTCAGATTTTACATGTAATTTCACTTTCACAGCTACAGAAGCGGAAAGAACCTTCAGAAAAACAATGAAAAATTGTACACTGTATTATTATTATTATTATTAAAAGCTGGAAAACCACTGAAAAAATAAAAGTGACATCTCCTCATTTGGCAAGTATTCATGGCAATAAAAGCCTATTTTCATGTTAATTTTCTTGGTGTAAATTCATTAATTGTATCTGACGTGAGATGATCAGTGGTGCTGCAATTTTACCTCTTTCATTCTTACAAGGGCTAAAGAATGGAAAGAGATTCTCAGAGAAAGACTGACTAGTGAAAGCATAAATATGAAATCTGGACTCCACATCATAAAAGGAGACCAGACCCTCCTGTAATCCACAAACACACACGAGGGGGAAGAAAACACGACCTGAGGCTTCACTCTCAAAGACAGAGGGACAGGGGAAGACTCACCAGCCAGATACTGATTCCCATTCCTCAGAACTACAATCCAGTATCCAGCTTCAGGGATTGAAGTGATGATTCCCTTCCTGTTAATGGATTCTCTGGCCACTCCTAAATCCCAATCAGTCTTTCCTTTTACCTGCATCTCAAAATAAAACCTCCCTGAGCTGAATCCCTCTTTTGCCAGGACACAGGAACAATAATCAGACCTCTCTGGGTTGTTTGGGAGTTTATGTTTTATGTCTTTACTTGTCACTTGCTTTTCATCATCAGACAGGATGAGATTTGGATAAGCTGTATCAGGATCCAGAGTCACATCCACAAAAAGACAGAGATAATATATATATATATATATAAAAAAACTTCACAATACAACAAATTATATTTGTTTAATATTGAAAATAATGTATTGTCTAGACTTTAATAAATAAACTTCTTATTTGTGACAATGTGAATAAGTACATAATAATTGTACCTGCATGTTGCTGTATCCTCTCCAGCACTGTGGAAACAAATAACTATATTACATTATTACAGAAGTTTTAATATAATACAAGAACATTGTGTGTTCAGTTCCTGTTCTCTGATGGAAGTTTGTATCTCTGCTGGTTTTTCTTATTGCTGCCTATAAATTTCTGACTGTTACACCCACTGAGACTTCTCGCCAGCACCCTCATTAGATAACTTTCACCCAAATATTGAGCTGCTTGGTTCTTGGACTTCATTTCCCAGCATGCTCTGCCTGGACTTGTTAGTGGTACCAGTTGTTCATCACTTATCATTGGACTATTTATACATATTCTGCTCATTTGCTACTGCAACAATTCTGAGCATTTTTCATTCTGTTGAATTGTCTACCAAGTTTTGACCTGTTTGTCTGCTTTTAACCACTGTTTGTGCATTGGATTAGATTCATATTGCCTTCCTGTTGCCAACCTCTGACTGTTCTTCAGTGGACTGTTTGCTGTCTCTGCCCTCTCTGGATTGATTACTGCTTTGATACCTACAGTAGTTGCCAATCTCTACCCGTTTGATTACTGCGTTTTTTTTTTTTTTACCGCCTTGCCTTTTATTCTAATAAACACTGCATATGAATTGAGAACCTGACTCTTACTCATCCACACTGACAGTGATGAATGTATATGACTGTGGTCAAATCGTCGTGTATTTCTATGGTTTCTTTAAATTTATATCTGAAAGGACAAAAGTTATCCACACTAGCAAATCATTTAGCAAACTGTTTTGATATTCTGCAGCTGATTTGTTTGTATCTACTCACAATATTCTGTTCCCTTTCGATATGTCAATTGCTGACACTTCGGGGGAAACTCAGTTTCTCAGAAATACTGTAGCCTCATTGAATCACATTTGTGCACCACAATGTTTGAGTGAGCACATGCCAACTCAGCTCATGCCAGCTCACATCTCCCACCGCCCCCCCATTTCTCCACAGCTTCCGACATGAAGACTGGACTTGAGACTTCGAACCATGCCTAAATGAGATGGCCATGGCCAGAATGTTAACAATGAAGCAAAACCAAACTTATTCGCATTCTCACCAAAGCTGTAGAGTTTGCCCCACCAAATGTGCGTGCACCCAGTCATTTCACTGCAATTATAGAAAACCAACAAATAAAAAGCAAACACCCCCACAAAAAGAGCACTTCTTCTCTGATTGTGGTGCTCCCGTCCCTATCCACCCGAATCCAGGTTTGAGAAGCACTCAAGGGTGTCCAGTTTACAGGTCCTGGAGATGATCTAACAAGGTTACTCGCTTTGGGGGCAAGGTCCAGTCCAGGGTTGGTCGGTCCAGGGCAGCCAAGCTCACATGCTTCAGTTTGAAGTAGAGTGTTTACTAGCGATGGGCACTGTACAAAAAGGTCCCAGCAGCCTGCAGCAAGGCCCAGACTGGACTTGAGACTTCGAACGATGCCTAAATGAGATGGCCATGGCCAGAATGTTAACAATGAAGCAAATTCTCTCACAAGTTTGCCCGGGGGATTGGCTTTTCTCGTTTGATCTGAAAGATGCTTATTTTCATATCCACATATCCCTGCTCCTCAGCCATTTGGAATGCTTGGGGTTCAGGATCAGTTTGTCCAAGAGCTAACTGTCTCCCAGCAAGTGAATCTCATCCTGGGGCAGCCATTGATTCGCCCCAAATGTGGGCCTGGTTTTTGCTAGAACGCTCTCTGAAAATTCAGAAGCTGGCAGCATCATTCAAACTCAGGGTCTTGGTTCTTATCAAGACTTTCCAGAGGCTGCTAGGCCAAAGTGATGTGGCCTCCCTCAGTAGTGTCTCTGGGCTTTCTGCACGTGCAGCCTCTCCTATTTTGGCATAAGGCCTGCGTTCCGTCAAACCTGAGATGGCTCAGTCTCAGGATGGACTACAGCTGTGTCAATATGTGTGATGGCAGCCCAGGTTCAGTTCCTGGTCGGGCCAGGAATGGCATTGACACATCAAAAGCCTGGAAATGATGGCAGCTTTTCTGGTACTGAGATCGTTCTTACCAGGTGTGAAATGGGAACCACATCCTGGTCTGTTCAGACAACATGATAGTGGTGGCCTACATAAACCAGGGAGGTCTCAGGTCTCACAAGCTGTACAAGTTAATGAGATGCCTCCTACTGTGGGGGCACATCGCAACATCTGCTCTCTGAGGGCAGTGCACATGCCGCACAAAATGAACCAGGGGTTGGACATGTTGTCCCGGAGTATCTTCAGGAAAACGGATAAAGTGGAAATCAACATCTTTGTGGAAGAATTGCAAGAGCTATCAGTGAACATTTCCTGCCTTGATTTTGGCCCCAAAGACTGTAAAGTCATACTCAAGCCAAGGCATGTACCTAAGGTGCTTTCCACTCCATTCAAGGCACAGGTAATAACTTTCTTGGCTCTCCTGGACTCCTTGCCAATGCTTATGCCTGGTCTGTGCCCTTAGAGTGTATATTGACCACTCTGGCCAATTTAGGCAATCAGAGCAGTTCTTTGTGTGCTTCGGAGGCTGCACTATAGGGCTTTTCTTACCAGACTTGCTGAGTTTCTCGTCTAGAGTCTCCTCCAGTTGAACCAGACCTTTCCTCAGAGTCTCCACACTCAGCTGAGTGTCACTAATAATGATCTCAGTGCTGGTGCATGGAGGTCTGATCAGCGATGGGTAAATCTACAGCAGGAAAAAGCAGAAATCCCTCAGCATGTGGAGTGTTGTGCTGTGATGTTAGCTGACAGAAGTACACTGACCTGTAGGAGGTGCAGGTGATCCTCAGTGTGTGAGAGCTGCTCCAGCTCAGTGTCTCTCCTCTTTAGCTCAGTGATCTCCTGCTCCGCTCTTTAATCATCAGTTCAGCCTGCTTCTCTGCTGATTTCTGCTTCTGCTCCATCATCTCCAGCAGCTCAGACTGACATCTTTCAATGGAGCGCATCAGATCAGTGAAGAGCTTAATACTGTCTGCTTTGTCTTTTTTCCTGATGTTTCATGATAAATCACTTCACAAAATGTTCATTTTTAAAATAGTTAATTCATATTAAAACATAGTACCTAGAATATTTAACTTCCTCAATTATTTTTTAAGAAAATTTATCTCAATATTGCAATTGTTTCTCCTAGACTGGATTGAGTCTCAATGAAATCACTGAAATCACAATGAAGTCACACTGACAAACGTTAAGTATAAACAGTGGTGGCTGATGGAAAATTATCAACAATTTTCTGCAGTTTTTTTTCAAGGTACATTTTAACAAGCTGTGATAACATACAGGAATTGAAATGAATTTTCAAATCTTTGTGGCTGCCATTTTTTTGAACCTTAAACCACATAAAACACATGCATTACACCAAATACACAAAATAATGTCCTTTTTAGCAATGTCATACACTCTAAAAAATGCTGGGTTATTTCAACCCAACTTTGGGTCAAATTTGGACTAACCCAACTTTTGGGTTAAAAATAGAATGTCAAAATTTAACCCAATGGTTGGGTTAGTCCATATTTGACCCAAAGTTGGGTTGAAACAACCCAGCATTTTTTAGAGTGTATGACCCCTTTAACATATTATTCATTAACTCATAACCAGTCTATAAAGGTCACATATTTGGTCTTTGTTGGTTATGTAGATTTCTACTATTTACACATCTTCACATACTGAATATTAACCATTTGTTAATGTTTTTACAGAACCCAATCTAAAGTTGAAACAATTCATGATTTGTAAATGTTTATAAACGTTTATTAATCATTTAATGGTCACTGGACTATTAGCTGCTGTAACGTTTGTGTAAAGGGTAGTTAGTTAGGTTTAGCTAAATGCTTACTAAAGACATAACACACATTGTAAATTGGGTGCAAACCATGTTTTTATTGCCTTAAGAAAAACTCTTAAAGGTGCTGTATGTAAGATTTAGACTCTACTAAAGCATAAAAATACCATACTGTGTTTGCAGATATTTAATAAACATGCTAAGTTAACATACTTGTTTATCTGAAAAACAATGCTACAGTCAGTTATTCTCCTTTGAAAATGTGTGTTCCGGGCTGGAATGTCGGCCTTTGTTTCGGTTTGTGAAACCCGCCCACTGCCAGTTTACCCAATTGTATTTCGGCACCCGGGTTGCCAGTTGGCGGAAGACACAGCGTATTTCATTTCATTCATTGTCAAGTGCGCTCGTTCCTGTTGGTGTCATCAATCTGGCAATCTGCGTGTGCCAAGTCTGAGGAGGAGGCGCCTGAAAAAAAAAACTCTCTCCAATATTTTCAAGTTGGACTGCAATACCTAGTTCAACCACTCGGTGTCAATCCTATATAAAGCACCTTTAACTGTTGATTCCTTAACCAACCCTTGAACCTACCAATATCACCAAACCTGTCGCTAAACCTGTATCACACCTCAATAGCAGCAAAAGTGTTTATAAACCAAAAAAAAAGTGCATTAACAAAAGCTTTTAATCATTGTATAACATCTATTAAAGGGGTCATATGATGCTGCTAAAAAGAACATTATTTTGTGAATTTGGTGTAATGAAATGTGTTTATGCAGTTTAAGGTTAAAAAAACACATTATTTTCCACATACTGTACATTATTGTTTCTCCCCTATTCCCCACCTTCTGAAACATGTCCATTTTTACAAGGCTCATCTGTCTGAAAAGCGAGGTGTGCTCTGATTGGCCAGCTACCCAGTGCATTGTGATTGGCTGAATAACCCAAGCATGTGACGGAAATGTTACGCCCCTTAACATATTGTGATGACCTGTTCGGCCGGAGCAACAAGACATAAACAAAAACCCCATTATAAACGTGATATAAACATGATTTCTAGTCATGTTCTCTTTTGGGAGGCCAAACAAAATATTTTCGCTTTCTCAACGAAACAGCCTTGAGTGAGCGGAGGCCAGAGGGCTAGAGTGAGTTGCGACCTAGAGTGAGCGGAGCCCAGATTGAGTGAGCAGAGGCGGGCTTGAGAACGGCACAGCCGGCGGATTCTACGAAGGCGTGTACCTTGGTCTTGCAGAAACCACATGTGACGACCCTGGGCATGGTGATTCACCATTGGTGAAAGCCGATTCAGCCTTCTTTCTTTGCGTGAACATCTGGGCGGCATTATGCAAATCTTCCCACATAGTGATGTAGAGATGTGGGGGTGTGTTAGAACGAGTCGTTTTGGGGGGTGTGGCAGAGTCTTAACTTTTATAAAGAATATCTCTTTGGATTTGAGACTTTAGTCTTTGAAATTTTACAGATCTTCTTTATGCACCAAGAGTTTGTAACACTCCAAAGAGAAAGGAAAAATTTAAATCGCGTCATATGAACCCTTTAAAATCACTTGTAGATAGTGTGCAATTTACAATAAAAATCAATAAAATTACATCATTGGTAGATTTTCAAGAAGTGCATGTCCATATGAACTGAAGGTTTAATAACATTTGTAAGCATTTTAATTTACATGATATAATGATCTGTTAGGTAATGTTTAATAAGTTTATTAGTAGACATTTCTAGATTGAAAATATATTAAATAATGATCTGTTATGTCATTATTGTTAATAATTCGATTGTAAATCAAATTTTCACTTTTCAGATTTTTTCCTTTCTTAAGAATAGTCGTGTGACAAAATGCCAGCATACCAAATTTGCTTCTAATTCCACTGAATGACAAACTATTAGTACATTTCTGTTTGAATTTTGGTGAAGCAAAGCCAAATAATTGATTATTTGACTCATACTTAAACCCTCTTTTGCCCAACTTTACTCCAGTTAGGTAATGAAGCCGACCAATAACTCAATTAGTAAAATCTCTATATTATATTTCCATCATTTAACCGCAAGTGTCAGTTGTGGTAATCAGCTGTGGTCTCAGATTACTTCAATACATTTTTTGTTGTTAAATGAGCAATATAGTTCCCCTTCAGGAACTCGAGCTGCATCGAAATGCTTTGGGAACGCCTTCAGTGTGACTACGCTCTGAATCACGTGTGTAATCAGTCCAATGGATGGGTGAGACGTCATGGGCAGGATGACGTAGTGACCAGGATGCTTAAAAACACTTGCAGTGGATACAGCCGCAGCTTCTGTTATTAAGCAAGTGCTCTGTGTGTGTGTCACTACTTGTTGTGAGTCTTATTTAGTGTTGTTTGCCCACATTATAAGCGCCATTATGTCAAAGCTTCAGTCAAAAATAAGCATTTGGGCAAGAGCAGGCAGCATTTCAGGCTGTGTGTTCCTTCCTGCATGTGCTACAAAAAAAAATAAAAGTTTTGGGTGGGGACACAGTTTGTGTGTAGTTCGCTTGGGAGCAAATCATGCAGAGTCAGCTCTTGAGGGAACTGTCCGCATTGTGAGTGTTGTCACTACGTCTGCTTCGCTCTCGGAAGGCTCTCTTTGAGGAGAAAGCTTTCACCAGCATTTCTCATCAGCGCTTTTGTTGAGGCGGAGCGGCACCCGCTCTCGTGGGGATCGCAGATGGATCTGGTGGAGGAATGGAGACGGGAGACTCCCTATCTTCTTCCTCACCCACAAGATCCAGCAGCCGCTCACTGGGATCGGAAGCCCGCCCTGTCTCATTGGGTCCTGCCCCGAGCAGGCTCTGGTTCTATCAGTCTAGTCTTCCTAGGAGATGACGCGAGTCTGAGGACCGTCGTTTTCAATAGGAAACTTCAGCTAAAGAGAGTCCTGATGCCATGGCTCAGGACTTTGGAGGGCAGGCCCCTCTAGGGAAAAGCAGTCTATACATCATTATATGGTGCCTGTCTCTCCTCAGTGCCCTCAGGAGATCGTTCTGCCAACCCTGCCACCTACAGGGCTTCAGGGTGCAGCAGTCTCCGCCAAGCACTTCTCTCAGTAACAGCCTGAAATGTAGAAACATAGCGGTACTCAAAGTCTCACTACCTCTTCAGAGGTCTCTAGAGTAGCTAGTTTGACCTTCCCCAGCCAGGCTTATTTGAAAACTGCACAGTATGTGTGTTGGAGCAGGGTTGGAACTAATCTCTGCAGAGCTGTGGCCCTCCAGGAACTGAGTTTGACACCTCTGACTTAGAGAGGGGCATCTGGGTTGCTTTCACGATTTCACTTTGCTGTTTGGGCGGTTTGGGGGTAAAATGCAGAGGACGATTACGTCCTTTTTCAAACAGTGTAAGTATGTGTTATGTCACAATGACATGATGAATTTCTACCTTATTATTTGACCTAACGGGGCATCTACACAGTTTTCGATACCCAACCCTACTCATGACAGATGCTCCTAAGAGATGATTCACCTTGTGATCAGCTGAATGTTAGTTAACTCAGATCTAAACAAAAACAAATCAGAGAACACGGGCGGAATTATCAGCGGTGGGTCATACAAACTGCGTGGGAGAGAATAACTTTTTCTAAAATGTCCCCTGTGGCTGCTACACCCCTGACAGCAGCACTGTATCGTATCTGCTCCTGCAGTATCTCTTACTCACCACGAGAGGTCACTACCTACCTTCTAAGTCAGGGGTGTCAAACTCAGTTCCTGGAGGGCCACAGCTTTAGTTCCAACCCTGCTCCAACACACATACTGTGCAGTTTTCAAATAAGACTGACAGACTTGATTAGCTGGAGCAGGTGTTTAATTAGGGTTGAATCTAAACTTTGCAGGTATTACAGTATATATATATATATATATATATATATATATATATATCTATATATATATATATATATATATATATATATATATATATATATATATAAGATCAAATCTAAAATCATTTCATAGAGTAGTGTTACATATACTGCAGTACATTGTGAAGAGTAGAGAGCTGTCATTTTTGGTTTATAAAGAACTTTTACATGACAAAACATTGAAAACATTGATAAAACTTGGTAAGGAGAACTTGACTTTTTCCAATTATTTGCATTTGACTATCTGTGTGATGATAATTTATCAATAGAAAAAGGCCTGTCCAAAAACTATCTTGATTAATAAAACAATGCATGGCAATTATATCATAATGAAACTATCATTGCCTCTTTTTTATTAGAAATTTGATGCCAATTTTTTTCACCTATAGCTACAGCCCGACACACTGTTACAACATATGGTTATTATATAAAGTGACATGACATCCTACTGACTTTGTCTTAATAAAAACAATCTCCATCTTTTATATTACTGTCACAACCTTTGTTATATTTAATAGACAGATAGATACATACAGTAGCATACCCACTGTTAGCCAAAATATATTTATAAATAAGTTATTATAAATGTTAAAAATTAATGCTTAACAATGGTGCTGCTCATTTGAATAAAACAATACACTACCCACTGAGTGAGGTTTAATTGTGTATGGAAATGCTTACTACACCTCTAAAGGTTTTATCATCACTTATTTTGTGCTTATTACAAACCAATATGCCACAAAAGGCATAATATTTAAGAGCGTTATAAAACTTTTTGTCTCGTAATCCATAAACTAAGGGACTGAGACAACGAGGCAAGATCAAAAACAATATGAAGTTTGAGTACCTTACATTCATAAATATAATGACATTTACTTTCCATAAAGGCATTTCTATATAAGGCATTAAAAGCTGCATCATACACAGAAGCAGCTGAACACCATGGAGAATTATAGTTTTGAGACTCTTATTTGTGGAGTTCTTCCTCGCAGAGGAGGCAGATCTGGCTGCCAACATAATCTTGATGTAGGTGGAAACAATAATACACCACATTATGATGAATAAGAGCTGTAAACTCATCGCTCTCATGTCTGCCAGCCATTTTTTCTGTAACATGACCTCCATGGAACACACAACATAAAGGTGCAAGAAACCAGGAGGAATGTAAACAAAACAGACTATGAAAATAAACAATGGAATGACAAAACTGAAACTCCATATGACAAGAAGCCCAATGAAGGTGTTTTTGGGGGTGGAGATGCTTGCATGTCTTAAAGGCATACATATGGCTACATAGCGCTCCAAACACATGGCTACAAGAGTTATGGGTGAACAAATGGCAAGCAAAGACATAAGTGTGCACAAGAAATAGCAAGGAATTATGTGCACGGGGTACTGTTTAGACAACCCCACGAGGGCTAAATCAGTCAACAGCATAAGAGCAGAGTCAACAAAAAGAGTCTGAGCAAACAGAATGTAGCGTGTTTCCCTGAAGGTCTCTTTCTTCAGAAAGGTGAAAATCATCAGTCCGTTCACACAGAGAAAAATCCCCACCAGTACCTGCACCAGCAAAATCTTCTCATTAATCAAATTAGATGTGCTGCTCAAACTGTTGTTTTCTGTTAAGTTCATCTTGATAGCAATAATAAGCCATGAAAAAGCATCATAAAGTCAGAAGATGTAAGTTGTGATATACCTCAAGGCAAATGGTTAAAACCTCCTAGCTATCCTCCCTTTGTTCTGCTTTTATAGAGCTTTAGATGGGCTGGGACTTATTTTGTTTACATACACTCATATGTCATCAGTGCAGGTGTTTCTATGATCTCAGTGGTGATTTCATCATTTGGGATGAATCTGACAATAAAATGATAAAATATAAAATTTAAAGATGATATTGTGTGTGGGTGTTTTTTTTAGGCCTATAGAACCAAATCAAACCATGCAATGGCTCATTACCATGCCAGTCTAGCTTTATATAGCCTACTGTAACATAAAAGAAAAACACTTAAGGTTTGATCTCCATTTGTTTTCTTTTTTTCTTTGTTTTTGTTTTCCATGTGCGTTCGTGTACAGCTGATAGCATTTCATAATCAGCATGATCGCTTGTTAGAGCGCACCTGTTTTCTTTCACTGCTTGATTTCTCTCCTATATTTAAGCTGTTTCTTTCTCTGCTTTTTGCCAGTGTGTTTTGTGTCTTCGCCGCTCACTAGTTTGTTTCTTTTCTTGTTCAAGTCTTTTTTAGTTGGTTTTGTTTTTCGGGGGTTTTTTCTGTCCATTTTCTTTCTGTGCAGCTGTATTGTGGTTCCCTGTTTTTCTTCTCACTCACTGATCCCGGACTGTTATGTGTTGCTGACGGTACGCACAAAAAAGTGCATGTACTCTAAAGACTAAAATATGGTAGTGCCGGTACTGCGTACCAGTGCATACCGGCCCACTTCAAGCACTGCACACAACCAATGGGATGTCTAGGAAAGGATCTACAGTCATAAATTTTGTGTTTTGCAAAGTTTGTTGCTTCAGTATTTGTAGATTATTTTTCCACATGTTTCTATGGTATACTGAAAAACAATGATAAGCATATTATAAGTTTTAAAGGCTTTTATTGGCAAAAAATATAATGAGTCAATATTTACATGGTTGACCCATGTTCTTCATAACCTCTGCAATTCACTCTGGCATGCTGGATATTAGCTTCTGGGCCAAATCCTGACTGATGCCGATCTATTCTTGCCTTATTAGTTCTCCGAGTTGATCACAATTTGTGGGCTTCTGCTCGTCCACTCGCCTTTTGAGAACTGAACACAGGTTCTCTATGGAATTGAGATCCAGGGAGTTGCCTGGTCACGGATGCAAAATTTCAATGTAATGATCTTCAAGCCACTTCTTTATCACTCTTGCTTTGTGACATGGTGCTCCATCATGCTAAAAAAATGCACAGATCATCACCAAACTGCTCATGGATCGTTGGAAGTCACTCTTGCAGGATGTTTTGGTACCATTCTTTATTCATGGCAGTGTTTGTGAGCAGAATTACAAGAGAGCCCACTCCCTTGGTTGAAAAGCAACCCCACACATGGATGGTCTCAGGATTCTTCACTGTTGGCACGTCACAGGACATTTTCACAGAATTTCTTGGAGAGAAGTGGCTTCTTTGCTGCCCTTCTTGACATCAGGCCATTGTCCAAAAGTCTTGGCCTTACTGTGCTTTCAGATTCTCTCACACCAACCTGCTGCCATTCCTGAGCAAGCTCTGCACTGCTGGTGACACAATTCCGTAGCTGACTCCTCAGGAGGAGATGGTCCTGGCGCTTGCTGGACACACTAGGACATCCTGAAGAATTCTTCACTGCCACGAAAACTTTTTTATATGGTCTAAATTTCAACATATAGTCGACATTAAAAATACAAAACTTTTTTTTTTTTCAATCAAGTCATTCTCTATGTGCAGTAAAGAAAGATCTGAGAATTTGTTCTGTGCCACTGAAGATTGGAGCCAGATTTTCTTCATAACTGAGAAACTTTCTGATGTAGCCGAACCAATGGACAGCTTGAGTGCAAACTGCAGTAGTCTGGAAAAGTTTGGATATTTGTCCTTCCGTAGCCATTTCATCTTTCAGTTTCCAAAGAATAATCGGTGAAGCGATCACACATTTCACAAGATCCACTTCAGCTGTCTCAAGCCAAGGGTGAATCTTAAGGCTTGTGTACTGTACATGTTTAAACTGAATACTGCATCACAAGCCACACTCATGACCATCGCTTTAAATCGTCTGTCCAATTCAGCCAGAAATGACTAATTCCACCACATTTTTATTAGCGGGTTTATAAAGAAAACAAGGAATATTTAACTATAATAACTATAACTATTAACTATAATATTTATAATATTATAACTTGCTAAAGCGGGAAAATAATGAAAAGAGAGTCTTCTCATGTCCTCTGAAGTTGAGAATCATTCGTGTCTCGTGAGGATATGGGGCTTAAATAATTAATTTAACCACTAAAACAATAGGATAATACAAATAAAATGAGAACATGTGAATTCTTTCATTTTTATATTTTATTCATAGCTCAGACAAAATCATTATTGGTTCTCGTCTGGGGGTGGGGTGCAGTGGGGGTATGAGTGATATGATTAGTCAGTTAATGATAGCTGGTCATTTTGTGTCAGGATCAAAAAACAATGAATTTTTTTATTTTTTATTTATTTATTTTTATGGAAAGTTCATTTTTTGGCCAATAAAGCTTTTAGCAATTATTTAAAATGCATCTGATCACTCTACATAATAATCTAGAAACAATGTGAATGTACACCACAACAGCTTAAGCAGCAAACTTTGCAAAACACAAATAATTTATATCACTGCCAAAACTTTTGGCCATGACTGTTGTAAGAAAAAGATGATGAAGATCTTTATGAAGATGTTTATTGCAGCATAGCGGTGACAAAGTACATGTAGCACCTTGGGTTGAGTCAGAAAGAACCCAGAACATCCTAAGTTCAAACCTTTTATACATTTTCAGTTTACTACCCTTCATTTAAATGAAGTTGCTCCTGTTGTAACAGCTGTAGTCTGTATGTTAATTAAGTTCTGACACCCCTTTGTCTGAGGTTGTTCTCAGTGTCCCACACCTGTCCCATTCTACAACTGGTCATTATTTGCTCAGTTTGTGATCATCCTAAATGGTCTACAAACAACATAACTGTTGAATTTCTTCTTCTCTATAATAATTAAGCCATTTTGAAAAATGAGCATGATCAAACATACTGTGGAGCAGATGCTGGGTTGTGGCAGACTATAATTTCTTACACTGTATATGCATATGATATTGACCCATAACATAAATCAGGTGTTTTATGATGGTGTGTAGGATAGTCGACATATGGCAGAAAATTTAAAACTCCCTCCAAAGAACACTGTTAAATTCACCCATGATATAATGGGAAGCATCCAGTGAACACAACTGATACCAATGCACCGCTTGACTGATTATCTCCGTTGCCTTCTGAACATCAGACTTTGGATGAATGTATACCACTGAAATAAAAAGTTGCTGAAATTCTCTCACAAAAAATAAAGTTTAACCAGGTCTCTGTTAGTGCAGTTATACAAGCTTCTCTGTAGCCTACTCCCATAGACAGCACACATTTGCTTGCAGTTCATTTATTTTAGTGCCCCAAACCATCTCTGTAGCCTACTCCCAGGTAGTTACAGTTATACAAGTAGTGGGATACGCTTGAACTCCATTCATTTATTTTACTTTGTAAGGATTGCACATTCGCGAGAATTATGCTATGCAGTGGGATATGCTTGAACCCCAACGTTATGAGGCTTATTCTGCCGTGTTTCCTTCTCTTCCTCACCTTGATATTCAAATCAAAATTTTCATACCTTGTGTTTCCTTGTATGTCGGTACTACAATTTGCCACAGTCCTTGGATAATTCCCACGCGTGGGGATTCCTGAGCACTCTAAACAGCCCAGAAAAATGCCCAAAAACATCAAAAACCAAAACCAATCCATTCCGTCTAATGACTACTGCGATACATTAAAATAAAAGATAATGCTCAGGGCGACAAAACACATAACAGAGACGAAAAAGAGGAACAAACAATTCCAAACACCAAACACTTGAGGCACAGTGCTGCCAGTCCAACCCAAGAGGAGCACTTCTTGGGTCTAGGTTGGGTCTACTTTATCTAAAACTCAATATTTCTGCTTATTGATAACCAGTTTTGGGCAAGTTACTTTAAAAATGTAAACAAATAACTGATTACTGATTACTCCTTTTAAAAGTAATCGAGTTACTGTTCTGATTACTTTATTAAAGCATCAGCATTCACAGAACACTGTTATTTTTAACTAAAGCAAGCGGATGCTGCGTGCATGGTTTGGCATGCCAGAATGCCAGCAAAAGTGCTGGATTTATAATCTCTAAAAGACATCTCAGTTCATCACAATAAATCTCTGTTATAACACAATAAATATATGCATAATGAATCTTTCAAAATGTCTACAATTCGTGTGTTATAATGAGAGGATTCGTAAGCACGCAAATTTCAGCACTGCTCAACGCTGCAAACACGTGTTATATTCTAAATCAAAACTCTGCATACACTTGCACCTGTTAATAGTTTATATTTTATATTAGCTAATGTTGCTTTTGTGAAATAGATGTATATCAATTTATTTGCTTTAGATATTTCTATTTTGCAGGAGTCCCGTGAATCCTTTTATCCTCCCACATCCCGCACACACATGACTGTCTACCCACCCACACCAGCACTCGTCCATCTTGTCCCGCACTGGACTCTGTTGCGTCAGGTCTTGCGGGAGCAGGTCTCTAATCCACTAGCACTTGACTTGACAGTGCATGTGCTACATCCTTTTTACAATCTCTAGATTATAAAACACTGTATTCTGTCAGCAATGTAACACTGCAGTAACGTATAGAGACCTAGAATTTTAACTATACTCTAATTACTATTTTGAAAATTATAACGCGTTAAATTACACTTTAACTAAAAAAACAATCAAATAAAAATGTGATCTGGTGGACACTAGTGTTACTGCCCAGTACTGTTGATAACTGCCCAGTTACTATTTCCTCCCAAGTGAAAAGTTTTGGAGTTATATTATATTATTTAATTTACTTCTTTTCTCATATTAATATTATTTCATGTACTGCTTTTCTTTTCTTTTTTTTTTCTCATTTATGTAACATTGCTAGACTCTGTTTATCACTTTCTCAGCATAGCACTGAAGTCCTTATTCATGCTATTGGAACATCTTGGATTTATTACTGTAGCACTCTTTTGTTTGGTGTTCCTGAAAAAAAAAAAAATCACTGATTGCAGTTAATTTCAAGTTAAGTTCTTTTGGTGCTAGAGCCTTTAGTTGTATAGCTTTTTACCTACTTTTAGTGACATATCACTTCAGTGTTTAACTGAATTACAGCTAAAAAGAGTTGGCAAAAAACTGATATTGGCTTATTTCGTGTCAGTGACTGTCAAGTATGTCCAAAATATCTTTGAGTAACTTGTGGATCAGTCAGTGCTTAAGTGCTGACTCGAGTTACAGACAATTCAGTCCGATTTGGTGAACTAGTTCAAAAGAATAATTCATTCACAAACAGCTGCATAACTAAGCATAACTAAATCTGTTGGATGAAAGCTTTTTCAAAGGTCAGCTGCACAAAAGCAAAGTCTTCTGTGACAGAAAATCAGGTACAAGTGAAACACTCTCTTTTGGGACCATTCAGCAGTGTTCTTAAGCTGTTTTCACTGTAGACCTTGTTACAGGTCATTACAACATGTCATTTGTTCAGTCTTTCCCCTGTTAACAGTTGGCAGTTAGTTAATGCCTCAATCACACTGATTGCTTTCAAAACAAACATGCTAATTACCAATTAAAAGGCTAAACAGAGGGTCTGTTTTTATTAAAGACAGTGTAAATTACTTTCATCAAACATAATGAGTCACCAAGGCTTAAAGCCATTCCACAGGTAAACAGCTAAGCGAATCACATGGGATGAGGTTACAGTTTGATTGGCATATTACCTAAGAAAGACTTTGTAGAACTGTTGTTCTGAACATGTTTTTAGGAAATTACTTGAAAAAGATGTATTCGTATTATTTGAGTCTAACTATTGTATTGTGTACAGAAAACATTAGATGTCTCCATATGTGGCTTACCTCCTGTGTTCATGATTTATCACTCATTCTGTATTGTCTGTTCAGGGTTAGTTTCCTCAAATTTCATCAGCACTAAGAAATTTGCAGTATGCAAAGAACATCTTTAGGTTATGTATGTAACCCTGGTTCCCTTCCAGTTGGTCACTCTCGACGTCACGTCGGTGACCGATGAATTGGGATCTCGCTTCGAGAGACCAATCTACTTTACGAGTATAAACTAAATGAGCCAATGCACATTGGCATGCAATTATTGCATCCAGCTGCAGCTGATCACAGTGTGAGTATAAAGAGGCAGCAGGTGCAATGCATACCAGTTTTTTGCTTCAGAGCCGAGCAACAACATCGTTCTGCTCCATCCAAGTCTCTTCAGTGAGCTACGAGTTCAATGCACTCTTGGAAGCTTCTGTTGTTGGCTGTACAGCGCTTCACCGGTGGTCGTTCCTGTGTCAAGTGGGTTGCACACTTCAGGCTGCACTACCACCTGTTGTGCTGCAAGCGGCCATTCCCCTGTGCGCCTCAGCACTAAAAGAGCATTTCCCTGAAGAGCAATTTCTCTAAAAGTGCTTACACAGGTGCGTCTTTGTAAAGACAACGCATCGTCTTTTTTTTGTGATCAAATTTTAATTTATTTTTATACATACAAAAAGCATCACAAAACACCAAAACAACAACAGACATCATCCATACCCTCTGAGTTACTACACATGCTCCATGATAACTTTGAAATATATAAGACAATGAGCCAAGTTTTTAGAGGTTAAACTGAGGTAAGACCACTTGGAAAGATTATCTCTGAGAAAGCCGGCAACTTGGAAAGTTATCTCCCAAAGCCGGCAAATCTAGATTTTACAGAAAAAGGTTGGTCGCTGTAATGTCAATATGTAGGTCACGCAATTCCAGTACAGAGCATCGCATCCGACTGTCTAGGCCACAACTGAATCAAAGTACTTTGTTGCTCTTTAATCTAGCTTGATACCGTTAGCAAAATCGAGATCTTCTTTAGTAATGGTGGAATCTTTGAATTTTTTCTTTATTGTCGATTGCTCAATCACCCCAATGTGCGCAACCGTTTAAAATACTCATGATGGAGTAATAGAAAGTGATTCAAAATGAATGTTGTCAGAATTGTAGAATATTTGACAAAGTGAGCAGAACGAAGGACCGTGTGTGCACCGCCGTCGAAGGGTCACATCGCTTCTGACGGATCATCTTTTTAAAGATGCAGACTCAACGTAGATCACTGCATCACAGGAAGAGATATCACTACATCAAAATTAAAGCTCCCTCGATACCAACATCCACCTTCGCAACCTCCCAATCGCAGCGGTGGCAAGGTCTGAATCGGATCCAGAGATGTCAACTATGCATAACTGCTCAGTGTGGCTCGCGCTGGTTCTCAGTTCCCCCGCCTCTGTGCTTCTCTTCCCGGAGGGTACAATTTCTCGGTGTGGCTCGCGCTGGTTCTCAGTTCCCCCGCCTCTGTGCTTCTCTTCCCGGAGGTGTAAGAGGAGCTCACCAGGTCATGGATGGCACCTTTTACTACCGGAAACCGATCCGCTGGTTCCTCCTCCCTCACCACCCTCGACGGTGGTGCAGCTAGGGGGTATATGATCACCCCCTGGAGCAGCTGTTTGCTACTACAACCAACCCTCTCCTCTTCAACAATGTCATAACATCCCCCACCACCACCCATCAGCACACAAAGAAGAAGGCATTGAGGCGCACACCCTGCAGCCCCTGCTCCCACACTGCATCCGCCTCCAGCAAGCAGTGGTTCCGTTGGCTAGTGCTACCCAGCCCGCTTCACTGGCTTCTGTGGAACATCTGCATCCCTAGTGCTCCAGACCTGGTGCTCCGGCACCTCAGTCTGTTTGGTCTTCGGGTCAACTGGGAAAAGAGCAAACTCTCCCCAACACAGAGGATCTCTTTTCCCGGTTTGGAGTTGGATTCGGTCGAACAGACAGCACGCCATACAGAGGAACGTGCGCGGTCAGTGCTGAACTGCTTGAATTCATTCAAGGGCAGGATGGCTGTCCCACTGAAACTATTTCAGAGGCTGCTGGGGCATATGGCAGCTGCAGTGGCACTTACACCGCTAGGGCTATTGCATACAGTATGAGACCATTTCAGCACTGGCTTCATGGCCAAGTCCCGAGGTGTGTGTGGCAGTGTGGCACTCACCGGGTCCAAGTTACACTGGCCTGTCACCAAACATCAGTTGGTGCAGTCAGTTGAGTTAAAGTTTCTTTCAATGAAAACTCTTCTCCTGCTTGCACTGGCCTCCATCAAGAGGGTAGGGCAGGGTTCCTCAAATCTTGCCCTGGAAGGGCAATGTGCTGCAGTATTTAGCTCCAACCCTGATCAAAGTCACCTACCTGTGATTTTCTAATGATCCCAAAGACATTGATTTGCATGCTCAGGTGTGTTTGATTAGGGTTAGAGCTAAACTCTGCAGGAAAGTGGATCTCGTGGTCTAGATTTGAGGATCCCTGGGTAGGGGAACTGCACGCATTTTCAGTCAATGATTCATGCCTAGAGTTTGGGCCAGCAGTTGTAATCCTGAGGCATTTATAATGTCTAAAAGACATCTCAGTTCATCGCAATAAATCTATTTGCCCAAGGTTCCCACTACTCCCTTAAGGGATCAGGTGGTGAACCTGCAAGTGCTGCCCCCGGAGGAGGCAGACCCAACCCTAGCTTTGCTCTGTCCCGTCCAAGCCCTGAGATGCTACGTAGTCCAGACACAAAGCTTTAGGACCTCAGACCAGCTCTTTGTCTGTTACGGAGGCCGGCAGAAGGGAAAGCAGGGCCCTGCACAGGGGGGTGGCCCAGTGGCACTGGGGATGTACGTGGGGAAGCGGTTCAATGGATGGCACAATGTGAAGGACAGTCTTTTACACAAAAACAAAATTACTCCTTGTATTTTTCTAATGAGCCCCAAGTTAAGGTGCTTAGTGAGCCCAAAAGTGTTAATCAGTCAGAATATTCAGAACTTAGAGCTCTTATTGAAGTGCAACAGAGTCAGTTGGACTCATTGGTGAAGGCTTTGAGTTCTTTGAATACTGGAGCAAATGTTCCTGCTTCACTTCCGACTTTTAAGAGTAAAAAAAGGCAGAAAGTGATTTGAGATGTTTTCGCTGTGATCAATTGAGGCATATTGCACGCTATTATTTAGCTCCTCCATGTCCCAAACCTGAACAGCCAGAAAAAGGAGACTGTATCTTCTGGTAGGGAGAACCACACACTGGTAGGGGTACTATTAGGCTCTAATGCAGGTATGGCATCTAAACTTATGAGTACTTTTCCAGTGATAGAAGTAAAATTTGGGGATGGGGTAATTTCATCACTATTGGATACAGGTTCAATTGTCACTACTATAACTGAGAGTTACTATATCATATATTTTGCTCATCTTGAAAATGTTCCACTGCAGGATTGTTCATTGTTAGATCTGAGAGCAGGAAATGGTCTAGAAGTGCCCTATTTTGGCTATTTAGAGCTGGATATTAAAGTTCTTGGTAACTGTATGCCATCTATGGGCATCCAGGTAGTGAAAGATCCTAGGGATCCCCAAATGCAGTTAAAAAAAACCCTGATGTATTATGTATGAATGTCATTAAAGGGTTTTATAAAGAGTTGTTTCAAAAGCATGGATCAAGTCTGTTTGATATTCCTTCTGTGCAGGATTCAGCTCCAGAATGGAGACAAGTCTTGAGACATTCCCAGGTTGAGGAAGCTATATTGAATTCACTGGAAGCCTATAAGGTAAAAGTACGGGGTGGGGCTCCAGTATGTGTGACCACAGCTGCTTTTTGCACCCCATTTGGGTTATTTGAATTAAATAGGATGCCATTTGGGTTGTGCAATGCTCCTAGTACTTTCCAGCACCTCGAGGAGCATATATTTGGAGACTGGCGGTATCAATCAGTTTTGTTGTACTTTTCTTAATCTGTTCAACAGTATTTAGAAAGGTTGGAGGTGTTTTCCTGTCTTCAAAAACAGAGGTTGATGATTAAACTGTCTAAGTGTCATTTTTTTCAGACTCAGGTTAGGTACCTTGGTCATGTTGTCTCAACGGAAGGAGTTGCTACAAACCCAGATAAGGTGGCAGTAGTACGAGATTGGAGAACTCCAAGTAATTTGGCAGAGTTAAGATCCTTTCTTGGATTTGCCAGTTATAATCGTAGGTTCATTGCAGGTTTTGCACAAATGGCAGCACCTCTGAATCGGGTGGTGGCTTAGTTAAATGTAGCAGGAAAAAAAAAGTAAGACTCCAAGGAAGCCTCTTGCCTCATTTTGGAATGTGGAGTGTGGTGATTCTTTCTTTCAGTTGAAACAAGCTATGATTTTGGCTCCAATTTTGGCTTATGCTGATTTCCAGAAGTCATTTGTTTTAGAAATAGATGGCAGCCATTCAGGCCTTGGAACAGTGCTGTCACAAGAGCATTAGGGCAAGTTACGACCAGTTGCTTTTGTTAGTAGGGGGCTTAGGCCATCTTAGAGAAACATGCAGAACTACATTATAGCTCTATGAAGCCGGAGTTCCTTGCCCTTAAGTGGTCAGTCTACAAAAAGTTCAGGGAATACTTGTTGGGTACATCTTGTACTGCGTATACTGACAATAACCCATTGCGATATTTAGATACAGCCAAACTTGGTGCAGTGGAGCAGAGGTGGGCGGCCCAGTTGCCTGCATTTAATTTGACTTTGAAGTACCGCCCAGGGTCTCGTAATGGGAACGCAGATGCGTACCTTTGTGACTCCACCATGATATTGCCACTCTACAACTTTCATCATTGCAAAAACAGTACACAATTGCAGAAACAGGATCCAGTTATTGGGCCTTTCTTGGTTCATTGGAATGAAGGTAAATTTCCAGGCTCAAAGGATTAAGCTAAGTTTGGGGTAGGCACTAAGGAGCTTGTTCGACTTTGGGAGCGGCTTAAGGAGAAAGATGCTGTATTGTATAGTTAGTTCTGCCTCAGTGTTTGCAGCAGAATGTGCACCTTGTCCCCATGACAATCACGGTTATCAAGACATGGATCGTACTTTACATTTGCTATGATCACGCAGTAATTGTCCGTGTATGGCAAAAGAAATAGAGAAGTGGTGTCATGAGTGTGGAAGGTGCATTTTGGCTAAGGCCATAAAACCTAAGGTTAGGCCCTTTATGGATAGCATTCTGGCCAGTCGTCCACATGAGCCAGTGGCAATAGATTTTACAACGTTCGAGCCAGCCTCGGATGGTAGAGAAAATTTATTGGTATTAACAGATGTTTTCTCTAAATACACTCAAGCTATCCCCACAAAGGACCAGCGAGCTAGTACAGTAGCAGAGGTGTTGGTTAAACACTGGTTTAATTTGTTTGGTCCCCCAACAGGATACAGTCAGATCAGAGGATTAATTTTGAGAGTAGCTTAATACAGCAGCTCTGTAGCTTTATAATATACAGAAGAGTCACACAACACCATACCATCCACAGGGCAACGGTCAGTGCGAACGGTTTAACTGTACACTACATGACTTGTTGCGTGCTCTATCCCCTGACCAGAAGAGGCATTGCCCACAGTACCTTTCCCAGTTAGTTTATGCATATAATACAACAGTTCATCAGTCAACTGGTAGGACTCATTATTATAGATATTTGGACGAGAGCCTCGTTTACCTATTGGTTTTGTGTTGGGTGTTGAAGCAGGGGAGGAAGGAGAGAGTTCTGTAGAAGAATGGGTGAAAGAGCACCAGGAGTTATTGGAGGGGCCTTATGATTATGTGACGTGGCAGTTGGAATCTAGGAGGCAACTCAGAGATCAGAGTCATGAGTCTAAAGTTACAGATATGGGTATTGAGGAAGGTGTTCTAGTTTATACCCATAATCATGCAATGAAAGGTCGCAATAATATTCAGGATATGTGGGACTCTACTTTGTACAGAGTATTGCAGCAGCCTAAGGAATGGGGGGCTCGTTTACTCCATTGTTCCAGTGAATCGGGATGGCCCAGTATGGCAGGTACATAGAACTGAGCTTAGAAGTGTGCTGATGGCCACATGTGGAATTACATGTGGAATTGATGGAATACCTGGGGCTGATGCACAGGGAGAAGTTGCAGAAGGAAATTATGAGGTAGAGTTTTATCGTTTGGGGTCATTGTGTGCTGAGTCCCCTGAGGATATTGCCCCTGCCTCTGGAAATTTGGGATCCTCAGTAGAGGAGCGGAAATAGGCCGACACTTTTACTGTTTGTTTGCAAGAGGTTCGCAGGTGGATTTCCTTGGATCTCGGAGATAGGTAACAGTTTATTTGAAACCTTAAATTGTTTTAATATGTGGTGTGTGTTTTAGGAAGAATAATAAAGGTGTTTTAAGGCATGTATTTAGCTCTATGGAGCCTATTGTTTCATGTGTGAGGGGTTTGCACATGCCATCTTTTGGATCTTTGACATAGGTATGAGTTTGTGTGAAGCACTAAAATATTTTAATAGGTGGTGTTTGTCTTTATATATATAATAAAGGTATATAAATGTGTGTGTTTTAGCTCTACGGAGCCCATTTGTTGCTCTTGTTAAAGTCACCATGAAATCAAAATTTTAAATTCTTATTTTTAATGGAATACTGCGGTGTTTATTATTAATAATTTATCTGTGCACTTCATTATCTTTTTTTTTTTTTTTTTAACTCATGAGGCCTCATAATCTTTAATCAAAAAACGTTAACCTCCCCTCCCCCTCAAAATGACTCATCTTCTCTTCTGGTCACGGGCTATTGAGCAAGGGCGGAGCTAGTGACGAGAGGGCAAAACGCTGAGGGAAAAACTGAAGCTGATGCTTCACTTTATGGAAATCAATGAATTGACCAGTGCTGACGCAAGCCATGGGGGAGTACTCTACCCTTAAAAGTTGAAAGGATATTACCACAACATTACTCGTAGAACATTGCAAACTTTATTTTTTTACTTTTTTATGAATATAACTTAACCTGATGGAGGACACACTCAGTCATACAGGCAGTCTCTCTCTCTCTTGCGCGCTGTTAGGCATGTTTTGTGCCGTTGATTTTCCTCGTTGTCATCTTCCTCAATAAATAAAACAGTTTTTCATGCTAGGGTGTCGCCGGTGAATCCAGTGGAGAGAAATCCCCTCACAACTGCAAACTGTCATTCAGCTCTGCCTCCATGTTGTTAGCTTCCAACGATCCAATCAATTCCCGAAGGACGAAATCAAGTCCCGCCCTCTCATTTCAAATGCCATTTCACTCATAGATAAAAATTTATAAAATGGACACTTTAAATTTGAGTTACAACAGTTGTTGATTCAGTTCATTTTTGGTTTGAATGTTTGGTTTTGGGTTTATTTTCTAGTCTTGTCTATGGGAATGGCCCTTTGGGTGGGCTAGTTTCTTTTCTTTTTTTTCTTTTCTTTTTTGTATTTTGGTTGTTTCCCCCATTGTTTATATATACTTTACAAGAACGCTATATGCTTAGCGTAGAGTTGAGCTATTTTTTGCATGTAATTTACTTTTCATGAATTGTGTGAATCACAATGTTTTTGTATTATGAATTTATTTAATGTTTTTTTTTGTGTGTGTGTGTGTGTGTGAATTTGTTTGGTATGGTTTGATGCTCAACTATTGCTTGGTTAACTCTTGTATAAGGTGTCCTGCATAATAAAAATAATAAAAAGCCATCAATAAATTTTGGGGATTTATTTAAACGAACCTGAGTTGTGTTGATGTTTTTTTTTGAAGGTGGGCCTTGTTACAGTAACATCTTGGATTTATTACTGTAACTATTTTTTGTTTGGTGTTCCTGAAAATGACAACTTTACCAATTGCAGTTATTTCAAGTTAAGTTCTTTCAGTGCTAGAGCCTTTAGTTGTGCAGCGTTTTACCTACTTTTAGTGACTTATCACTTCAGTGTTTGACTGAATTACAGCTAAAAAGAGTTGGCAAAAAATGGATAATGGCTTATTTTGTGTCAGAGTGACTGTCAAGTATGTCCAAAATGTATTTTTGAGTAACTTGTGGATCAGTCAGTGCTTAAGTGCTGACTCGAGTTGCAGACAATTCAGTCTGATTTGGTGAACTAGTTCAAAAGAATAATTCATTCACAAACAGCTGCACAACTAAGCATAACTAAATCTGTTGGATGAAAGCTTTTTCAAAGGTCAGCTGCACAAAAGCAAAGTCTTCTGTGACAGAAGAAAAAGCAGGTACAAGTGAAACAATGTCCTTTGGGACCATTCAGCAGTGTTCTTAAGCTGTTTTCACTGTAGACCTTGTTACAGCTCAGGTCATTACAATATGTCATTTGTTCAGTCTTTCCCCTGTTAATAGTTGGCAGTTAGTTAATGCCTCAGTCACACTGATTGCTTTCCAAACAAACAAGCTTTTTTACCAATTAAAAGGCTAAATAGAGGATCTGTTTTAATTAATGACAGTGTTAATTACTTTCATCAAACCTAATGAGCCACCAAGGCTTAAAGCCATTCCACAGGTAAACAGCTAAGCGAATCACATGGGATGAGGTTACAATTTGATTGGCATATCACCTAAGAAAGACTTTGTAGAATTGTTGTTCTGAACATGATGTCTTTATGAAATCACTTGAAAAAGCTGTATTCTTATTATTTTAGTCTAACTATTGTATTGTGTACAGAAAACAGTAGATGTCTCGATATGTGGCTTACCACCTGTAATCATGATTTATTGCTCAATCTGTATTGTCTGTTAAGGGTTGGTTTCCTCATATTGCATCAGCAATAAGATATTTGCAGTATGCAGATAACTTAATATCGTCACTCATCAAAACCAGTAATTCCATTAATAGAAATCACTATAGTGCACATACAAGCCATCATTAGCAGCAAACAAACAAACAAACAATCAAACAAGCAGATTTGATCCCTGTAATTGTAAATTATGTAAAGAAAGTTTACATAAAGCAAATCATCAGTGAAAATATGCCTAACCAAAAAAGAAAAAAAAGAAAGAAAGAAAATATTATTATAAGTATTATTTTCCATTCATCTTATGTGGATTGTACATTTTCAGCTCTTACATAAGTTCTCTGGTTATGAACGAAAACATTTGCAATGAACATTAAATAAATAGCTAAATTAAATTACAACAATCAATATATATATATATATATATATGCGCCAGGGTAACAGTTGAACATTTTGCATAAATGAAAATGTCAGGTAGGTGCTACCAGTTTACACTCAAATTTTAGCAACTGATGAACATATATTTCTGATAAATTAAAGAAAAGTTTTAGCAGTTTAACAGGGTTGAAGGTTGATTAGCATTATTTATATCTAATATATATATTTTTTTAATTAATTTAGTTATTTGCAAAGAAACACCATGTAACATGTTGATTATTATTATCAATATTATTCTAGTAGTAGTAGTAGTAGAAATATTTTAACAGTGTATTTCAAAGTACAACGTGGTCATTTAGGTCTTAATTTTTTGATGTTATTGTTGATTTATTCACCATTTTTCATATATGTACAATGCTTATTTAAATGAACGTGCTTTCTGTTGACAAATTGCTTATTGCCACAAAATAGTTTGGGTTTAAATTCACCGACATGTTGTCCACTGGTACCCATGGACAGTTCATGGAAACTAATAACACTAACCTTATCAGTAATATGTACAGTACCTAATTAGGAAATAAATTGGCAAGTTTTTGTTAATGTTGGTTTCAGTACATTAAGTTGCCACTAGAGGGCGTAATCATCAAACACATTTGCAGAGGCCCCTGAACCCAACAAATCTCACACAGAAAGCGATGAAAGGTGAAGAAATACCCAGTCTCATGACATTTCTGTTACAAGTTTATTTTAGAACACTGACTTATACAGAGATGTGTCTGAACCCACATAGAGAAGGGAAAAGGAATCTACACCTCTATCTGCAGCATCAAAATCACCACACAGTGCTTCAAAACAGCATATCTATGCTGAAATAAGAGAAGAACAAAAACCCTACAAGGCTATAATACAAAAATGTATGCACAAAAACAAGTAACAATAACTGGGCACCTTTTAAAAAGTTACACAAAGAACTGGTGCTGAGGTAGACAATACAAATAAGTAAAACACGACAGATGTAAAACCATTTCGACACCAAGAATACGGTCTTGTCACTAGAACAAGGCAAATGGAGCGAAAATGGCCATTTGGTCCCACATAGATCCTCAGTCCGAATAATGATTTGTGTAACAATGGCACAGATATGGGCGCACTGAGTGACATGGCTACTTCCTGTTTGAAAGCAAAGTAAAACACAGTGATACAGCGGCAGGGATGCCAAGTTTTCACTTAAATGCTGACCTGTAGATTTATTGCTTGTGGCAACCAAAAAAAAAAGTAGCTGAAAGGGGTTACAAAACTAAACATAGTATCCATAATGACAAAGAAAGTGTAGTGTTTATCCTAAAATTGATATCTGTGATGTTCTGTGAGTAAAGTGAAGGCATCCCTGATTGCCTAAGAGCACAGTTCATATCAAGGTGACTCTGCATAAAGACACAAATACAGGGCAGAAGATGTATCAAATCATTTACAGGGTGTCTATCAGAGCACCTCTTTGTTGCTAACCGGTGCATGTTTTTAACACTGAATAAGTCGACCACATTGACTCACACTGCACACACAAGGACCAGTACAGACCGTATAGGTGACTCTAATCTTACAGTGAGCGGTGAACACAATACAAACACACAGATACAGCTTTACTTTTCATGTCTTACAGGTCGCTTGTGCTCCATGACCTACAGCTCTTGGCGTTAGTTCACTCACAGTCATTTTATATCCAAAATGTGGAATCATCATCATCATCATCATCATCATATGAACTGACACCCAGCAGCAATGACTACAATATGTTTTTACATAGATCTACTACTTGTATATGTTTTACATTGTAAAATAAGCACAAGAAAACAACTTTCCACTCAAATCAAGAACAAGCACAAATGCAAAAGATACTGTAAAAATATTTGCCTCACTCAAAATAAACAAAAAAGAACGGGTCGCACAATACCCCGTACAAAAATACAACATCTTCCCTTTATCAAAGTGCCGCGTTTGGCTCTTGTCGAGAGATTTATTTTCAAAGGAAATCACATATTAGTTTTTGTTTTCTCTAGTGAACATCCCCACATAACTGCACGCATCAATACTGCATCTCTGATGACTTACTGCTTGAATAATTTTCACATAAAAACATCATTTTATTCACATTGTTTCAAGTTTATCTCCTCAAGTGTCTAATAACTAAACATTTTCTAATCACTATTCTGAAGTCATCTAGAATGTATGCATCTACCCTTTCAGGTTGAATATATTTCATTGAAAGGAGTGTAAATATAATGACGAATGAACCGGGCTGTTTTTTTTTTGTTTGTTTTTTTTAGTGAATGGAAACATGAGATTGGGCATAAATGAAAATGCTAGTTACAAGCAAAACAAAAATGTGCTTTTGCTTTAGTGCAAAACTGAGAGCAGAGTAGAGGTAGCCCTGAAACTGATGGCCGAGAGGCAGATATGCACCACTAGTAGCCTACGACGCTCAATGCTAAAATACCACTGAATAATTCACAGACCCAGACGGAATTTAAGGTGTGGTTACAATATCCAAATTTCACAGCAAAAAAAAAACAAAACAAAAAAAAAATCACCCCGGGGGCCACTGACAATACTGTAATGATCTGTGATTTTGCACATTGTGAAGACTCCGAGGTGGTAATATCGTATGAATGCATAAGATGTTATTTGTATGAAAACATGATTTTTAGAAAATAAACATAAGCATGAAGGTCCATCCCTTAACGTAAGCGTCAGTGGGCCATAAGCAGATGAAGCACGGCTCACACAGAAGTCATTTTCAAACCAGCTTTCTGTTGGTCAATGAGGCAAATTCGCATGACCAAGTTGAACCTGTTGCGAAATCTGAGAAAGTGTAAATCTTTTGCCCTCATGCGAAATTCCAGATTATGTCGATTCCTATTGAAAAGATTCCAACCCGACGTCATGAGAAAATGTAAAAATATTATGAGAATTTTGTATGAATTTGTACCGATGTGACTTATTCCGGAAATGGACTATTTTTTAGAAAAATAAAATAGTAAGCATGAAGGTCCACCCATAAACTTTACGATCAGTGGGGTGTAAGCAGATAATACAAAAATCTATAAATAACAAATTTACACCAATTAGTCACAAATTTGCCAGAACATAAAATAGTTACGTATTGCCACGAGTGCGTATTGTAATTTTGCCTGTTGAAATTCGCCAAACAATTGCAAATGTGACCACGCCTTTACTGATTTTTTTAAGAAAACTCCAGCAGTGCAGAATAGATTTAAAAATAGTAAAACACTTTAAATGTAAAGTACTACAGTCTTACTAAATCATTTACCAGTTGACCAAAACATAAACACATAAGTGGCAGATATATAGAATGTTGCGAACAAACGTTCCAATTTTGCTTAAAATTGCGGGATCTCTCGAATTCTGTGTGGGACTGATGATGTGGTATTCTGAATGCATTGTACAGATTTTAAACAAAGCTCAGCAGGAAATGAGAGACAAAGACTAGTACAAAAATAAATCTAGCATGTGAGGTAACAAAATTAGGCAATTCAAGTAAAACGTTGAAATAGATGACAGAACACAAACTAAAACTGCGAGCTAACTAAAAGTATCCTCAGCAGAAGACTGGAGAAACATATACTGCATTATGGTTTTTAATAATAAAAAATAATCTCTTTTTAATTCATAAATTGATTTCTGAGTATGATACTAACATTTCATTAGACTAAAATGCCTGCAGTTGCAAAACTGTGATATTGTCATGTTACCATGTGAAAGTTAAAATGAAATCAACTGACATGCTGTATTATTTGGTGTTAAAGTGACTGAAATGAAAGCAAATTACAGAGATTCACCTCTCTGGCTTCGTCTAAATGCACTAAATGCAGAATGTGGTGCTGAAAACAACAAAAATGGGCCTCTGAAACTCTGAAAGTGCACAGTGTAGTTATTTAAGGTTGAATAAATGTCCCTGAACATCCACTACAGTTGCTTGGCAGCACAATTTGGATGTACCTCTGAGAAAAGCTGTTTTGTTAAGCACTTTATTATGCTTTAAAGAAAATGACTAATGGGTTCAACTCTGTGCATTTCCTCGCATGTATTTATAAAAAAGAAAATTGAGTACTAGAGAGTCTAATAATGAACTTAAGGGACAATTTACTAAAAAAGCGCCTAAATTAATTCGCTAATGTGTTCAGCTCCTCTATTTCATCATGTGTGTGAGTTTTAAGCTTTGGTCCATGTTTTTATTAGACTCATAATAGCTCCATTTAGACCCTATGAAATCAAAATATGAGGCTTTGAGTCCATGTGTGTAAGCTATAAGGTTTCTAGCATATTCTAAAGGTTGACCTTTAGCGGATATGCATTTAAAATCATGGTTGTGATGCAACTAAAGACTACTGGATGATCCCTATGACATTCCCCACCACTTTCATGGGGAATGAAAATCTGATCATGATTTCATGGGGTCTCGAAAATCTATGGCTTATGGGTTGTCCATGGAGAAAAAGTGCGGGGATCCTTATCTGAATAAAACATTACGAGTATGATCATGCAGTGAATTTCTCCAATTAACAGAGTGGAATGCAATCATATGTATTCTCGTCACACTTTCTGAAAATTCATATCCCTTTAACACATATCACATTTCCATTTTATAAACATTTTTGAGTGCTGTTACATCCTAAAAATGTGCACAAATGCATGTCACAAACAAAAATCCACATCACATTTAATCACTCTGAGCACGCCCTCTCACCGTCTTTGGCCAGGACTGAAAGCAAACCTTCAGGTGAATTGTCCTTGGGTGTATCTTGCTACTTTCCCATTCCGTTTTTTTGTTGCCCTGTCTCAAACGTAGCAGAGGTACAGGTAGGTCTTCTCTATCCTCCAGTCTGGGGGCACGTCCTCAGGCTTGTGGGCCTTCATGTGCTTCTGCATGGACGAGAGGCTGGGGCAGTACTCCTGGCAGATGGTGCACTGGTAGGGTGAAGCACCGTTGTGGGTACGCAGGTGTTTAATCATGGCGGAGTAGTCCCGCGAGCGCTGGTGGCACAGCTTGCACTCAAACGGCTTCTCACCTGTAGAGAACAAGTACAGAACATTTCAAACTTCCAATAATGTGAAAATGACAGAAACAGCTGTGTTAATTAAAGTCAGCATGAAATAGGAATCACAGCTGATTTTACTTCTATAATGTGATGGATAATGTTTGGATCTATGAATTTATTCCAGGGTTATTATTGTTAATTAAAGTAAAACTAAAATCATACAAGATATTTTTGTTATTTAAAATAAACATTAACTGTAAAATAAATAAATAAATAAATACACAAAAAGACGTTTATTTTATTTCATTATTTTAATGTTAAAATAAAAAATATGAAATAAAAATTTATATAAAAAGCATCTTATTTCAGCTTCAGTAAGTAAATCTAAACTATTAACTATGCTGAAAATAAAATATTGAAATTCTAAAAATAATGTAAAACTGTAAAACTAATTAAAAACTAATAAAATCAGAAAATATATAAATAAAATCAAATAATTCAAAATACAACTAATAAAAATGTACATTTACAGTAAAAACTAATTAAAAACTGTAATAGAATATCAGTGATACTGAAATAAAATTTCTGCATAAATAAATAAAAATGTAATTCATAGATACAGTGACTTAACTGCACCTTTGCTATAATGAGCATTTTTTAATTTCTGAATTAATAATAATTTTTTTTTTTAAACAATGCAATTCTTGAAAAGAAAACCTTTAAGTAGTTTCTTTTATTTACCATTCCTTAAGAAAATGTTTAAAAATATTTAAAAAATAAAAATAAATGAAAATGCCTCATTGCTTATTAATTAAAAAAAAAAAAAATTCTTAAAGTCATGAAATTACATCACAAAGAAAACCAAACCAAAACTGTGTCAATAGGACTCTTAAAATATCAGATAATTTGACATATTTATTATAATTAATCGTTCACGATATTTCTAAAACATACTTTTCATCTTAAAAAATGTTTTTAAAAACTTTTCGGAAAATGTTCAATGAAAAAAAAAAAAAGACTGGGCAGTACTGATGAAATATTATCAGGATAGCGACAGATTCTAGATTTTCCATACTAGCTCTGCTTCCTGTCTGATAAGGTGAGGTTAAGATGCCACCTGCTGTCCAGGACGGGAACGACAGATGTGTAGAGCCATGGGTGTGCTGCCTGCCACTGAGCACAGCAAACCGAGTATTGATCCACCATTGACAGCAAGTGTAAATGTCAGTGATTCTCCGGCTGGTTGTGTGAAGGAGCAGTGGCCTTTCAGCCGAGAGTTTCTGCTCTTGTTATCTTCACCTGCCCGGTCTCGTGGCCGCAGCCCCGCTTGACACAAAGACAGCAATTATTTGACAGGCCTCCTGATAGGTTTGCTTTAGCAGCTGCCTTATTGAGGGCCAGAGAGCAGCAGCAATCAGCCTGTAATTCCAGCTCAGCCGAAAGATTTAATATGCCACCATGACAGAACAAAATATAGGCTATACAAGGAATTTAATCTAGTGTGGACCTGAAAATGTCAAGATCTGAATTCTTCGGTGTAAAACTGTGGCCTTATAACGTAATCCAATTCATTTATCATTTTATAAAACTGTTGCCTTGTTTTACTATATCATATTTGCTAGAAGGCACCATGCTGGCGTGACAATGATCTCTAACTTGGAAGAACATGTCAGTGTGTTTTCAGTGTGTATTTATTAAACTGTGAGCTTCAACGGCTTTGGGAATCACTGTTAAAGTGAAGCGGTCATCAGCTGGACCGCAGGTCTGTGCAGATGAGGTGAAATGCTATTTAAGCTTTAGAATGAAAGTAGCTGACCTGTGTGGACACGGTAGTGGGTCTCCAGCTGGTGCTTGAGGCTGAACTTCTTGCCGCAGCCGTTACATTCATAAGGCTTCTCTCCGGTGTGGATGCGCTTGTGACCCTTCAGTGTGCTCTCGTCACGGAAGCAGCTGCCGCAGAACTCGCACTCAAACGGATGGTCACCTAACGTGCAGAGAAACAATGATAAAGTTATTCATCTGAATGCATTTTTAATTGAGAGAAGTGGTGTTTTATTCTAGAAAGCATTTGAATGGAGAAAAATTGGCTTTTCAGCCAAAGAGCAGGGAATTAATGATAAATAAAACAGACAGCGGGAACAGTGTGGTGTGATTCACAACCATACTGTGCTACCAATGTAGTCAGATTCAGGAACAAATTATGCTTATAAGTCGGTTCTTTTTAATGAATCCAAAACACACAGCAAGGCCACCTCTTTCAATATGCATTATTTTGATTATCACTTCACTTTATTATTGTAATTATATTTTTTCCTCTCTTTTGTTTCATGGTCCTGGGCAGATCAAGGAATTTGTTGCATATATACCACCAGAGTTATTAATATCGAGTAAACATCACAAGGTTCTGAAAGGGAATTATCCGGTACATTTCTCTCCGCTGGCTGTTCTAATGTCATTGATCAGTACGAGTCTGATATGTGGTGATTTCAAACGCCGGCCGATTGCTAATTACTTTCCCGCTCTGACTAGAAGCCCCTCATATCATTTCCTCAGACAGCAGCGGCATATAACGCTCGCAATATTTAATACATTTCAGCCCCGGCGCCGTGGCTTTAAAGTCATCGGCGGTGACCTATGCTCTTCATTATCTCCCTGTCCAAGTGGTAGCCCGTGCACGGGAATAAATTGCATCTCTTGTTATGTTCCGTCATGCTCCGACTTAAACTCTCATCTTAAGAGACAATGCAGAAATTCCCAGAGCGCGTTCTCTAAGCCAATCACAACCCACTGTTCACATTCAAATACACTTCTGCCTGAGATGAATGGGTTTCTATCTGGGCTAAGAGAAAAAAAAAGCAGACTGGGAGAGATGAGATCCCTAGTGAACAGATATGAGATGATAGATAGAGTGGCAGTCTTTATGCATCTGTATCAACTTATCCAGTGCACCTTCTGAAAGCCCTCCAGCCTGTCTGTCATTAAAGTTAATTGCCCAGAGGCGGGCAGCAGGAAGGCCAGTATCACAACACCACAGGCATGCTAATGCGCTAACGCCATCTATGCGTGCGCATTCTGAACATGTCACTTGCACTGACTACACGTTGGAGGAAATATCCACAGGTATCAGCTTTGGTGCTTTTCCATGCTTGAATGTCTATTATTGTGCAGACAATGTCAAACTGGAAGTTAAACGTGGTGTCAAAGTGTTTATTGACAATAATAGATTTTAGGTTAGACATTACTACTGTTCCATAATAAATAAAATGGAGTGATTTTTACATAAGCTTTGTTAAATATTGAATAAGCTTTGCAATGCCTGACAAAATGGCTTAAAAGTCAAGGCCAAGCGACCTGCAGAGACTGTCTGTGCCATAAGCAATGTGAGCTTTGTGCTCTGTACCATCAAACACAGCTGTGAACATAGACAGCCGCCACTGTCTGCAAATGGCCTGGCAGTGAAATGGAGAGCGAACAGGAATGGCATAATTAAGGAGAACAGGCTACATGTGCAGAATGGAGAGAGGAGCAACTGGAGACGCACGCAGCCTATTGTTTGATTTGCTTCTCACATTGTAAATACAATGCAGATGGTATGAAATATACAGGTAGGTACTTGTTGTGTTGTGGCAAATTACATCTAAGGTTCTTTTTTATTTATAAGTTATGTTTTTGTTGTTGCATCATGACATATTCAAGCCGAAAAGACTGGTAGAGCTGATGATTTACTCTGGTTAGTGCTGGCAGATTAATATCATTGTTGTTTACCAGCCAAAACTCTGGTTAAAATGCTGTTTTTTTCTGACAACACTGGCAGAGCAAGGGAGGCTTTTGGGGTAAGCTAGATAAGAAGCCCTGTAGTGATACTACACTCTTAAAAATAAAGGTTCTTTATTCACATTGATGGTTCCACAAAGAACCTTTAACATCCGTGGAATCTTTCCATTCCACAAAACGTTCTGTAAAGTGGAAAAAAAGTTACTGTCAATATACTGTTCTTCTTACTAAGAAAAACATGGCTCTTTTAAGAACTGTTTACTGAAAGGGTCTTTGGGGAGCCAAAAATGGTTCTTGGCATTGCTGCAAAAACTATTTGGAACATACTATCAAACAAAACAAGATCTTTTGAATACCTTGCTTTTTAAATAGCATTTTAATTAAATAGAGAGCAAATTGCGACCTACTGTACTGTAAAAATATTTAACCAAAAGTCAGAGACCTTCAATATGACCTTCCAAAACCAAATTGATATCTGATTTCCAGTTTCCACATAAAGAGCTCTTGTTAGAGCAACAGTGGCCTCATTTTTTCAGCTTGTTTATTTTAGGATAAACATCTTAAGACTATGTTTATTTAAATGAGGTGCACCTAAGACTGTCAATAAGTATCCTAAGCTTTGAAAGTATTTATAAATTTCCAAAAATGTCAGGGATTTGGCTTTGTTTCCCTATTGACATGTTCTCTACAGTTCTCATACATTATATGTATGCATATTTGCATGGCTTTGACCGTTCTCTGTAGATCCCTTGTTATTGCACACCATGGCTTGGCGATTATGTAAAACGCCCGCATGTTATTGGTCAGACTACTTTTCAGTAAATACCTTCAGCAAGTATGAAATCATTAGGGAAACAAAGCCAAAACCCGGACATTTTAGGCTATTTAGAAATGCTGGCAAGGAAGTGTCTGGGAAAATGAACTCTTGAGATGTGATATAAAACACCACAATTTTAGTAACTAAGTTTATGTTCACTTCTGTAAGTTGTTTTAAAAACTCTTGCAATTCAAGTGAAGAAAAATCAGATTTTGCTTTTTGAAATAGCTACAGAAGTTGACATTTACTCAGACTCCGTTAGGAATGTCAGAATGTGCTTTCAGATGTTGTTCTGGAAAAACTCATGTAGCAGTCTGTGGCGAGATGGAGTGCATACGTAATGCCTCGACTCTTTAAAAAAACAAACTCACTTAATTTCTGGCCTCTCTTATCAAAAATGTACACGCTGAGTCTAGACTTCAACTGACTCTGACAATATTACTGGTATTTCAGGTCAGAAAGAGCAAAAGTGAGAGAAAGATGCACTCTTGCAAGTTAATGGAGTAGGGGGCGATTTTGTGCTCTTTCTGTTCACTGCCAGACCATATGGATTAAATCTTCAAAACAGAGATAACTGTTAAACATGCTTATACAAAGTACACTGATATAATAAACAAATTGTAATGGGTGTCGATTCATATTTATTTAGTTTGTAGCAAATGTTTGCAGGAGCATGTTCAATATATTGTAATCCTACCTGTTACAATAACAAGAATAAGAATGCACTTTCTCAGTGCCACCTTACCAAATGTCCTTCTTCCACCTAAATCTCCTCTTTTTGTCATAGTTTTTGGGTCATTTGATAACTAAATTGTCACACTCAGAAATTCTCATAATGTAGAATGGTAAAAAAGGTCAATATAGACCCTATACCTATAATAAAAGTTACCCTGAAAGAAACCAAGGTAACAAAAAGGAAACGATGAGGAGAAGTGAAAGGTAGAGAAAGAGACAAAAGACCGTCAGAAGATAGTCTGAGCCTCAGATGGGCCGCCCACGGACTGTAGGGAGACAAAGTTTTGTTTACAAGTTACCGCACTGGATTGACAAAGTTTGAGAGGTTTTTGGCTCTGAATATTTTTTTCAGAATAGGAGCTTGAGTAAGTTAAAGACACAATATCCATTATTTGAGCAAACTATCACTCTATTTGTTGCATGCCAGTCATGATAGCACTGCCTTTAATACACCGCGTTCTAAATTATTATGCAAGTGATATATCAAAAGGATTTTGGTACAATAAAGAGTCAGATTTTTGTTTGTGTGGTTTTTCACATCTTTTTAGATAACTGGTATCAATCTCAGACAGGTTTGGTCAATAGTTTGCCAGGTCTTCTTAGGTAAATGGAAACCCTACTTGAAGAGCTTGTTCCAAATTATTAAGCAAGTCACAATTCTCATGAAATATGTTGAGGAAGAATGATCTTTGGCATTGACAATTTATGTGTCAGATATTAGGCCCATTTCTATCTAGGTGGGTGGTTCTTTGGAATAAATGTTATGATATGTACCTGACTTTGTCAATACTCAAAAATCTGGCTTGTCTGAGGATAAGTAAGAGTTTTATATAACCCTAGCAAGACTATATGAACATGCTCCTCCTAAACTGTTTGAAACTATGCCACATCTCAGCTTGTGGCCCGCTTGCCAATTTTCAGCATTAATGTGCTTTTAGGTGACTCAGATATTGGTGGTTTGAGTGATGTTCAGGTAAAGCTCACCTGTATGCGAGCGGAGATGGCGTTTGAGCGCTGTGTGGCTCGGGAAGGTGCGTTCGCACTCGCTGCAGACATAGCTGCGCATGCCGGCGTGAATCTCCATGTGCTGCTGCAAAGCCTTCTGGGTCTGGAAACGCTTCCCACATAGGAGACAAAACACTGCCATGTCTGAGCCTGAAGATGAGAGACAAAATGAGAAGACGTTTGGGAGTTCAATTAGTGTTTAGTGCAAAGAATGCATAATTTGGATTTCAGCCATTTTGTAGTTAAGTACATTTTAGCAAAATTAATGAATAAGTCTATATGTTTCATAATGGATGGGGTTAAAGAGACTAAGATATATTGTCTTAGTTTCTTTTCTGCAAAAAAAAACCAGTGCTTCCAGTATCTACGGCCAATCAATAATTTAACTTTCAAGTTAGCTGTCTCTAATTTAAAATCTTTGTGAAAGCCCAGTGGTGGGCTCATGAACAGCAGGCTGGGATTGACTTCTCACTCAATCAATCAGCATTTACGACAGAGCTGAGAGTAAAAAAAAGCATTAGTGCCTGAGACACATAAAAATGAACCTCTACACTTCACTGACAGCTCGTCTGTAATGTGAGTTTTGTGTAAATGTACTCTGACAAGTTGCCCAATTTCTCTTCCATTCTCTACAAGTTTAAGGGCCGACATTGATTACGAAGGGCCATTCAGGGGCCGGGAGAAGATATTCAACCTTGAAAACTTTTTGACTGAGATCATACATACAAAAGTAACATGTTTTAGGGCTCTAGGGTTTTAAATATATATATATATACAGGTGCTAGTCATATAATTAGAATATCATCAAAATAGATTTATTTCACTAATTCCATTCAAAAAGTGAAACTTGTATATTATGTTCATTCATTACACACAGACTGATATATTTCAAATGTTTATTTCTTTTAATTTTGATGATTATAACTGACAACTAACGAAAATCCCAAATTGTATGTAAGAAACATTTCAGACTCTGCCTATTTTATAGTTCACTAATCAAATGTAATACATTTGTGTCGTTGATCTTTGTAAATATTGTTAGATTTTCTTGCTTCAATAAAATAAAAGACATTTAGGGAATAGTAATGACAATAATAAAATAATAATTTAATAAGCATTTTCATAGTCTCTTTTGGACGCCACCATAGCTCAAGAATTACCAAAAAAAAAAATATTCCAAAAAGAAACATTCAAGGCAAATCTCTCTGTGAAATACAAATTATGACACATTCTTGAGCTTCATTATATCAGACACATAACAGATATTTGTGTTGTCAGCTCTTTTCAGAAGAAAAAAATAACCAAGGCAATCCAGCACAGGCATACATATATGAGATGACTGTGTTAAAGTAAGAGAAAGCACGAGGTGAAGAGAGAAGGGGAGCTTTGCTTGACTACTGTTTAATGTCTTTAGGAATAATTTACCTCTACAACGCCAACTATTTATACCATCGCTCAGTTCCACTGAGAGCATCCCCCTGCTTCTATTTTTTCTCATTCTTCTCTCTCTCTCTGTCTCCTTCTGCCTCCCTCATCCTCTGTGTCTAGCTCCCAGCAGAGCTTTAATGGTTCTGAAAGTGGCTGACAGAGTAGCTTAAGAGCCGTTTTTCTCTCTCTGTGAACAGGGCTGTTAATGGAGCCAGCTCCTCTCTCAGAGTGAGTGTCAGAGACTCGGTTCTCCTCAGCAGCTGCTCTGCTCTGTTTCCCACAGACTCCAGAGCCGCCTGTTACCCACAGTACACTTCACCCAGACACACAAAAGAAGAAAGAGCTGTGTCACCAGCCACTCCTGCATGTCAAAATGATGAGAACATTTTTAAAAAAGTAAGTGTCTGTCTAATGTGTTTTCCAACATAAAGACATCAGGGTGGGTAAAATACAGAGTTTAATAATCGTCTCACTTTTAATTCATGAATGGGGATGTGGATTGCACTGCCCACGTGCTATACAATTCTGAACTGGAAATACAGGAAGAGGAATTTAGTAAAATGCAATTTCCTTAGTAAAAGGGAATTTCTTAACAAGTTTTGTGATAAAAGTATCAAAATATAAAAAAAATAAATAAATAGCACAACTGTTTTCAATTTTGCTAATAATACTAAGAAATGTTTCTTGAGCAACACTAATCAGCTTGTTCTAATTATTTCTGAAGCATCATGTGACACTGAAGACTGGAGTAATCATGCTGAAAATTAGCTTTGTATCACAGGAATAAATTACAATTTAAAAAAAATACAATCACAAAAATGTTATTTTAAATTGTAGTAATATTTCATAATATTACTGCATTTTTGATCAAATAAATGCAGCCTTGTTGAGCATATAGAAGACTTGTTTCAAAAACATTACACAATCTTACCAACCCCCAACTTTAACAGTAGAGCATGTATGAAATAAGCATAAAAGATATTAGTATTACATTAAATACTAATAAAAATAAGAAAAGAAAATATAATGCATTTTATTTTTTCATAAACGCAGCCTTGCTTAATTGAATGTTGTGACCAATCAGAATTAAGTATTCCAGAGAGCCGTGTAATAATTCAAGAATTTCTTCAAATAATTATTTTATAGCTCTGTTTTAGGTGCTTTTAAATCTAAAATATCTACTTAGTAAAACAAAATTCTGAAAAAATATATTGTATGCTATGATATGACACATATGTGCTTTCAGAGATGAAGAAAGGATGAAATGGAGGGGAAAAATTGAAGTTGGGTTGTTTGGCTCATTGTGTGTGAGTGTGGTCAGAGGTCAGGAACACAGCAGGCAGATGTGAGAAGAGAGAAAGGAGCAGGTCCACCTGTCCCCAGAATGCAATGATGAGAAAAACAAAAATATCATTGAACACAGTAAAATAATCTCCAGATGAGATTGAGATGAGCTGTTTCTTACATAAATGCTGACTATACTGTTGTATGGATGTAAATCATATAGACTACAAACAGGTCATTCCTTCATGTAATTTTTGCCAGTTTGCAAATTAATTCAAATGCTACAGGATGAAATACTTGAGGTTAATCGCAAACATGATTGCTAGTAATGGCAATGCAAACCAGCAAATCGTCTATTAACCATTTGGTTAATAGACATGAAGGGTCAAAAGGTCATAAAGGCATGTTTTTCTCTGTTGTGTCTAAGATATTTCTGTAGCCCTGCTCATGTAGAATTAATGAAGATACACTCTCTTGAAGATAACACATTAATCATAAAGCACGCTTTAAAAATTCATACAAAGCAAAGACTCCTATTTCACATGCAGAGCCAGAGCCACCTTCCCACATCACACCTGAACTTTAATGTCAAAACTTTGTTTAAACAGATTATCCGGTGTATAACCTCTTCGCCTCTTAAAACGAAAATACAAAAGACCGCTTGGTCCGCTTGTTCTGGCCCAATATCATTTGCAAAGGAGAGAGAGGCTGCATGCATCTCACCAATTCTTACAAATCCCCTTTAATCAGATATGAGAGGAACAGAGACAAGAGCGCGGGGGGAGGATGAGCATTAGTAAACACAAGGCTGTTCGGTGGCTTCATTGGCATTCGAGTAGGGTTAGAGTGCTGGCATTTAAAATGCTGCCTGATGAGGACTACAAAAATCAAACCATTTGTTACCACTATTGAGGAGCCTGCAGGCAACAGGCAATTAAATTGGAATTAGTGCAGGGAGATCAGATACAGATGATTCACACACAGAGAGGGGGGAGCTGTCAAAGCCCGAGTTTTCATTTCGTTTGGAGGGGACAAATACTTCAAGAGCAAACACATTTATCCCTCTGGCTTGCAAGCTCACCAGCCGCAACGAATATAACTCTGCCATGATTCCAAACTGGATACGATTTACTAACATGGATTGTAAATACAAGAAACAAAAACATGCGTCTCAAGAACAGAATAAACACATCTCTTCACTGGATGACTGTGCTGGCTCTAAATGAAAGCTGCAGTGTAGCATTTTAACAGCACCAAATGAGAAAATAACTTCCCCTGTCTGCCACAGTTTGGACTAAAGTTGCTCTAATATACCTGGAGATGGCATTCCCATCATCTCAATGGCAGTTGCTCAGCTGGAGCATGCAGAATTGAATATATATGACTTGATTTCTGCCTTCATGGGGATTTTGGAAGTTTTATTTTTCAGCGAGATGTAAATGTCATGTGACAGATTATTCCGTGTTTAATCATAAGACTCCTATGAAAAACAAAAGAGAATTATTTTTTATAATAAACAGTAATAATTTCCAGAACTAATAGGTTACATAATACTAATATATATATATATATATATATATATATATATATATATATATAATATATATATATATAAGGGCTGGGCAAGTTAACGTGTTATTATTGTGTTAAAGCATTAATTAATTCACACAGACAATTATTTTATTGCGCATTGAAAACTGAAAGTCCGTTGCTCACTGACTCTGAATACACAGACAGACAAACCATGGGTCACAGTTCGGATGTTGATCAGTACTGGTTTGGGATGGGCGTCAGTACACGTCTCAACCAATGAGAGCATTTGGAGTGGGCCTAACACCATGTCTACACCGGACGTGAGCAGCACTGCGCAACAAGACAAATCCCTGACAGTAAACTGCTGCCTCGTTCTATCTATGACGTACTGACACAGAGTCCAAATGATTTGTAATGGTCGCTTTGCCGTGTCCAGTGTTTGTGTGTATGTGTGTGTGTGTGTGTGTGTGTGTGTGTGTGTATATATATATATATATATATATATATATTTTTTTTTTTTTCTTGGCTGTCATGAAAAAAAGTAAAAAAATAAAAAATATATATTTGTAAAATGTAAAAAAATAACATTGAGAAATTTATATAATAACTGATGCTAATGTCCATCTACTCAGCAACACCACTGGATTTCTCAGTCTCTATTGTATCTTGCTGTGTGCTTCATGTGTTCACATGACCCCTTCATCTGTCATTGGCCCCCTACCCACCCTTCATTTTCTCAAGCATTTCATTTGCAGACGACAAACCGCTGACCGCTCGTACTTGTTAATAATCGTTAGAACAAGGAAAAAAGCCCCGTGTGACTCCACAAACAGTTGTGCCTAAAGCCCCTGCACTGGTATGCATTGTACCTACCGGTATAATTTATTCGGCAGGCCATCTGGACAGTGAGGGGACAATCAGGCTTAGAGTATGAATGACCCGCTCTATTATTTACAAGTCCACAGGTCCACCTCTTACTCGGCTAATCTGTGTGACTCCTCTGGCTTTTAAAGCGCACTGCTGCTGAGGTGGCTTTTCCACGACAGAGTCTCAGCCGTCCCTCATTAAGACGCGACAGCAGGATTTTGTGCACGGTTAATCATTAAAAGACTCCAATCGCACACAATTACTGGGACAATTAACAAATAGTTGGTGGAAAAAGATCAGAATGGTGACGAGAGAGAGTTTTTGAGGGGCCTACTTTTCTAGAACTGTAGAGTTGGACAGTAGTTGCAGGACTGCAGTACAGTTCACTTTGCCTGAATGGGAATACAACACTTGAATGAAGTTAAATCTTGAATGTATTCGATTCAGTAAATGTAACTAAACTGAACTGATTTGAGAGAAAAAAAAAAATGGGTGGGACTGTATGGAGAACATACTGTATACAGAGAAACAATCATGACCTCGTCTCATGTAAAGGTGAAAGAATCTTCTGAAATGCATTACAGGGGCGAAGGTCTCTGAAGGTCTTTGAGTACAGAGAAGTTTAGAAAAAATATAGCGAGAGAGAGAGAGAGTGAGGAAAAGAGAATCAGTGCTATGGGATGTCATAAAGGTATATTTCATAAAGGTATTAATGAATAGTAAACATTTATAAGCATTTGCAAATGAAGAATAGTTTCCACTTTAGATTGGATACTGCAAAAACAAGAACAAATAATTAATAGATTACTTGTTAAGATGTTTAAATAGAGGTCTACACAACAAACAGAGACCAACAAATGAAGATCAAATGAACTGAAAGTTTAAGCATTTCAACTTACATTAAATAAACATAAATCAAAAAAAAAATTAATCAACAAACATTAACAAGAACATCATATTTCTAGCTATGTGAATATATTAACGTAATGATCTGTTAAGCATCTAATGAAAGTTATCATAAAGTGTTACCATAAAATGTATTTTACCATTTAAACAGATTTTTCAAAAAAAAAATTTTTTTGCCAATTAAAACTAATTTGCCCATAATTATCACGATTATTGGAATTGTCACAATTTACAATACAGACAATAATAAAATAAATACAAACATTAAGGAAATACATTTTAGAAATAATAATAAAATGTGTGTGTGTGTGTGTGTGTGTGTGTGTGTGTGTGTGTGTGTGTATATATATTAACATTTTTAGCAATTTTAAAAGTTTTTCAAAACTATAAAAAATTATTGCAGTTTTAACTGATTTGTCCTAAACTATTGCTATCATTATTGAAATTCTAACAATTTACAATACAAAAAAAAATACAATAATAATTTATATATAAAATAAAACAAAAATAATCAATTTACCCATTTTTACGGGTTTTTCACAAATCATTATTGCAATTTTAACAATTTCCACATTGATAACATTTTAAATCAGTAATATACAGTCAAATGTGTAGGTTAGCAAGGGATAAAAACACATGAAACTTGATGTGCTGTAAGAGTGTCAGATGCTTCATCTGGGATGAAACTCTCACACTGACTCTAGACTCACTTCTGAGCTCTCCCAATGAACTGAATACATATTTAAATATGAGGAACACATCAAGCAGTCAAAAAAAAAAAAAAAAAAAAAAAAGTTGTTTAAGGAATGTTTAATTTACTTTATTTTGTATCACTACATAATATTCAGTAATGTTTCTCTGTTTTTGTCTGAGAGGGTGGCATTTGCTAAGTGTCACGGTACAGGCCAGCAGGGGGCGCACTCTGTAACATCAACTAATGACGCAGAAGGTTTCCTCAAATGACCCCATCTCACAGCACGCTTCACATACATAAACCCATAGCTGTGAGTCACGCTTCTGTCTATCTTATCTTAATGAGCAACATTTATACATTTTTGCATCTGACCTCATTACTGTTTCCATCCAATAAGAATCAAGAATGCTTGATATTGCTCTCCACATTAAGATAAGGAGTGTAATGACATTACAGAATGATTCAGATGCAGACTTTTAATACTATGGCCCCTAATTAAAGATATAAAACTACTGGAGTGGATAATGCAGCCTATTAAACTACAGAGGAATATACAAAAAGCCATATGTATTTGTCTTTTATCAGTCTATAAATGCAATACACCTCAAAGCTGATGTATTGACACAACAGACTGTTTCTCACCCCAATTTGATCATCCTGCCAATTAAGCCTTTTTTAAAAAGTTGCTGAGACCTTTTCAGAGCGGTAGAAAATTAATTCCTCATTGACATGCTGCCTCCCCCATTTTTCCCAGGCTGAAGAGGGCCGGCGACTGAAGGGAAGCTCTGCTCCGGCCCCTCACTGTACAATAGAGAGTGGATTTGCCTTTCACACTGGTCAGTTGACCCTTTGACACCCGATGACTGCAAAGTTGTGAATTAGAATAAAGCCCAGAGACTTAATCCAATTCCCACAGTGCTAGTAAGCGTAATGCGAGATCACCAAACTTTTCTAGGAACCAAGGGCGGGTTTGTGTAACATTCTAGGAAGAATAAGGAATTCAAAACTCTACCATCACAACAATTCAGACCTGAGAGAAGCAGCATGTTGAATGTATGAAATGACACTGATGAAACAAATTCTTAGCAAATTCCATAAGACAACAACATGAAACCCGAGGGTGGGTGGATCTCATGAAACCTATCATTAACATGTCCATGGCATATTTTAGCTTGCACTGCGACATTATTTTCATGACAGTGAAGTATATGTGCTTCCCAATTGTCAACATGATGCAAAAGAAAAATTCTCACTTAATTATTTATCACTTAATTTAACTATTCTGCATTCTATGAATGCTGCATTATTAACATTAGTAATATTAGTATTACTATTAGTAGTAGTAGTAATAATAATAACAACAATAATTATTTTTACTTTTTAAATTTTAGTTTTTTATTCACATTTCTAAATTGTTTACGGAAAATACAGAAATCATGGTAGTGTTTGTTTATTGCCTTTATGTTAAATTATATAATAATCATCACCATCATCATCATTTACTAATAATACTCATTTATTATAATACATAACTTTAATAGGAATACTGGGAATTACACCAGTATTCAAAACATCCAGACACACAGGATGAAAAGTTTGGGGAAAATGTGCTTATTTTCACAAAAAATATTGTCAAAAATATTTTTTATTTTTATAAAAAAAAAATGTTCAATTGAATGCCATTTCTTTGTAATTATTTGTGAATTTTACTAGCAAATTTTGAGTGAAAATTGTTTCAGTTTAAAATAGTTATTTTCTTTATGCAAAATATAATTTCTTACTTTTTTTTTCTGTTTAGGGGTGAAATGTGACCTGGATAGGTTCACGACAGGTTTTGTGCTCCTATTGTGGATCAGTTCATCAAGGCACATGAAAGAAGTATGACATGACCATTGACGTGGCCAGTTAAGTCAGTAATGCACATGACCCATTTGACTTGGCCAGGTAAGGTCAGTTGAATAGAAAGCAATGTTTGGTGTAAAAAAAAAATAAATAAATAAAATTAAAAAAAGGCCACTGTGAGAAGGAGATGTAAACATGACAGCTATGTAAACTCGCACAACAAATATATCTAATCTCTTTATCTCTGAACAAACTGGTTCGATTCACCTGCTCTGAGCTAATTCTGTGTACAGGAGGTTCTTTCTGATAGAGACACAGACATGTTGTGAAATCCTGTTACTTTTGAGGCTAGGAATCTGGTAGGTTTTGTGAGCGAGACTGAAAGGTTACATAATATCAGAGTGAAATGATGAACCTCAGGTATCCATATCAAGATATTAATTTTAATATATCTTAAAATGAATCTAAAGAGGATTTAGTTAATCAAAATCAAATATCTACGTCTCCAAGCAACCAGAAGAGAGCTGAAGTATTAATCCCAGAATCCACAAACAAGTCACTTCTTGTTCTTTCCTCTTTTGAGTCTATCAAAAAAATAAATAAATAAAAAAAAAAAATTCCCACACAAAGAATCAGTCTAATTTGCATTGTAAACGACACAAAAAGACTGCAGTTTAAATCAGTTCTTCTTAAAGGTCTCCGCAAACATCTCCAGAAACTAATTACATACTACTTCAACCACTAACTTTTGAATAGAGACACTTGCCATATAGAAATCCTGCTGCGCTGACTCTCTTGGCTCGTGAAAGCTCACAGACACCGGAATCACAGCTGGAGAGATGCACGTGAATATGTGCTTTTCCAAACAATGAGTGACTTAGCAAAAACTGTGGACACCCCATGATGCCAGGAGTGTTTTTATTTCTGCATTCTGCCTCCTTATGGGGCCGAAAGACTTCATCTCTGTATTGAAGTTAGTAGCATAATAGGACTTAGTCATTGTTGGCATGCTGGGAAATCTGCAGCACCACTGAGACAATCAGTCTTAGCTGAACCGGTGGGGGGTACAGGCTTGCTGAGGTCTAGCCAATACAACCCTGTTTAGTTTACAGTCGGGTTCATAGTAGAAAAATACATTTTTCTATATCAGTGGACCACTTTTATGGATATGGATACAACACCACTACATCACTTTTTTTCTGTAAGAATTTCCATCGAAATTTATGGACCCGCAGACGAAATGCACAAAAATGCATTTTAAAAAAAAAAAAAAAAAAAAAAAAACCTGAAATTGTGTCCACAAATTGAGAAATTCTTTCCACAAATTACTAATTCGTGGCCACATTTTATTCATTTGTTCCCACATTTTAGGTGAATTGTGACCACGTTGTACTACTTTGTTCCCTAAAATGAGGGAACAAATGAATAAGTCAAGAGAACAAATTAGTAAATCATGGAAACAAACCCCTAATTTTTAGATATATTGTTTTTTATTCCTGCATGGCATAAAATGTATGGATTCTTGTCCATACAATTTGTTTAGTAAGCAAAATAAATAAATAAATAAAACAAAAAATTGGCCACCATAAAACTGGTCCATGATTGTGAGCAAAACATTCTTCTTAGATTTTTTTTTTTTTAAATGACTCATTTGATTTGTTTATGAATTAGACTAGTTTGATTCTTCTGTTTTCTGACTCAATGGTTCAGTTGCTTTCACACTCACTGAAGGGAAAGCTTTTCAGAGAATTATGGCTTAATTTCTTTGTTTTTCCCACAAAGCTCTCATATTTACATTTACATTTATGCATTTAGCAGACACTTTTATCCAAAGCGACTTACAGTGCATTCAGGCTAATATTTTTTACCTAACATGTGTTCCCTGGGAATCGAAACCACAACCTTTTGCGCTGATAATGCAATGCTCTACCACCGAGCCACAGGAACACTGGCTTCATATGGCTTCAGAAGTGCTGGAATATAAAGCACAAGTCATATGGACCATTCATGAAACTTTTATGTTTTTGTGTCTTAAATAAAGCTTTGAAAGCTCCAGTCCCCATTCATTTTCATGGAAAAGAGCGCTCAGGATATTCTTCAAAAATTCACATTTTTCATTCCACACAAGAAAGAAGGTCATACAGGTTTGGAACGATTCTAAGAACCACAGCCACTGTAAATGATTCCATTAAAATGTATCAGAGTCACAAGAGTTCAAATGCATTTTACTAAATATAACCGGGTGGATTGGTGTGTGTGGATGACTCTGACACATTGGCTATACCTCAGATGACCCCTGCGATTCGCTCGGCTGCAAAGTGAGAGGCAGACGGGCTAATCTAGCAAAGTAAGGAAGAGTCTGCTTAATAATTAACATAACAAGAGATACATTGCTCTTGTTTAACCACTGTTTATTCTGTGGACCAGATCACTGAAGTCACAATGTGTTCCCGGTGAGTAATTCCACTGTGCCCTCACCCAAACTGTAAACGCAAAACACCTCTTGTGCAACGAGATGAGCACGATGGAATACTTTTAGGAAATCTGACGTCATAAGCACATAAGACAGATGGACGAGCGGTCGCCCCTCAGGCCAAAATCGTTTAAAGGCAAATTGCTTCTATTCCGGACCTAAATAAAACACCTTTAATAACATTTTATTTTTGCTCTGCGAAGGATGCGATAAAGCGCCTTTCCATCAGGAGGGGAGAAGAGAAAAAGCTAGCTGCGATGTGCTGGCCTGCTTTCCAGCCTGCCTGCCAGTGCGTCGGTCCTGAGACACTAGTGAGTTTTATTTTAGGAGGCTTTTAAGTAGGTCAGCTCTCTAGTAGGTCTCGTCTATGACAGCACAGCGGCTGAGTGTAAACAACAGCACATGATGTTGTTTGTCTCTTGCTCTGTCCTGGCACCAAATGCCACCAGCTCCCCCCCTTTATCCGGCCCCTGTCCCACGGGTCTCCTGCAATCCTCTTTGCAACCCTAAAAACCTAAAAAAAACCAGGCAGTTCACCTCTGGCATTCTTACATATGCTGGCATTCAAAGACAATCGTGTTGCTTAAAGCCTGAGTCAGAATGAATACTCATCAGGTGGCTGTATAATGCTATCATTAAATGTAACATGGTTCTGACACTTGCATAAGTAACTGACATGAGAATTTAACAATTGAAATTAAACCATCTAATAAAAAGTTATGTACAATTTAATAACAATGTTAAATCTTCCAAATACTGTATAATCTAAATATTGTTTATTATAATGTTGTAATGCCTAAATTCACTGACACTTTTTTATTTATTTATTTATTTTTAAATACATACTGTGTATATATATATATATATATATATATATATATATATATATATATATATATATATATATTACAATTAACCATCAGGAGTTTATACTGTATAAAATGCCTGTTTTTTCTTTTTCTTCGGAAAATAGTTAATAGAAAAAAATGACAGAACAGAACAAAGGGCTCTTGAAACATGTTTTTCAAAGTTACTTTTAAATATGTAATTAATTTGATTAAAAACTTGAATCAGTTTATAGCCCTACATTTTTCAGAAAAAAAATAATAATAATGTGAAAATAGTTCCATTGCAGATAATAATAATAATAATAATCTATCAGTTGATACAGTTCTCAATTCCCATGCCATTGGCCTAGAAATGAATTTTATTCCTAAAAAGGCTGCTTCGAATAAAAACAAGGCCCTAGTTTATCTTCACCGTCTGAGTTTTCACACAGGAAGGCTATCTTGGCTCAATCGCATATTGTGCAGAAATGTAAAATTCTTATATCTAAGTGATGACAACATCTCTCACTTTGCTCAGAGTAAGTGATGGCCGGAGCCCAGCAGTAAAAAGGTTTCTAAACACGGATGAGGTATGTCCTTCCCTCCTCCCCACTAAATGTGCTGCCAAACTGAAACGGAGAATGGGATGTTTACAAGTTTGGGAGAGAAGGTATAAAATTCTGGGCATCGTTAACACCACCTCTATGTCGACATGCATTAAGTATTTATACAGTGTGTGCCACAGCGAGTTACAGTTACATGCCAGCGTTTTAGACATAGGGTTATCGTCTTTCTCCCTGCAGAACACAGGCGACAGATATTGCACCCTTATTGTAGTAGAAACATACCCTACTGTAAAAACAGTACAAATATATTTCAGAGACCTGATTCGGACTTTATGAGACTTTATGAGCTGGCTGCCATGGAAACATTTAGCACCTCAAATCCATGCAGATGACAAAAGTATGGCACCTTGTTTTAATTAGGACTCAACCTTTATATAGACTCAACATGTGGATCATTAGCCCCATGAAACGCTTTTATATCAAGAGAGCAAATTAATTAGTGCAGTCTGGAATACCTGTGACAGACTGTATCCTCTGATGGCAGTCTCATCAGCCAATAAGTAACAGAAGTACAGGTAGAAAATAATGGTTATATAGGACAAAGTTTAGAGATTAGAACGCTGTTATTGGACTGAAGTGGCCATGAAAGTGTTCGGACACACTTAGAAATGTCAGTGAGTTAGATAAAGTATAAAAACAAACTATGTTCAAGTGTGTCTGCAAACTAACTTCACAGTAATGTGTCTATTTTTTTATCATTTCAACTCTAATTAACTTCTTTTTGTGAAATATTTTGATTGAAGTGTGCTTATGTTATCTTCCTATACAATAAATGATTTTATTGAATTTATGAATTTTAAGGTTTTTTTTTTTTTCTCAGCAACATTCGGGTGTTTTTAATCATGGCTTGTGTGGCCAGGTTCTTTATGGGACCATTGCATATAGACTCAGGGACATTTGTGGCATTTTGTCCACTTTTATTGATATAAATAGTGAGGACAGGAAAGATTCAAGTGATGTCACAAGCTGGACTCAAACTAGCATTCATACATTTATCTGTTAAGCCCCAAAAATGACCCCCAAAAGTATCATTACACATTAATCACATATTTTTTTTCAAGTCTGAATAGCTTTCTGTGTAGAATAGACTGAAAATTAAGTCATTATTCCCTCCAGTGAGCAGTTAACCTAAGAACTGCTGTGACCTGATCACTTATTCAGTGAGATGAACTCATGAACTAATCAGTTCAATATGTGAATGCACATTTTCAGCCTGATTTGTGAGCCGAATCAGTTTGTTCATTGAAACTAGACCAAAAGAATGATTTGTTCGTATTATCCAGCTCTCAAATTCAACTCATTGAATCAAAGATCCAGTTGCAATAGTTCACATGTAAACAGCTCACTGGAGAGGAAGATGACTTTGATCCTTTCTGGCTGTTTCTCACACAAAGCTATTATATGGCTTCTGAAGACTTGTAATATAACACATGAAAAACAACAGGTTAAGTAAATAATGACAGAATATTCATTTTAATTAGACTATAGTATCACGCCTATGTACATGCTCCAATGTGTCCTGACAGAGTACACTCAGGCATGCAGCAGCAAAAACAGGTTTACACTCAATATATCATACCATGACAACCCCTATCAGAGCTCATTATTCATCTCACCTAAAATATGATTATTAAAATGTATGTAGTACCACTGAAACCCAACCTTGCAGTCATCAGATGTCAGTAAATATGAATATTTGACAGGAGGGTGGCAGCTGAGCGCTGTTGGCGTGTTAATGATCGTGCCAGAGCACCGATGACTCACAGTCTCTGGTAACTCAGTACAGTCGCTCTACCAAATGTACGTGCCATGTTTAGACAAAGTGCTTGAGATTGGTGAAACATGGCACTGCTGCTGTGCCAAAGTGGTGTGCCACCCTGCCCTGTAACACCACATATTATTAGCTGAAATTTTAGAGGGCACCGAAACCTTCCCTTCTGAATTATAGAAGACCATCAGAATGGAGTTTTGATAGGGTCATAAACATGATTGCTACTGGTACATGCATGACGCATCTCCACTGTACTGTTGTTTTTTTCCACTGTGGTTAACTAAGGTGATTTAGCGAAGTGGTTTGCGGTTAGATGAGGCAAGAAGGTTCCTACCTGTGTGAGTCTGCCGATGGGCTTCCAGGGCGTCTTCCTTGGAAAACTGAGCGCCACACTGATCACATACTAGTGCTTTTGGTCCAGCTGGAAGAAAGAAGAGTACAATAAAAGAAAAAGAAAAATCCTGATTTATTTTTATTTTTATTTCAGATTTAGTTTTACTGCTTCACTTTAAACATATCAGTTAGTTGCCCAGGTTTAATTTCTCACTTAATAATTATATTTTATTTCAGCTTTATTTCAATTACCGAAAAAGATTATGAAGAGTTTTAATTTAAATTAACAATAACAACACTGACATTACATGGTTGAAGTGATAATCTGACAATCACTGATAAAGTATCTGTAATTCAAATCAAATATCCTCAAGAGAATGCATGTTATATATTCGTAAATCTAGCATGCCTGAAGTTTTACCAAATTTTTTTTTCATCACATATGTGGAATATTCTGCCAATAAATCCATTAAAACATTAATATAAGCAACAAAATCATGAATTCGCAAATGTATAATGTAGAATTAATAACATTTTACATTTTAAAGCTGTACACTGAACAAATATCCTTGACAGAAAGCACTATAAGAACAGTAGTGTTGATCTGTCAAGTATAGCCTACTTTTTTTAACCTTATGTTTAGAAAATCAAACCATAAATGGAACTGAAAAGAAAATAGAAACTACGCCAAAGGCTGAAATTGTGTTATTTCAAAGTATGAGCTGTTTTTGACATTAAACATCATTCATTTTTCCCCCACACACATCAGCAGGGTAAAATACTGTCCCTTGACAGAATCAAAGAGATGTTCTTATCTACAAGAGCTGGCAGCTTTCTCTTGTCTTGTCTTGATAAAAGACCGTAAACCATAAGCCGAGGCAGAACAGACAGCAACATGTCCTAAAGGATATTAAAGCGCTTTGTATCTTCAGACTGATTTATGACATGTACAATGAGTCTCTTCTTACAAACAACACACTATACCCAATTTTTTTTTTTTTTTTTTGTTGTTGTTCATAGAGATAACAGTAATAAATGATAATCAAATAACAGGAAAGGTCATATCAGGTTGGCAGACCCTCAGGCAGGTACTGCTCAAGTTTTCCTGTAAAAGCAGATGATTTTGATCAACCATAATTCATTTATCAACACTGAGGTTGTATCTTCAGGGTGAATCTCACAAAGCCTTTCAAGCCGTTACATTACATTAAAATATACTACTAGTTAAAAGTTTGGGGTCAGTAATATATATATATATATATATATTTTTTTTTTTTTTTAGTAGTTGCTCAAATATAACAACAGTAAAAACACTAATATTGTGATACCAATTACACATTTAAATAACTAAAACAAAATTAAAAACATTAAAAAATTTAAATATTATTGCAATTTTAAATATTTTATTTTAATACATTTTAAAATGTAATTTATTTTTTTACTTTTGTCTTCAGTGTGAACTTAAGGTTCAAAAGAGCAACATTTATTCGAAACAGGAATCTTTTGTAACATTATAAATGCAGTTAAGGCATTTAAATAAATAAATAAATAAATAATATTTCCCTTCCAATTCTAATACATATTTTACTCTTGAATCTATTTGTAATTATGATTCTCATTAGATTCTAATTACTGTATTGCAAAAAATCACCTTGTCTGGACATGAATAACTGAGCAGTACATCATGCACTACCATTACGTATAAATACATTTAAATAGTGTATCATTGTTTTTTTGTTTTTGTTTTGTTTTTTACATTACGTTAATGAGAATGAGAATTTTTCACATTAAGATAATGAGAAGGGGTGGGGGTTGCTTAATTATTCTGAAAATAATTTCACAACATAAAAAAAAACTTAATGGTCCTAAAAATAGGCTATGCAAAATTCACACCATTAAGACATCATTAAACATATGAATTACCTGCACAGATGGAAACACATATACAAGGTGTACAAATGCACGCACACACACAAAGAAAAGAATCATTTAACCCAGTTGCAACCAGCGATCCTTAATAACTGGACTTAATAACTGTTCTGATGGCCATCAACCGCTTCAGGGAATCCATCTATTAATAGTATTAGATCCACCTGTGGAGCTGCTGGCCCATTATGAAGTAGGACAGGATGTTTCCATCACTTCAGAAACACTCTCAATAAACTACACACACTGAACAAGGAGAAATGGCCGGCTGATGTTGCTTTTTCTGAACAATTCATGAGGGACAAGACCTCAAAAGTGAAGTGAACAATGTCTTTGGTTCACCACACATAGCTTGGACACAACATCTACAACTATGACTTCTGCTAGCAGATTTTTTACCATTTCCTGCAGACTTCATACCTCAGACTCAAAAAAAAACAAAAAAAAAAAAACAATAAAATCTAAATGTATATTGACCTTCGGCTCATCAAGTATCTATTTTCACTCAGCTGGCCTAAAATGGCTTTATTATGACTCATTAAAGCACCCACAAGCTTCGTGAAGTCAGCCAGCTAGTGCCTAAAATTAGCCTTTTTCCACATACACTTTCTTCTCATTCCTTCTGGACGACAACCATAGCCCTTTAAAATTTAAAAAATGCACTCATTTACAGAATCATTACAAACCACACTCAAAAATACTTTAATGGTGTGACTCATCAGCGCCAGCGTAAATTATGCCTGCGAGAACATTTCTGAAGCGCATGAATGAAAATGCAGTGTTTTCCGTTTATTTTTGTCTTATTAGCAAAAGATAGTAGCTACAGTTCAGGTCTTGCTTTGAAACCTTGATGGTTGTGTCTCAAAATCTAGTGAGCAACCTACTTAGACAGCTTTTCTGTGAATCACGTGTCATTTCAGCATATCTAATTGGTCCTGTTTTGACGCAGCCATGCACGGTGATACAGGATTCTCTCATACGTCACCTTGCACACATTTCCAAAAGCTTGCTACACATTTAGAAACCAGAAAGCAGATCCCACATTCAATAGGCTTGTGTTCTGTTTCAGACAGCACATTGTTAACTGTACTGCCCATGAAAAACAGCCCAAACAGCCTCCAGACTGGCTGCAATCACCCTCCATTAAAACACTTTGTCTGGCATACAAAAATAAGATTCAATCTCGTGCTGAATACCAAATTAGAGCATTAGAAAACAAGGGCTTCTGCTACTTGGCAACTGTTGGGATGTAAAGCAGCAAAGTCCAATGGCAGGCCAGAAGATCTAGGGATTTTATGCGCTATAAAGCCTGAATTCGATTTTTATTTTTATTTCCCCCTTCCCCAGTTGCAAATTAAAGACTCAAGTTAACAATCATAAATTGTAAATGTTTGGACATCAACACTGAAATAACGTTATTTATCTTGTAATTTGCAAGAGTCTGTTGAATAATAGGTCACAATGAAAAACATCATTAAAAATGGAGGCACAAAGGCCATAATATTAAAGCAGCTCTATAAATAAACCCAGTGGTTTAATGCCCATTAAAAACAGCCTTCTGTCAGTCTCTGTGACAAAGTACAAAGAAATGTAATTTATTAGCATGCTGACATCTGTTGGTCTGTGAGGTATGAGTGTTTAAATCCACCTGATAGAGGGTCGAGCAGTGAAACAGAATGCACTTTCCATGAATAAGGTATGATAGGGTCTGAAACGCTTATAAAAAAAAAAAAAAAAAAAAAAAAAAAAAAATATATATATATATATATATATATATATATATTATATATATATATATATATATATATATATACACATAGAGTGGGTATATAAATGAATCACCCCCTTTAAAAAGGTAGCCTAATGTTACTGTAAAGTAGCCTAATGTTAGTGTAATCTATTAACTATGCATAAAACCCATGTTTTTACTTAAGTATCAGTTATGGGTGTCATGCCATGAAATATTTTTAATACGACAGACTTTCTATTTAACGTGAATTCAATAAAAGCATTCTAAGTTACTAATTATAACAATTTCATTGTACAGGAAGAGAGCAAAGAACATTTAGCCTAAATTATCAAAGAATATTTTCACTGATTTTAGTCTAGCTAGAGTTGAAGCACTCTCAAAAACTCCCAGTATAATCACTGAAGCTGTTTACACTATGAAATGAATATCTTACTTACATTCGTACACACATCTGCACTTTATTGTTTATGAGAGATTTCGCCAGAGAGCAGAATTCAGTCAAGCCAGCGCGCACTGAACAAAACACCGGCGTTTCAGCGGTGACTCATCTGAACGCCTCTGATTGGCCATTGCATTCATAAGCTCAACATAATCGTGTGTGATTGGTTATAATGCACAGCGCTGTAAAAACGCGTCTGGCTCAGCGCCAGCCAAAGCACGGATGCAGATTTGAATTTAGCAGTTGGTGATGGGCCGCACTGAATCAAGTATAACAAATATTATTTGGCTATTTTTGGTCTTTTGAAAGCTGCATTCAAAATACACTTGGCTCAAAAATCTGATGGGGCACGTGGGATAAGTCTCTGTCTCTACTAACTTTGCACATCTAGACAGAATTGCTCAAGTTCAGTTAAATTTAATGGTGAGCGTTTGTGGACTGCAGTCTTCAGGTCATTTCACAGATATTCAATGGGGTTTAAGTCTGGGCTCTGACTGTGCAAGGACATTCACCTTTTTCTCCTTCAACCACTGTGTGCTCAGTTCTGCTGTGTGCTTTGGGTCATTGTCATGTTGGAAGATTTACCTTCTTCCCATCGACAACTTTTTGGAAGAGGACAACATATTTTCCTCAAGAATTTGACTGTATTTTGCTCCATCCATATTTCCTTCGATCCTGACAAGTGCTCCAGTCCCTGCTGCAGAGAAACCACCTCCATGCTTTACTGTACAGAAGCTGTTATTTGGATGGTGAGCTGTATTGGATTTCCACTAGATACAGTCCACTAGATACAGTCCACTAGATACAGTCAAATATTGGGACATCGACACAATTCTAATCTTTTTGGCTCTATACACCACCACAATGGATTTGAAATGAAACGAACAAGATGTGCTTTAACTGCAGACTTTCAGCTTTAATTTGAGGGTATTTACATCCAAATCAGGTGACATTGTAGGAATTACAACAGTTTGTATATGTGCCTCCCACTTTTTAAGGGACCAAAAGTAATGGGACAATTGGCTGCTCAGCTCTTCCATGGTCAGGTGTGTGTTATTCCCTTATTATTCCATTTACAAGGAGCAGATAAAAGGTCCAGAGTTCATTTCAAATGTGCTATTTGCATTTGGAATCTGTTGCTGTCAACTCTCAATATGAGATTCAAAGAGCTGTGACTATCAGTGAAGCAAGCCATCATTAGGCTAAAAAAACAAAACAAACCCATCAGAGAGATAGCAAAAACATTAGGTGTGGCCAAATCAACTGTTTGGAACATTCTTAAAAAGAAAGAATGCACCGGTGAGCTCAGCAACACCAAAAGACCCGGAAGACCATGGAAAAACAACTGTGGTGGATGACCGAAGAATTCTTTCCCTGGTGAAGAAAACACCCTTCACAACAGTTGTCCAGATCAAGAACACTCTCCAGGAGGTAGGTGTATGTGTGTCAAAGTCAACAATCAAGAGAAGAATTCACCAGAGTGAATACAGAGGGTTCACCACAAGATGTAAACCATTGGTGAGCCTCAGAAACAGGAAGGCCAGATTAGAGTTTGCCAAACAACATCTAAAAAAGCCTTCACAGTTCTGGAACAACATCCTATGGACAGATGAGACAACGATCAACGTGTACCAGAGTGATGGGAAGAGGAAGAGTATGGAGAAGGAAAGGATGATCCAAAGCATACCACCTCATGAGTGAAGCATGGTGGTGGTGGTAGTAGTGTCATGGCGTGGGCATGTATGGCTGCCAAAGGAAATGGTTCTTTTGTATTTTATTGATGGTGTGACTGCTGACAAAAGCAGCAGAATGAATTCTGAAGTGTTTCGGGCAATATTATCTGCTCCTATTCAGCCAAATGATTCAGAACTCATTGGACGGTGCTTCACAATGCAGATGGACAATGACCCGAAGCATACTGCAAAAGCAACCAAAGAGTTTTATTTAAGGGAAAGAAGTGGAATGTTATGCAATGGCCAAGTCAATCACCTGATCTGAATCCGATTGAAAGTGACGTGACATTCAGCCAAGTATGGTGACCCATACTCAGAATTCGTGCTCTGCATTTAACCCATCCGAAGTGCACACACACACACTGTGAACACACACCCGGAGCAGTGGGCAGCCATTTTATGCTGCGGCGACCGGGGAGGGGGAGCAGTTGGGGGTTCGATGCCTTGCTCAAGGGCACCTAAGTGCCCTTGAGCTAAGTGCCCTTGCGCATGCATTTCACTTGCTGAAGACAAAACTGAAGGGAAACTGCCCCAAGAACAAGCAGGAACTGAAGACAGTTGCAGTAGAGGCCTGGCAGAGCATCACCAGGGATGAAACCCAGCGTCTGGTGATGTCTATGCGTTCCAGACTTTAGGCTGTAATTGACTGCAAAGAATTTGCAACCAAGTATTAAAAAGTTAAAGTTTGATTTATGATTGTTAATCTGTCCCATTACTTTTGGTCCCTTAAAAAGTGGGAGGTACATATACAAACTGTTGTAATTCCTAAACCGTTCACCTGATTTGGATGTAAATACCCTCAAATTAAAGCTGAAAGTCTGCAGTTAACACACATCTTGTTCGTTTCATTCCAAATCCATTGTGGTGGTGTATAGAGCCAAAAAGATTAGAATTGTGTCGATGTCCCAATATTTATGGACCTGACTGTATATTGTTTGGTGTTGAGTTCAAATAATTCAATTTTAGTCTCATCTGCCTCAGAATCTTGAAAGTGCATTTTGGCAAACCTCAGTCATGACTGCATGTGTCCTTTCTTGAGGAGTGGCTTTTCTCCTGCAACCCTCTCATAAACGCCATATTTGTGAAGAATTTGTGATATTGTTGTCACATGCACACAATGACCACTCTTTGTCATAAATTCCTGCAACTGCTTCAGAGTTGCTGTAAACCTCTTGTTCACCTCTCAGACCAGTTTCCTCCAGGCTCTTTCATCCAGTTTGGAGTGACATCCTGATCCAGGGAGGGTCTGTGTTGTACCAAATAACTCCCACTTCTTAATAATAGACTTCACTGTGCTTCTAGGCATATCCTGACCTGTGTCTCTCCACAACATTATTCCGGAGATCTATCTTTTGATGGGTGCCCATAGTTTATTGTTTGCTTCAGTTGCACTACAAAGGACTGAAATTCTCCAGGAAGCTCTTTTCATGCTCAAAATGGCCACAGCTGATCACAGTTGAGTTAGCTGAAAGTCAAATGGCTTTTTGTGCCATTGATTGAGTAATTTTTAGTGCTGTCAAATGATTAATTACATCCAAAATAAAAGTTTTGGTTTACATAATATATGTTTGTGCACTATGTATATTTATTAAATATATGCACACACATGCATGTACATATTTAAGAAAAATATGTTTTGTAAATTTATAAATATGTAAATATGTATATACTGTGTATATATATATATATATGTGTGTGTGTGTGTGTGTGTGTGTGTGTGTGTGTGTGTGTGTGTGTGTGTGTGTGTGTGTCAGCCAGCATATGGAGGTTAAAATGTATTATGGGAACTTTCATTGTTCTGCGAGCTTTGCAATTTTTTCAACCCTGTTACCGAAATCTGGGACCAAATTTTCCAGCAATAAACATTAAAAATTTAATTTTAAAAAGAAAAAAAATTGTATTTACATAAAAAATATACTTAAAATGCATAAACATATATAGATAAACAGATACAATTTTTTAAAAGCCTGTCAGTAATTGAGTTGAAAATGTAGCCCTAAATTTGGTCAAAGTCAGTTTACCAAGGTGTCACAATTTTAAGGACCATTACAATGAGTAAAACTAGCAAATAATAAATAATAATAATTATAATAATAAATAATAATAGTAACAGTATATACAAATATAAATAGACTATATAATTAATTCATAAATAAAAATAAATCATATAAAAATTTTTATTTTAAAACAAATTCAAATGAAAATATTTTTGCATATTTGACGGTTTGGATACAGTTGAAGAAGTCAAGACCTCTGACAGGCCAAAATCCACATTTTAAGAGGGAGGATACAGACATTACTTTCTATGTTAGGTTATTTTTAAATGTTTATCAAACATATTTAGGATGCACTAAGCTACAGCTTAGTATAATGTATTAATGGAAATCATCAGCACCTGTCATGTACTGTAGAACATGCCCTCGGACGTAACCTTTTAACACTTCGACCACGGTGCAGACATCTGCTCCATCCTCTCCAGCCTGCCTCCAAGGGCCTGCAGTCAACATTTCTGTTTTCTTTCTGCATTTTTGTTTTATTTAGGACTCCGCCAGTGTCCTCCCTCCACCCCGGTGCTCACGCTATTTTGGAAAGCAGTGGCTTGGAGAGCAGTCAAGTTTGATTAATTTTGGGATTTGGGTACAGTATGTTCCTGGACACACATCTGCGAGCAATCATAAATGCTCCAGAATGCTGGCAGAACATTCAGACCTGCCGGCAGCTGATGATGTCATCAGTGCGAGGGAAGAGCTGGCGTATCGCCAAGCTCCGAGCACAGGGCTTCTCCCAGACAGAGAGAAAGACAGAGAAAAAAGAGAAAGAGACATTAAGAGAAAACATCTTGACAAGGCTTTTCAGCCCGAATGCCGCACATGATGAAGATCCGCTCTCGTTTCTGCTTCATGTCGTGCGTGAACAAGTGCGACGGCGGATTACGAGCAGATTAAATGTGAGAGTAACTGAATATTGTTGCCAGTGTTTATGATATTGATTTATAGCAGATTAGGAGGGTTGGATTTAGGGACAAAATAATAAATCTCTTCCTCTCAGACAGAGAACAAGAGATAAAAGAAAGAAGAATTTTCAGTTAATTTGGTGAAGAGAGCTGTCAGAATCTTGACACAAACGTGTGCTGATGAAGTCAAGTGAGGTGGGCTTCACAAACCCTCCAGAGAAACGACTATAGACTTAATCAGACAGATGGACACATGCTCTCTCTCTCTCTCTCTCTCTCTCTCTCTCACACACACACACACACACACACACACACACACACACACACACACACACACACACACACACACACACACACACACACTTCCTGCTGCCAGTCTAAGTGTATTTCCCCTCAACTTGAAACAGGACTTTCCCCTCTAAAGCACAATTTAGTGTGGGCAACTACTGAGTTCAATAAGCATCAATCACATTGTAGCACCCCTGATACTGAAGCCAGAGCCTTGATCTGAAAAAGTAGTTTTGAATCCTGCCTGCGATATGTTGCTATGTAATTTCTCCATTTTTCCTAAATCATGTCCCTTCTCTGTTATCATAAAAGTGACAAAACACTTCAGATTTTTTGATGGGTATTTAAAACATTTTTTGAGTGTATATTTAAGCACTTTTTTGGGGGTGGGGGGGGGGGGTATTGGCATATTTGTGTGCATACTGGCTATAACTAAAATATAATAGTCTGTATCATATATAAAGTGGGGTCAACTTTTCACTAAAATTGTTATGCTGATAACAGGGAAGGTTTTATGAATTTGAGGAATAAATTGAATGGAACACAATACGTCAATATGGTCTATAAATGTCTTGCATTAGCAATGCTTCAAAGTTTCCATTACTTCATTACTTCAAAAAAAAAAAAAAAAAAAACTTTCATGTACCTTCTAATCACTTAAATAAAGTGATGTTCTTCCACAGTATTTTTATTTCCTTTTAGGGCCTTAATTTGTAAAACCATGAAACCCTGTGATAATATTAATGTTTTTTTTATTTTTTTTTTTTTTATAAATTTTATTTTTACATAGGACAGGACATACAAGATATATTGTATATATATATCATATCATTTGTAATTAAAAACAAATGTTTTACTTAAAGGTGTTAATAGCAAATTGTATTAAATAGCAGAATTAAATAGCAGAACTGACATTTTATATGAAAAACCCTTGCCTGTAGCACACTCTGTAAAGCAAAGGCTTAAAGGGAAGATCTTAAAAAGCTACAATAACAAATAAAAAAAAAAAACAGGATGACAGCTGGACAGCATAAACCCAAAACACAAAGTCTCAGCACTAAACTTCATTTTGCAGTCTGCGTCTGGTTTATTTTATGTCTACGGTTATGCAACGGACCTTTTTGATAACCAAAATCTGATGGCAAAAGTTTGAAGTTAATAGCACACATCGGCACAAAACAATACCAAACACTTACATAACATGTAACAGCATCATTTCAGCATGATCGTTTAATTATGGGTTTGGATGTGTATTAACAACTGGATCCATCCCCTCCCTTAAGCGTGTTTCTGTCCTACACCTCCTCATTACAAAGAGAAAAAAAACAACAAGCTGGCAAGATTCACTGTACATACTGTACTAATAATGTGGCAAGGTGCCCAGACTGGATCTCTGCCAGGCTTGAAATGTGACAGTTGAGACACATACGAGACTGGAAAGGGAAGTGGGAAGATGGGGATAACCAAACACTGCGTCACCAACAGAAGTGCAATGTTCCATCTGTTACAGCAGGTTAAGCGTGTGGTACATGGTAGACAAACACAGGGCAACAGGGGGCTGACACTTGTTGCACAACAGCGATCACGTATCACTTGTGCAATGACACTTAAATCTATGCTTTCTTCCTTATCGGGACAACATTCATTCGTGATCATGGTATTTATGGGAGGGTTTACCTGAATGAGACAGCATGTGCATCCTCAGTCGTAAACTGTCCAGGAACTGCTTTCCGCAGAACTCACAGCCAAAGGTCTTTACTCCACCATGCAACTTCCTGTGGATTAAACATATATTGATAGATTACAAATTTAAACTATAAACAGTAACTACACACCTTGAGAGGGTCAGACCTGGTCATTTTCTCGACCTTGATGTTAACAAGGTCGTAAAGTAAAACAGATCATAAAGTAATAGTTATTTATTTCTTTGCCCAGCAAGAATTCAGTGAAATGACTGATGCCCATGAGTGTGTTAATCGATGTTTCTACTTCTAATGTTCCAAAAGAAAAGTTTTTAAAGGGCATGATAATGTACGTGAGGAGTTAAAGGGATAGTTCGCCCAAAAATTACAATTCTGTCATTAATTCCTCACCCTCTTGTCGTTCCAAACCTGTAAGACCTTCGCTAATATTCGGAACACAATTAAGATTTTTTTAAGGAAAAATCCGAGAGCTTTCTGAGCCTGCATAGACAGCAACGTAACTACCACGTTCAAGACCCAGAAAGGTATTAAGGGCATTATTAAAATAGTCCATGTGACATCAGTGGTTCAACCGTAATTTTATAAAGCTATGAGAACATGTTTTGTGCACAAAGAAAACAAAAATAACTAAGCGCGTTCACAAGAGTACTACGATGCATGAGGGTGAGTAATTAATGACAGAATTTTAATTTTTGGGTGAACTATCCCTTTAATTATGTTTGGTTTTTAGGTAATATAAAACATGCTTGAAACTTTTAAAATGCTTTTTTGCATAGTTCATTATATTTATTTTACAGAATGCAGTTGCAAGAGGAAATTTTCAGTGCATATAAATTCCAGAAGACTGTTTGCAGGAGTATATAGTATAGTGCAAGAGTCTTCTTGATTACATTTATGGTGCTTTATTGACAGCTTGAATTATTCGAATGAAGCCCTGCAACATTCTCCAAAACATCTCCATGTGTGTACAGCGGAAGAAAGAAAGCATTTAGTTAAATAAACTATTCCTTTTAAGTTAACAAAAAAAAAAAAAAAAAAACACTTTTATTTAGAAATGCAGCTTCATAAATCCACGCTTGATATTTTAAACACACCTGCGCCTGTGGCTCATAGTTTATTTTGATGATACTCTCGACAGGGTGCTGTGAAAGGTTTAGGGCACATACTTCAAAGACTTCAGGCACTCGAAATATTCATCAAGCAGGTCTGAATCAATTAGGCTTAATACAGCAAAAGCTGTTAATGAACCGAATAGCATATGCCATCATCATCTGATGCTTAAAATAAACCTAGACCTGGATTCAAGAAACGTAACTTCACCTATAAAACCAGCATTCGGAACGGAACTAGCTTCAGCAGAGCTATGAAATATTTACCATCCAGACATAGTGACCCGGTGGCTTGAGAGAAAACATTTATGGCTTTGTTTTATCAAAAATTAAACAGAGAAAGGGTACACAAAGTACCAGTACAAATATAAACACACCATTTCAATGAAGTAGCTACAGCCGTGAGTAAACCATAAGGCTTAAAATCACATCAAAGTTAAACATGCCAATTGTCCTTTTAATCTGTCCTCTCGCTCTAAATATTAGTTTTAATTAAAACATATTAAATGCTCCTGAAATACCCCGGCAGTTTGGTATGTTTAACTGAGTCACGCTGTACATATCAACGACTCGTCCCCCGCCCACTCCTGTTCCCTTCTCTCGCCCGAATCCTTTCATGTGAATTCCAGCCACACACACACACAGACGCATCGTTGGCGCGTGCGCTGCATCAACGAGCAGTCAAGCGAACCCGCCGCAGACGTAACCTTTATTCCTGCTATAGAGCCCTTAATTATCACTGCTCTGCAACCGGGGCGCTGCCAGACATGCACGGGCTCATTATGAACAGGGGCATATTATTTCACCTTGAAAAAAAAGCTATTAAAGCAAACTCTCGCTACCACCAGGAACGGTCTATTAATACCAGGACATTCTGTTAAAGATCAATCAGAGTAATGGAAGCGAATTAGCTTTCTATTCGAATTCAAAGAGTCAACACCCTCAGGTATACAGTCATTTTTTTTTTTTGACCAAAGATGTTTGATCAGGTCATGCGCAGACAGCATGCGTCAGCTGCATTTCACAATCTGTAGCATCTGCTGTGTCGTCCCCCTTTGCAGCCACAACACAGGGTCTGAAATAGACCGCCTGACAGAGCCCAGCCTCCCATAAACAATATCCACTCAACCGCAGAGGATACGCTGAGCACCGCTGTCGGCAGCCAACAGACGTTATCTACAGATTTGTGTGTTTACTGGAAAAATACTAGTGCTATCTTAACGGATGCTACCTTGTGGCTCGAAAATTACATATTATTGTGCAGCTAAGCTTTGATACACTGTACAATAATGACACAGCTTTTTAACAGTACCACATTAATGCAGATGGTCGACTACCTGAGGCCTGATTTATAAAGTGTGCAAGTCCAAACCTGACTTAAAATAACCTAACAAATCAATTGGGGCTAAAGGGGTTCCCATAAATGACAATTTAAGTTCACCTAATCTCACTAATTTGACCCAGGTTCAATGAGTCAAGATAATTTGATGTGCATGCTATTCTTAAGCAGCCCTTAATGTCGGACATGGAACAAATCGATCCACCACGGCAAACAGTGAATATATTTGTGCTGTTTAATGCATTTAAGACGTTCCTCAGTGCATAACTGACATGTCACAGGTATATACACCATCTGTAAATGTTAAAAGTCATGCAAATATATCCATTTTGCTCTCAGGAGTGGGTGAGGTTTATTTCAATGAAACAGGCTTTAGATTTTTGTGGTTTACTAGTGTGTTTATCTAGATTATTCCCTTTGTTTAGCTTTATATAGCTAAGAATGTTGCTTTTAAAAATATGTATTTAAAGATGCAAACTACTCTAGTGGGTTTTAATTAGCATGCTAGCAATATGCTTTGCTTCATCCAATTTAAAGCACTGGCTCCATATCCATCAAAACACCTCTTTTGTCATGATTGCAAGACAATTATTGTCATACCCTACCAAAATGCACTTTTGCATTTTTTTTAAGGTCTGAATGTTGTTTTTCATTGTATCGCGCCATGAGCGCTGTGTTTTTAATTTTCAACATTTCTTAATTTAAAAACAACTTCATTTTTCAAATCAAGCTGTGATTTATTTCATCCAGCAGTTATTTTAATGTATGCTGTGTGAACATCCTTAAGAAAAAATATCTGATTTGTTCTGACGGATGTCCTTAAAGGGACAGTTCACCCAAAATTCTGTCATCATTTACTCTGTTGCTCTAAACTTGCACAACTTTCTTTCTTCTGTGGAACACAGAAGATAATATATATATATCTTATTTTGTGTTACTTTTTTACAAGAAGGTTGTAGGTTTGGTGAAGGTGAGTAAATTATGACAGAATTTTCTCTTTAAGAAAGAATAGTACAGTACACCCACCAGCTACCACCAACTAGTCAGGTTTGCATGTCCCTACTACAAACAGCTTACTTTATGATGTGAATGCTTCGGATAATACACAATTGAATATTTACTTTTCATCTAAAAAATTCATTGTGAGTAGCCAATATTAATTTATGTATCGTTAAACCTGTTTAGCAGTTTGTTTGCTCCGTAACAGGAGCACCTTTCAGAAACCTCCCTTTAATCTTATTCCCTCTGTCCACTTGAAAGACAAGAAAGATTTAACAACACTGATCTGAGACGTGGAGAAATACCTGGTAAATGGAACAATGAGAGGAAAATCAATACTACTCATCTCGATCCCAGTCAAAACAACTGTCATTGTCAAAGCAAATCCAAATAGACACAGACATAAAATATCATGACAATTCACTACATTATTTATATAGCCTAGTTTGAGCTCCAGCAGGCACGTGCACACATAGACATCAAAGGGGACTTAAGCACCTGCCCTTTTTCTTCCTTGAGAGAAAGTGCCCTTTTTTATATATATAAATTAATATATGTATTATGTGTGCTTGTGTATGTTTCTGTTTGCACACAGCTTTCCCTGTCAAACAAAAAAAAATAATTCTAAATATCAGGTCGGGTCAGGAATTGTTGAGACTCTGTTGATGCCTTTCTCCCCTCTGTGTCTCCGAGCAGCACAGCAGTGTAGAACACATTGATCGGCACATGCACATCACTGACAGGCAGAGAGCTGCAGAAGTGAAGCCCTCCCTCCCTATCCAGTTGTGTTTATCTTGGTTTGGAGGTGAGTGGTGATGAACAAAAGACTAAGCGGACTGTGCCTCGAATTTACAGCTAATTATCCAAAATACAAAAGGCAAATATAGTTAATTTGTCGTGCTAACATCCATGACTAATGAGCTACCATGTAATAAGTTAGCTAAAATTTAGCTAAGGCAATATATCATGGGCATACACGCTAACTTAAAGGAGAAATGACAGTTGAATACAGTAAAATTAACGTCATCAGAATCACTACATTGATATGCAAATCAGGCGTTAAGTAATTAAAATTAGCTAATTTGCATACATTTGACACAAGGCATTGCAGATGAACAGGACAAACACAAATATATAAAGCATATCACCACAGAACTTCCCCAGTTATTAGTTAATTACTTACATCAAGAGTATTTTCCCTTGAAATGTTATGTTTAAATATGCAGCTAGTTTGTTTTGGTTAACTTAGAAAAAAATCTACAGAAGCAAACAGACGAGGGTAGTAGGCTTAAATGGGTCAACGGATGCCCATTTTCCACAAGTTGATATGATTCTTTAGGGTCTTAATGAAAAGTCCGTAACATAGTTTGGTTAAAATTTCTCAATGGTAGTGTTAAAAACTCTTTTTTTTTACCCTGTAAAAAACAGCTCTTTTTAGAGCTAGTCGTTTTGTAGCATTTTCCTTTAAATGTAAATGATCTCTGCTGACCCCGCCCCTCTCTTTTGAGCTGCTCTCAGAGACACTGTTTACTTTAGCCGCATTCATTGTGAAACTTTTTTTATGTAGTTTTATTTATGTAGATCGGGGGCACATTCCCTTCAAAAACGAATGTAATCCATTGAGTCTTCAGTGGCTCAGATGTCAGGAGTAAATGACGACTGCTATGTTCATTATTACAGCCAACAACAGAACACCTCAATCTTGTATTTAGTCTAAGACTCGATGGCTGCTCTGTTAATTCTTCGTCATCAGTTAGGAACCTAAGTGTGCTATTTGAAAGCAATCTTTCTTTTTAAAGCTAAGTTTCTAGCATTTGTAAAACTTTATTTTTCCATCTCAAAAATATATCTAAATTACAACCTATGCCCTCAATGTCAAATGCAGAAACATTAATTAATGGTTTCATGACCTCAAGGTTAGTTTATTGTAATGCTTTATTGGGTGGTTGTCCTGCACACTTAATAAACAAACTCCAGCTGGTCCAAAATGCAGCAGCTGGAGTTCTTACTAGAACCAGGAAGTATGACCATATTAGCCCGGTTCTGTCAACACTGCACTGGCTCCCTATTAAACATTGTTTATCATTGCTTATTACTTATAAAGCCCTGAGTGGTTTAGCACCTCAGTATTTGAATGAGCTCTTATTGCATTATAGTCCTCCACGTCTGCTGCGTTCTCAAAACTCTGGCAATTTGATAATACCTAGAATTGCAAAATCACCTGTGGGCGACAGATCCTTTTCCTATTTAGTGCCAAAACTCTGGAATAACCTACCTAACATTGTTTGGGAGGCAGACACACTCTGTCAGTTTAAATCTAGATTAAAGACCCATCTCTTTAACCTGGCTTACACATAACACATTTCTAATATTCAAATCCGTTAAAGGATTTTTGGCTGCATTAATTAGGACAACCGGAACTTTCTACACTAATATTAGTCTGTTTCTTTCTTATTCTGAGGTCACTGTGGCCACCAGATCCAGTCTGTATACAGATCATATGGTCACTGCAGTCACCCAGATCCAGTACGTATCCAGCCCAGATGGTGGATAAGCACCTAAAGATAACCTCGACAGCACTGAATGTCAGCGGAGACCAGGACAACTAGAGCCCCAGAAACAAATCCCCTGTAAAGATCTTGTCTTCTAGATGGCCACCGGGACAAGACCACAGGAACCAGTTGAGTCCTCTGCACAATATGACTTTGCTGCAGCCAGGAATTGAATTGCTGGTTTCATCTGGTCAGAGGACAACTGGCCCCCCGACTGAACCTGGTTTCTCCCAAGGTTTTTTCTCTATTCTGTCACAGATGGAGTTTTGGTTTCTTGCCACTGTCGCCTGTGCCTTGCTTAGTTGGGGACACTTAATATCCAGCGATATCGTCGACTTGATTGCACAGATACTATTTAAACTGTACTGAGCTTGATGATGACATCACTGAATTCAATGATGAACTGCCTTTAACTGAAAATTTAGTGTTTACTATTGTCATTTTGCATTATTGACACACTATTTTCCTATTTAATACTGTAAAGTGCTTTGACACAATCTGTATTGTTAAAAGCACTATATAAATAAAGGTGACTTGATTCAATCGCTTAGGAATCATTCTTGTCTGCATCTGCTCCAGCGGTGGAACAATAGCGGACTGATATAAACGAAACAATATAATTGAAAAATAGCAGTAAGACGCCAGTCTAGTCTGTGCTGAAACGCTACTGTCAATCAAACTATTGTGGGAGGGGCCTGTTTTTGTGATGTCACACAGACAGGCATCTGAGATCGGCTCGATTTGAGAAAGGGGTAAAGATATTAGTAGATTAAAAAAAAAAAAAAAAGCACTGGGTGGATTTGTATCATTATAGCGTGGTTGTGTACCACACTGCCAACACACATTTCAGTTCAAACTACTTGTAAAAGTGCATGTAGCATCCGATGACCCCTTTAAAACAAACACCTTAATGTGTATTTTGGAAATTTCCTTTCCATTAGAGCAAAAGAAAACACGGAAGCAAAATAGACCAAATTCTCAAAACTCAACAGTCCTGCCTTAATAACTTCATAATTTTGATCTCAGGCTCCTCATTTAAAAACTATCCATTTTATTAGTATGTTGTATGCTGATAGATCATAACAGCCCTCCCTCAAATGTGAAACAAAGTTCTTGTCACCATCAGTTTGAGTGTGTGTGTGTGCATGTTACAGTAAGTGTAATTATAACAACATTGTGAACTGATTATTTTGTAGACATCTGTTGAAAAAGGAAACAACATGAAACAATTGGGAATTATTGTGAGGGAATTAAAATAAATTGATAAGTAAGTCAGAGTTGTGTTAATATATTTAACGTTTTGTTTAGAAAAAAAGAAAAAAGAAATATGAGAAGTGCCTTTTTTTCCACTTGAGCCCCTGCCCCTCAAAATGTCTGTGCACGTCTCTGAGCTCCAGTATCTGACAGTGATATACGGATACGGACAGTAACAAAAGAATATTAAATAATCCTGAAGTCATATTAACATTAAATCAATATTATACATGGAAACTGAACTTCTGAAAGCATGTCATGTTAAAACTTAATCTTCTGGTAAATTTCAGGACACCTGCCCTGAATGAAACAGTTCAGACGAGGTTAGAGGAGAAAAACCAATCTGTAAAGATGATGGTCCATTTGTCTCTACAGGCCGCTGTTATACATTCTTATTAAAATGCAGGCATTAAAATGTCGACTTTCTCTAAGGAGACAAATTGTCGAGCTGTCTGTTTAAGACAGGGTAAGCGCTTGTGTTTCTGGAGTGGGCCACTGGAAGTGGCTTTGATTAATGGCAGGCCAGAGCTGAGCTGCTAGAGTACCTTTCCCACTGAGAGAGCAATTCAGGGGCTGATGTGTGCAATCGGATACTAGAGCACTGCCAAATTACCAATGAGGCGGCTTTAAAGGAAGTCTTCCCTAAAGCAGTGTGAGAAAACCGTATGATGCATGAATGAGAAAATAGAAACACTTCACACAAAACCACAAACAAATGTCCATTTATCAAGATACGGCAACTGGAACCGTTACACAAATGATCATAATTATGTGCGTTGGAACTTGAAAGGAACTGAAAAGAGCAGGTATTACATTACACGGTACAAATATAAAAATATGGCAACAGTAATGTACTTTCTATTTGAAAATAATTACATTTGTAAATTGTATGAAGAAAATGGCAGTCTAAAAATTTAAGTCCAATTAGCAGCAGCTCTACAAGTCACATGATTTACGGTATCATTGAAGAAACAGTTCACCCAAAAATGAAAATTTGCTGAAAATATAATCACCTTCAGACTATCCAAGATGAAGAAGAGTTTGTTTCTTCATTGAAACAGATTTGGAGAAATTTAACATTACATCACTTGCTCATCAATGGATTCTCTGCAGTGAATGGGTGCCGTCAGAATGAGAATCAAAAGAGCTGATAAAAACATCACAATAATTCAGAAGTAATTCACACAACTCCAGTCCATCAACTAACATCCAGTGAAATGAAATACTGTGTGTTTAACTTAACTTTAAACTGTCGCTTCTAGCCAAAATTCAAGTCCATAATACATAATAACGCTTCCTCCAGTGAAAATAAATAAATAAATTAAATCCATCCCCTGTTGTCCTCTACATCAAAACTGTGATGTTTTTATCAGCTCTTTTGACTCTCATTCTGACGACACCCATTCACTGCAGACAATTTATTTATTTATTTATTTTTATTTTTTTGAGTGAACTATTCCTATATCATCCAACAGTCAAAAATTCTGTCTAATCACATAGAAAAGTATTAGCAAACCTCTATTCAACAAGTCACATGATTAAAGGTGTCATCCATGTCTGTAACACACACAGGGAGACATAAGTTGCACACAGATGTTTAATACTTTTAAATTGGGTTTGCTAAAAACATAAGTTATAATAAAATTTCCTTAAATACCATTAAAAATTCAAAACAAATTGTCACAGGCAGCATATATATTATTAAAACCAAGTTTGGCAGTGGGTACACTGACATTTTTCCTCACAAGGCTAGACAAAAGAAACAGGAAAGATCCTCTGCAAATTGGGAAGTGTCCAATTTACCCGTGCAGCGGATGCTCAGTGACCTGATGGCATTGTGTGAGTGAGGCCAGTGCCATTATGACAGCACGAGTACATCCTCACAGCTGACTGTGTTTCCCTGAAGGTCTATTGAAAGATTGCCAATGGTAATTTCACAGAGTTCTGTCTAGAAAGCTTCAGACGCTGTTGTGCAGGTTGGAAAAGTGCCAAATGTTGTCTGGAAACATGGTGTAACAACAGTGTGACTGTTGCCATGGATGATTATTTTGTACTGAAAATGTAGATACTCAGTGGGCTACCATAACTCACAGCCTCTCAACAAATATTATTATTCTATTAAACTCAGATTCCAGGTAAGGTTATGTGCTTCACTCAAGGTCAATGTGACACTACACAAACAAGCACCATGGCAGGCCTACAGTAACCAGTCATTTTGTTACACAATGCACCCCTCAGATTTGATTCAGTGGCCTTGATAGTAACCTGAATTGTTGACCTTTATCTGGATATTTTTCTAAACTTTACACATCAAATATTACATTGTGGGGTTCACTCAGTACAATGAATTATCTACCACATGCTATCATTTTACATGAGTAATTCATTACAACATCTATCTATCTATCTATCTATCTATCTATCTATCTATCTACTCTTTATTTTAAAATACTATATCTTCAATTCAAAGTTAAATCTACATTTTAATTATGATTTATACTTTAAACAAATTAAAAAAATGGCCTATTGGGAAAGAAAAAAATAATTGAATTGAACACTTTTAAAACAAGTCTTAATCGTATGTAAATTTGCTTCAAGAAAATTAACCTTTTTAAGGATGTTTAGACATTTTACTGGTAAACAAGCTAAAAATACTAATTAATAAAATGATTTCTGACAATGTAACTATTAAAATTCTGTGTAAATACCAAAACATTGAACTGCTTGATTTTTAGAGATGTTACATTAAATGGTCATCATTCATTTCTGATATCTTTGTAAGACAAAGAATGATTCAAAGCCCAAATTAGCCCAAATACTGTGTATCTCTGCATCTTCTTCAAGCTTATATACACTATGATGAGGGAGTAGCTAGTAGAGTAGCTACAAACACATTCTAGGGAAAGAGCTGGACTCTTTTTTTCTCAGTGAGCCAACCAGAGCTCTGGCACAAGAGCCACATTACTGGATGGAATTAGTGTGAAATGCAGGCTACAGTTCATCATCCAAAGATTAAACTAACCTTTAAATTTGATCAGGAGTTTGGGTTACAAGTGAACAGACAGCAAAACATGTGGCTGAGCCAACAAAATCAAAGGTTCGAGACAGATTGTTTGTATTTTGGCATATTACGCTAGAGTTTAGGAACTGTGACTAAAGTCACTGTTTTTCAGCTGAATCTCAGAGTCGCCAATCAATAAGTCACCCAACCCCCAAAGCTACGGCCAGAGCTATGAAAACAGGCGCACACACACAAACACACAAAAGAGGGTTTGAACACAAGAACAATGTGAGAGAGAGAAGAAAAAACACCCTCAGGGCGCCAAAGGTCAGAAGTTTGACCTGACCCTAAAGAGTTGACCTGTATAGCCATGATAAGGGCTGAAAGAGTCCTGTCTTTGCCTGATAGCAGGCTTTGGGGTGAAAAGATACTAGAGGGCTTAAAGTCTTGACCAACTGGATTCCAGAGGTTCGCGGAGATGACAGAAGTTTAAAGATCACTGGGTGGCCATAGTCTTGTGGGACAGGAAGGGCTTGAAGCGCTAATGAAGCTTGACCAGGGCAATGCTCTCTCAAAACATATCCTCTCCGGAGGCTGGGTTATCCATTAATGGGCTCAATGTGTGTTCTTTGGCCCTTTCCACACTTTGTACATCATTATAAACATCACGCTAATCATTCAGTAAATTAATGATCTATCACTAGAGCTATCTTTACAAATCTAATATAAAATAGTTCATTTAATACATAATACTTTAATCTAACAAATCTGAGAGGTTTATTTTTTATAACACTAACTGCATTATATAAATAGTTTTTTTTTTTTTTAAAAAACAAAAAAAGCATCATATAAACTAAAATAAACATTACAAAAAAACCTTTAAGATAGTTCAGATATTATATTATATTGTATTGTATTGTGTTTTGGATTTTGGAAGGGCCCTATAAAACGAATTACTGGAAAACTAAAACTAAAATATGGATTAAAATAAAAATGGATCAAATATAGATCAGAAATGTAAATCTATTTTGTAGTTTAACATACATACAAAAAGTGTTTATTACTCTAAATTTAAATTAACTACATTTACATTTATTCAAGTAAAAAATTAAATAATCATGACTGGATGAAACTGTATTAGGTAACTCCAACAAACTCGTTGTTAAAGGTGAGATCTGATGAAAATTACTTCACTACTTATTGTCCATTCTCATTGTTTTTTATTATTAGAAGCTCAGATCCCAACATAGTTGACATCAACAGCATAGATGGCATTATCTGTGATAATCTCAATCAGGTCCACCAAACTTCCTGTTCAGAAGGGGCATATACAGTGTCCTCTCAGGAGACTACTGGTATGTAATTAGGGCTGCTGTTGTAGTTAACCAGAGGATAAAGGGAGAGGCTGAATAAACAAAAGATCTCATGAAGCAACAGTTGAGAAGACAAAAGATGAGCTCTGAAGCCTGGCATATCGAATACACTGATTATCTTCAGTTTCTTTACTTTTGAACGGCTCTATGTACACACTATCATTCAAAAGTTTGGGTTGGCAAGTTATTTTTACGATTTTTTTTTATGTTCATTAATTTGGGTGATCAATTTGCTCACTATTTAGTTTGATCAAAAACAGTGTTTTTAACCATTTAAAATGTAATTTATTCCTGTGATCAAAGCTGAATTTAAAGCACCATTCATCCAGTTTTCAGATCCTTCAGAAATCATTCTGATATGCTGATATATATATATTCTTTCTTCTCAGAAAGACAGCTGCACTGGTACGCTTTAAAAAATTATATTATCAGTAAGTCAAATAGAACTTATGTTTTTACATTACTATAGTTCATCAAAATAAGTTGAGTAATTATATGAAATTAAACTTGTTTAATGTAAGTATAAATGTCTAATGTCATTTAAGTTGAAATGACTTGTACAATCAAGTTGATTATATTTAAACATTTTAACAGCAGCTGAACTTAGGTTTTAAGTTGAAATAGGTGGATTTTATTTATTTTTTACATTGTATGTTGTTAAACAACTGTCCAATCCACAGACTGCACTGTTCTTCTATCCCTCACAGCCTCATTTTCATTCCTGTCTAAACTTATATAGAACAATGGAATATTACAGAATTGCCAAAAGAACAGCATTTATTTCAAATATATATCTTTTTGTAACATCATAAATGCATTTATTGTCACAATCTAATGCATCCTTGCTGAATAAAAGTGGAAATTATCATTTTAATCTTACTCCAAACTTTTGAATGGCATTGTGTCATAGTTTGCACAAAATATTAAGCAGCACAACTGTTTCCACCATTGATAATAATAAGAAATGTCTCTTGAGCAGGAAATAAGCATATTAGAATGATTTCTGAAGGATCATGTGACACTGAAGACTGTACTGGCTGCTAAAAATTCAGCTTTGCCATCTTATACAGTGAAGTAATTTTATATATACAGCTTTGCAAGCTACAGGAAGTAGCTCTATTAGCTCTATTTCCTCTGTCTTTCTTGACCTCTCTCTGTCTCTCAATCTCTCTATGTTTGCTCTATAACAAAAGATCTAATTAGAGCCGTGAGCGGCGGGGCCTATGTGAGTGCTCTAGGATCTCCCGCTTCCAGGGATTCCTAAGCACTGGAGCTGATCTGTGTCCCCAGAGCCCCTGCACGCATCAGTCGTCTCTCTGCTGCCCGCGGTGGATTGTGAGTACACATCAGCGGCAGATTAAATCCACTCAGTGGAAAGCAGCACATTCCTCGGCTCGACAACGGGACAGAAATGACATGCATGACAGGACCGAGACCAGCACAGCGGCTCGCAGAAGTCTTAATCCAGATGAGTGTGTGTTGCATGACTGTTGTGATGTGTGTCTATTGCTACTGCATTTATTCCAAATGGATGTTTGTGCCTTAAGTTGTTCCAGAGGACTGGGAATGATTTGGCGGGTGCATTTGGGTTAAGATTCACGACTTTGAGGGCCTCTCGCAATTGGGGCAAAAGTTTAACTATTATTGGTATTGGGTCACCTCACCATGACCACAATGACCCCATGGGGCCCCAGGGCTTTTATATTGTCCTGTGTGCAAGACAGATATCAACGGATCTTAACATCTGTCACTGTTCACAGACCAGAAAAGGGCAAGTTGAGTTTATGAACAAATATTAGTGACTGGCTAATCTACTGACCTACTGTCTGGATGTGGTTGATTTGGCAGACAAAATGTTTTCAAATATTAATAAACATTAAAATAATTTTGTTAAAATTTGTTACTGTAAGAAATAATAATACAATTTTATGCCATATTTTTATTACTATTTTTTCTTTTCTAATTGTCCCAACTTAAATATCAAAATGAATTTCATGAATTCATTAATTAAAAAAAAAATGCTTACCATAAAAATGTACATTATGTCTTTATTAGATCAGACCAAAAAAAAAAAAAAAGCATTATGTGTTTTAGTGCCACACTGGAACGGAGAACACCTGATAGCATGGGTTCAGACAGGAAACCCAGGTCGGTGTCACTGGGTTCAGCATTTGTGGAAATGAATGAAAGAGTATCAGGTGTGCCGCAATACACACAACGTGTGGCCACTTTATCTGTATCTGACAGAAGGCTAAAGTCACTATCAGACCATCTTTACCACAGAGACTAAGGAGAGCAATGTGGGGTTATCTTCCATAAATACAGATAAAGCTCAACCTACTGTTTGAGAGTCCAAGTTTAAACTGCATGGCCATCAGTCAAACCCAAACCAATAAAACTGAAATAATGATGGCCTTTGGTTGGCCGAAAAATGGATTTCATATGTCAACTACAGCAATAAATATTTTATTTTGACATGGCGTGACACCAGTTGGGTGCCCACCAAGTGAAAGTGTGAGGACATTCTGTGCGAAAACAAACATGCACAAACATGCCTGATTTTATGAATATTTATTGGTAGTTTGAGCTTAAAATAAAGTGCTTCTAATCCATCTGTCTATCTGAGCAAAGCTGCTCCTGGCTGATCATTTTGACAGTGTTGAGCCAGAGGTTATGGAGGGAAGGCCAGGGTCAAGCTGCACTAAGCAGCCCTTATTTTCTGCACAGGAAGACCTTGTCCTTCCACAAATGAAATAAAGGCTTGGTGTGTAGAGCTGGCAGATGTTTCTAACCTACTCTGCGCTGCTCTCAACAAGCCTGAGGACGTTCATTAATGAGAAAGTTCACCCAAAAAGGAAAAAATCTGTTTACGGTTGCGATCGCATCTTTTGCAATGTTTCACACATGTTACATTTTTAAACAATGTGTCTTCGAAATATTGCGTTTTATTTTCATTCCATTGCTTGCGATGTGCATTTTTCAATGCAAAAATGCATTCTGTATCAAGACGATTCCTGTACTATATTTCAAATCTTCTGGAACTATACAATGAAAAGACCAAAATTTTGCTCAGTTAAACATATTCAATACATATATTCATCAATGACACCAAACGCCACTGGTTCCCAAGTGCCTTGTGATTGATTGTGATGCACAGAATTTAAATATGTTAATTTTCAATGGATTTTATTTTGCTTTTCATCATTTTTTTGTCATCATTTGATTCTATGGAACAGGGCTCTACAGTGCGAGCACCAGTGCGACTGACCAGATCAGCATATTTGTGTTTGCGCTCAGGGGAGCTTCAAAGGTTTCTACTTGCAACGTGTTTTTGCAGGGTTGAGTAATGTATCAAAGACATATCAGTTGATTCCTTAAACACAATGTTATTCAGAATCCAGTCAGTCCACTCACTGCTCAAAACACTGGAGTTTTATTCAGTGCTGAACTATGCAAGCTCATGAATTCTCTCATTATAACAAAAAAAAGTAGACACAGTGTAAATAAGAGATTTACTGTGCAGTATAAAGAGAGAATCGTTGATTATAATGCACAACTCCAAACAAACACAGCTGTGTTTCATTTATGAATGAACATGCATTTTTAAACAAATCTGTAAATGAGTCATGTGCTGAATGAATCAGCCGTTTGAATGAATCAACTAAATGAATGAGTCAGTGATAAAATCAGTGACTTGCCACCACCTATGGGCAGTTTTAGTTTAATGTTTAAAGTATCATTTCAATTATTTAAATCATTTAATATTTCAATATTCAAAATTGTATATTTAAATCATTAACCTCTACATGAATTTATGAATTTATTTGCACTAATGCCACCTCTGAGCCTCATGTCTGTAAATAATATACCTACATGCAAATTTTGTGTTCACCTGTGCCAGCTCTGTAGAATTTAATTTTGTTAATACTGATTTCATTTTGATCTGAAACTTGTTCTTCTTTTTCTATTGTTTTAAATAGAAATTGTGAAAAAAAAATGAATTTAATGTCATAAGAGATGACATACTTTCAATAAAGAAAAAAAAAATCCAAAGGTTAAATAAAAATAATAAAAACCAAAAACTATAAATCACTTTAAGGAGTCAAAAATCACCTCATAATGGGAAGGCTAATTTTTGTCTGTGCTCCTAAAAAGAAAAGTAAGCATAGAGCCCTGTGGAAAAGAGCAGCATGAACATTCTACTAAATTTCTTTATTTGTGGTTTACAGAACCAAAGAAAGAAAGTCGTTCAGGTGAATAAATGATGACAAAAATTTCATTTTTGGGTTCTATTCCTTAAATTAATAAACATAAACCAAAAGGAAAGTCTCAAATAATTTCACTCACCTGTGTTGTTCAGCTGCTTCACTATCAGGCAACTCCATATCACACACCTCACATCTTTCTTTCTGGGCTTGGACCTCATGTTTCACATTCGCTGTGAAATCCCCGAGCTTGCTTAAGAACTCCCTCTGAATCAAGCTCTGATGGAAGAGCCCCCCATAGGCACTGAAATCCATCGACATGGCCAGGGAGGACGGCACATGTAGCGACGAGGCCATGGACACAGGCAAGGGCAGCATGCTTTCACTCTTATGGTTGGACGGGATAGAGCACAGTGAAGTGAAATGTCTATCAGCCAGACTGGCCATATTGACCAGACCCACTTGAGTGTTGTCTCCTTGGGAATCAGCAGAACTATCGGCAGAGTGGAGCTCGCGGGCGCTGGTGATGACGCTACCTCTGGATGGGGTTCCAGGAGTGTCCCGGTGCTGCCTGGAGTCACTTCCACCCTCCCCATTCCTGGGGAAGCCGCCTTCATGTAGGTAGTCCTCGTCTACCTGCATCATCTCAGTCTTGATTTTATCTAGCAATGATGATGAGTTACCAAGGTTGTTTGAGAAACCCTGGGCCATGTTTTCTTGGGGGACGGACTGTCCCATGCTCATCAGGCCCTCTACAGCTGCTCTAGTCGGGCTGACGGTTGAAAGACCCCATTGGGGGGACTCTGAAGATCTCTTATCGACCATGCTGACCAGTGCCAAGCGATGTCGATGGCCGCCGTCCTGTATGGAATGCTTTTTAGACATAAATGCGCTCTTAAGGTACTTGATCCTGTGGTCATCGTCATCCTCTGTGCTGTTTTCTTTCATGTTCACATCCGTGTCGTTCTCTTCGGACGCCTGGATAGTTTCCAAGATCTTCAGACATTGCTCCTCTAAGTATTCTATCTCTAAAATCTCTGCGGCGTACAGCAGGTCGTCCAGGTCCTCCAGCTTGGCCTGGAGTGTGGCGGTGTAGGCGTACTCCAGAATCTGCTGGAAGGTCTTTGGTGAGAGGAAGTCCAGAGTGTAATGTTGGCTGTTGCGGTGGAACAGGATCTCAAACATCTTACTAGCACATGCGAGCACGGTTCTGTGGGCATGAAACTCCTGGCTGTCGACCATTATGACCACATCACACAATGTCCCAGAGAGGCGCATCTGGTTGGCCTTCTGCAGGAGCAATGTGGGATGGCCGGGGTTCTGGAGGTGGATCGCACCCATTTTCGTCAAATCCATTACATAAACATTTATCGAACCATCTCACGGATTTGCTTCTCTCCTTGAGTGCTCCTGTAAATGTCATTCAGTCATGAAACAAAAACAAGAATGAGTACAAAATACACTACATCAAATGTGCAATACTCGGTTCATTCATCTCTGTTACACAGGTCATGTTAATCATCACTCAAACAGGTTAACTCAGTGCTTTGAGAAAAAGTCAAAAGGGTGTTGTTGTTGCGGAGGCACAAGCCAATCTTCACATCATGTACTTAATGTTACGCAATTGCAGCAATAGTAGTGGAAAACTGCCAGGAGAAACTGAACCGACGGCATTCGGCACATGCTTGAGAGGAACTTGCATTTATGATACAGTCCTTCAGGCAAGAAACAATTTGTTTTAATAGTACCTTTAATTTTTTATTAACACCCAGGAACATTCCAACAGTAGAGATAAGAATAAAAACTCACCCCAGGAGTGACATTTTAATCACATCTGTTGTGACATACAGCTGCACTATAAAAAAAAATGATGACTAATTGTCTAAAAGCAGTTATACATTATGTACAGATCAGCTAATACCAATACAGATTTTTATGTTTAACAGTTAAAGGTAATAACTAGGCTATTCAGTGTTTTTTTTTTTTTTTTTTGACACAATAGTTTAACAAGTATAAAAAGCATTTTGTAAAATCTTACTGAAGCAGAAATGGTTGTTTAAAAAGCTAAACCATTTATTAAAATAACACTGAAATATGCAATTATTTTCCTGTGGATATTTAATACAAACAGACTGATAAAACAGTTTAGTCAGGTTTTAATCTTTTTCTCCTTTGGACTCAACAAATGATGCCATTTAATGCTAGCCTTGATATTAAAAATGGATAACTAATTAACAGTGTGAATATGGAAAAAGCAACATCTGTCAAACCTATTATGGGTCAAAAAAAAAAAAAACATCTTATTATTGTATCCTGGTCTTATGTCAAATCTCAAGATTGGATTTAATTTATTTATTTATTTTTATTGTATTTTTTTTGTGCGTGAGTGAATTGAATTAAAGTAAAGGCATCAGTTACACCTTGTTGCAGTTTCACCTTGTCCCTCATGACAAACCTGAAAAGGTTAAGCACTCATAATCTTCCAGCCTTCAAACCGCACAAATAAACCGAAACCGTGAGTTACAGTTTATTGGAACCACATATCTATGTATCGACATTTCTATCTTTGACTATATTAAATTTACGATTACATTACGCTTGCTAAACATGACAGAATAAGCAACAGATCTGAGACAGCGAAGACAGTCATGTTTCCTCCGCGCAACAGTCTGAAGCTATTCGCAGTCTTTACTGCGCTGACAAGCGCAAATGCACCTGAATGACAAGTTGTTTTAAGCAACAATTACAGCACTCAGTTCATAAACATAATAATTTTTATAACACTTAAAGTCTACGTGTCCTGAAAACATACAGGAGCATGCAGGATCCATGAACACTTAGGCGCGTGCGATATCATTAAAGCCAAGAAACAAGTTGCATCCTCAACGCAAAATGAACTCATCTCGCAGCACTTTCACCAACTAATAAGCATTTATGCGCGCCATACTCAGCATCTGGAAGAACAATTAAGCTTTAACTGGTCCAGTTATTTTCACTTACCTGCAATTGGCGCGTAAATTGAACACTTGTTATTAAGGCATCAACATACTGAGGTCCACAGGAGCCGCTTCACGCGCACTACACTCGCCGTGCGGATTCCAATCATCATCATCACCGTGACGTCAAAGCAATGGCTCGCTGTTTTCACCGAGGCGTGCGGGAACCCTGTGATTATTAGTCTCTTAGGATGGAGCTGGTGAGGATAACACTGGAATTCAACCAAAACTCCTAAGAGTCATTTACATATGACTGAATATTAAAATATTACGACCAACTTACAGCGAAATACAGCCCGGCGTGCAGTAGGTTACACTTCCCTCAAAAGATGTTTATAACTTTAAAGAGCATGACTGCATTAAAAGAGCTTAGCTTGACCATTAATGAAGGGGGGAGAATGAATGAGAAAACCACGCACAAAAGCACCGTGCCAGTGAGTCTAACCTCATCTCCCCACAGTCGTCTTATCTGGAGACATGCTGCTTTATTCCCCAAACGTCCAGTAACGGTGAAGAATAACCCAGGGAACATTAGCGAGCCACTGTACTTTATTGTCTACTTAATATTGCCAATTATAATTACAGTGTTGTTTTCAGTACCAGTCAATGGCTACCGTCAAATCTTCAGAATATATTCTTTTGTGCTCACCAGAACTTTAAACTACTAATTTACTTAAAGAAATAATAATAATAATAATAATAATAATAATAATAATAATAATAATAATAATAAAAAATAGCCTACAAGATTTTATTAAACTCAACTTTTCATATTTCTTTTTTGACAAAACTGTCTAGGTGTTTCTGTAGATACACCTAGACATTTTTGTCAACAAACAAACAAACAAAAAAAACAAATAAACAAAAAAAAATAATTCAGAAATTGAAATAAAAAGTTGCATTCAAAACATTTATGTTTTGCATTTATTGCATATTAAATACAATTAATACATATGTTAGTGTTGTTAAGTATGTTTATATGAAAGCACGTGCACCTCGTCAACTAACATTTGAGGCTTGTGATATAGTGCCACCTGCTGGTCAAATAAAATAATTGATAGGCAGGTGCGTTTTCCTTTCTGTCAAAGGTGGGAGTTTCAACAGGGATACAATGCATACTCTATACACATATATTCCAGAGTGACACTTAAAAAAATATTACCAAGCAATTTTCCACTACCACTGTAACGCCATAGGATCTCCTCCAAAGAGTTTCAGTTTTGCCATTTTAATTTCATTTTTGATTACAGTGTTGGCCAATAACAAGTAACCAGTTTTATTGCAGCAACAATAACCATTGTGATTAGTATTTTGGAGAGTATCCTGGTTACCATATATTTGTAGAAATGGATAAAAATACTTAAATTTGTTTACAATGCTTAAAATGAAAGCAACCATTAATCAAAAAACATCAGAATGTTGATCTTTATGAATCAACCAAATAAAAACATGCAGAGAGTTAATATTTACTTTTATGCGACTGAACGAACATAACAAACTAAGAGAATCTTTCGTGTTTTAATGAGTTTAATTAAAATGTGTTAGAACAACACAATTTACAACATGTTCTTTGCTTATCATTGTAAAGCTCACCCATTATACTGCTATTTCATGGGTCAAATCCTCATATACATGAAACGATTTACAGTTTTGGGGCAAACTGGCAGTGAACAACTGAACAACTTGAGTACAATGGGCAAACAAAATGATCTTTCATTCGGTCCAAAACATTTTAAGCATCGGAATCCTGAAAACATCCAGAAACCACAACCTTCACTATTTCTCCACCATCTCCTCGTACAGCTCAGGCCAGTCTGGTTTAACATCAGACATGCGCAAGCAGACAGTCATGCAATGAGTGATGATATAAGAACTCTGAGAAGAGTCACGTGTCCTATCAGTCCAGATTCATACATGACTGTTAACATCCGTCATGTTATAAAAGGACACTCAGCGGTTGCTCCAAAGCTATGCAAATTTTCTTGAAGGAAAAAAAATAAGATGACAAAGGTCTTGATAACGTAATCACAGTGCACAAGCTTGCAGGTGACAGTGTGAAACATTTCTCCAGAGGTACAAGGTATAAAAATGAGAAGATATTTTAGTTTAAGCTGATGCTTTAGGAGCATGTTGGAAGAATGATTTAATGTATAAATCCCAAATATTAGAAACACATGATAATTGAAAAAAACTGATCTAATAAAGACTTCAGCAGCAAATCAAATGGTTCATTTGAAATCTTTATCAGACTTTCGGTAATATAACAGTATGTTAAAATATCTTATGATATTTTTTGTCTTTACACAAATGCCATTATGAGTTATCATTCAACAGGCAAAACAGTAAAGTGTAAATAAAATATAATGATAAAATATAATAAAACACAAAACTAACAACAAATCGAACCTAGCCCTCAAACACTCATGATAAAAAAATAGGAGAAATCATTTACATTTTAACATTGTACTTTGTAAATAAATTGTTTGTGTATTACTGAATAAATCATTCTCCTGAATAACTTGATGCCCTGCTATAATAATTATCCTTCTGACAGAAGAAAAAAAAATGTACAAAGAAACACAAGAACCTTTATAAGAATATCTTTGAATTATATGAATTTGATGTCTGTTAACTCTGATACAGAAACTTCTGGAAGTTTACTTAAATCAACAAAAATAAAAGGAAAAATGCATACATACAGTACATTGTAAGTGAAACTTCTGTCTGTAGATACACCGTTTTGTTCAGAAAATTCATTAAGGGCACTGTTAAACAGACATGTTCATGGTCATCACGACGCCTTTACTCCTTCACTTCTCATGCTTTACTTTCAGTGGCGTTTGTTTGTGTGAGGGCGTTGGGTTCTGCTCCAGTTCCCGGTGCAACTTTCTTCAGGTCTGCGTTTTCAGTTGTACTCTTATCATCATCCAGAAATTTCCTGTGATTGAAACCATAAAACAGACACAAAAGAAAAAAATGAAAACAATATCACAACCACATCTCACCCTCAAAACATTCAAAACCTTAATTACTCTATCTCTTCAACAAATAAAATAAACTATTTAACAAATACGACAAAATCAGTCACGCCACAATGATAATTTTTTTTTTTTTTAACGTGTATTTAGCCTGCAATGCATCTGTGGCACAACGGCTGTTTCTATAAAATTGGACAGTTCAAACTTTCGCAAAGACAGTCTGGCACTTCTGACTCACAGCCTGTAAGTACGTTTTTTTATATTTAAATAATTTGTGTTGTTACTCAGATCACAAATGCAGACATGGTTTTATATTTACGCAGCGCGATACACAATGCAACGCGTAAAAAGAAAAGACAATATAGGTCATTATAATCAGTAATTATGTCCCCACTGGATGCAACAAATGCCTCGTTTGAAATGGGTTTTATTTGTTTTGTCTCGTCTAGTGATGTCCGGATTGCAAACAAATCTTTCTATTTAACCGGATCTTCTTAGTGAACCGGTTGAACCAGTTCACCAAATCGAACTGAATCGTTTGAAACGGTTCACGTCTCCAGTACGCGGCCTTGGACAAAATAAACCAATTTATTATTATTCAGTTACTCCTAACAGTACATTGACTGAACTGCAAAAAGAGAACAGATGATGGGATGTGCACAAGTGGAGCAGCTGGACTGAGTCTCGTGCTTCTGGCCTTGGAGATGGCATAGTATGTTAAGGGGCGTAACATTTCGGTCACACGCTTGAGGCATTCGGCCAATCACAACGCACTGAATAGCTGACCAATCAGAGCACACCTTGCTTTTCAGACCTTAAACCGCATAAACGCATTGCATTACACCAAATAATGTTCTTTTTAGCAGCATCATATGACCCCATTAATATGACTCCATAAGGTTTTAAGATATTTTGAGGGGAAAAGTTTCATTGCTAATATCGTTGCACTGTATGAACCAAAGCTCACGCAGAAGTCACTTTCAAACTAGGATACTTCCTGTTGGTCAATGTAGTGAATTCACATTAATAATGATATAGTTGCTTTGTTAGACTTCCCTATTCTCATAAAATTATTTACAGTTATAGGTATTTTTATAGTTATTGTCCTTGATGTGAACTGCCCTTTGTTCTTATGTTTGGAATGACATAAGGCTGAGTAAATTACTTGATTTTTCGACCTTTAAATGACTAAACCTAAAGAATTCATGCACATTCACTGATTCAGATGACCACATGCAGTGAAATTACAACAAACATCTAACAGCCACAACACCACACTCAAACAACAAACTGAGAGAACATCTAGAGAGCATCTAGAGATCCATACTCGTCCTGTGCTGGAACAGATGGGCCATTGGAGCCAGCTGTCCCCACAGCATGTGACCCATCCTGAGGAGGGACGTCTGTGTCTGGAGCCAGTGGGAGCTCTCCATCAATCTCATGTTCATGATTCACTAAGGGGATTGCGACGCTGCTCTGTGGGCTGATGGGATTTAAAGTGGCATGAGACTCGGGCGACTCTAATTCGTTTTCTGTGATTTTTGAGTTTATAGAAGCTGGTTGGACAGCGCTGAAGGGGGAAGGAGGAGGCACTGGGACTGGTTCTTCTGAAGGGACCACTGGAGGAACCTCAGCTTGTGGCTCTGGGGAATCACCCAGGTCTACCAGGAGAGTAACATTAGCCGGGTCGGAAGACAGGGGAGATGAGCTGGAGGGTTTGGTGTGAGATTTGGGCGTGCTGCTGTTGGGTGGTGTCATGTGGACCAGGTTAGGAGAGTCAGAGGGAGGTGCTGTGATGCTGGAGGTGAGAGTGGTGCTCTCGCTAACTGGGCTGCTCTGGCTAAGGTCAAAGGTGTCAGTGACTGTGTCTGAGTTAGTGGGCACGGAAAAAGAGGCAAGTCCACTACCGCAGCGGCAGTTTCCGTAACTTGCCTGTGAGAAGAGGGAGAGAACAGAAACACAGACGGGTGATGTTGACACAAAGGGGAGACATTAATGGAGAGACACCAAATCATTAAAGGTATGTGGCTACAACACATATGCAATACTCATTTGGAATACAGTATGGCATGCATTGCAAGAGTAGTGTTACATTAATGGTCACTAGAGGGAGTACTTGATTTAAATATTGAAATTTGGAGGGGGAACATAAAAATGAGAGTATGTAGGGAAAATGAGCAGGAGGCCAAAGACAACATGAAATCAAAATGTTTTGTTTACATTCTCATTAAATGTCCTCAGACTTACTGTCCCTGAACCACATAATTCAAAGAATAATAATAATAAACCGAATACAGGGCTTAAACAAATGATGTATGGATGTGTCAAATTCAATGAAAGAAAGGGGGAACAGGACCCAGGTCAGACTCGGGATGACTTCATCACATTATGGATGTTCTAGCTGCTGAATGTAATATTTTATAATACTGTCATCCCATGCTTAAAGATGCACTTATTAGAAGTTGCAAAAGGTGTTTTATCGGATAGGTAAGATTTTTACATTTTTTGTCTCTTATGCTCACCAAGGCGGCATCTATTTTAATATATTTTAAAAAATAAAATTAATATTATAATAAAAAATTTCATCTATTTTAATATATTTTAAAAATGCAATTTGTTTCTGTGATGGCAAAGCTGAATTTTCAGTAGCCATTACTCCAAAGCTTCAGTGTTACATGATCCTTCAGAAATCATTTTAATATGCTGAATAGCTGCTCAAGAAACATTGTGTAAACCATGATACTTTTTTTTCCAGGATTCTCTGATGAAAAACTATTTACAAATAGTGCACTTCTTTATGAATGAAACATTTACACCACTAGATGTCAGTATAGAGTTCAAGGAAACGTGTTTGAAAGCAGTTCTTATTTTGCCAACAATTCACATTTAGTGCTAGTGCCACTAGGCTTTACAGAAATTACACCACTGCAGCTTTAAATGCATTGCAAATTGCTGTTTCAGGTTGTCTTTACTCTTTAAATTTAAAAATAGAAGCTAGATAGTGGAGGTGGATTCGCAATGGTGGTATATTCTCAGGGTGTAGGAAACACTGGTTTAATGGCATTGCAGATGTTCTGTGATTATGTGCGATTTCATTAATTGAGCACAGTACTATCATGTTACAGTGAGCTTACTCTGGTTTGGTCAGCGGCTGTGGTCTCATTTGGCTCAGTCATTGGTCAGTAGGCCTTCTGCATCATGATTGGCTGTGGCCTCTTCTGTCCTCACTTCTACAATGGGCTCTTTAGACACAATCTTGACTGCAGCATGCAGAGAAAAGGCATACACATCTGCTCATTATACAGCAATGAGGAGGATTGGATTGAGGTCACTAAAGTTGTGGCATAAAAGAAGATCTTGTTTCTTTTCACAGTGGCTGGAGGACTTTAACAGCTAGAACAGCTTATGTGACTGAATTCATGCACTTGACAATGCAGGGCCCTTAACTGCTCTCGATGTGTGATATGACCTTATTTTCGTCATATATATATATTATATAATATAGTGCAAGAACATTGGGGTGGATACTCACACAAAGCAGCTTTTGCCCGTCTCTATGTCTTTGCCCTATTGGTGCCTTGGCAGGTTTACCGCAGATGGCACATGAGGATGCCACACTTGTTGAGGAAGCAACAGGTGGCGTCCACGATCAGCAAGAGCAGCACACACACCAGTATAAGAATACCAACAATTACTCCAGTGTTCATGCCTGTCGCATCTTCCATGGAATCTTGAGGAGAGAAACAGGAGAGATACAGACAAAGAGACAGAGCAGGAGGATCACTCAGCCCAAACTGAAGAAGCACACACACCTGTAACAGTTCAAGGCAAGCATGAGTGTTATTTTCAGATCACAAGACTATCAGGATTCAGCAAAGCGAAGACAATTGGTGAAGTCAACAAGGCAAAGCTAACAACTCCCCCTTAAGACAGAATTGCGCACTCAGTGAATATATAATACACAAGTTTGGACTTAAAATGAAAAATCTGTCATCATTTACTCACCCTCATGTCACTCTAAACTGTTAAACCTAATTTATTCAGCTGATACAAAAGAAGATATTTTGAAGAAATATCTTCCTTTTATCAGCGTAAGAAAATAAGTCATAGAGGTTTAGATGACATGAGGGTTGTCTAAATGATGATACAATCTTTGCCTGCATCTTTCCAACCTTTATGTTTTTTTTTGTTTATCCTCATGTAGTTAAAAAAATAAAAAAAATAAATTAACTTACCATAAACACCAGTGACAGTTAAGATCATGATACGATGGCAACTGGGACAACATAAATGCTATTTATGACAGATTAAGTAGTGTGTCACAAGATTTAAAAGATTTAAAAATAAATAAATGCATAAATAAACACTTTTTTATTCTGCAATTACATTTTATTCATCAAAAGTGGGGGTAAAGAGACAGTAAAGACATTTATAATATCTATTTAAAAAATGCTGTTCCTTTGAACTTTCTCTTCATCAAATAATCGTGATGTTTCCACAAAAATATTTAGCTGCACAACTGTTTTCAACATTAATAATAATAATAATAATAATAATTTCTGACAGATCACGTGACACTGACGATTTATTATTTAAATTATAATAATATTTTACAATACTACTGTTTTTACAGCATTTTTTTAAAATAAATGCAAATTAAAAAAAAAAACCTTACAGACTCCAAACTTTCATAGAATAAAAAAGGACACTACAACATTATATAAAAATGATTTAATAATGCCCCATGTGAACAATAGCCCTAGTTATGACTATAATACATTGCTGTTTTTCCAAACATTACAGTAAGTAGGAAGCCTCAAAAAGTCTTTTACGCTAGTTAATAAAATAAACATCTCAAAGGTTTGTTACAAAGTTTGATCCCAAAGGACTGGTACAGTTTTAGTTCCAAACAATCCATAGAGCAAAAGAAGAATATAAGACAGACAAGATATATTCTCTCTCTGCTTTTAACTTAGTGTTTCACTCTTTCATTCCTAAGATGAAATGTGTCAAGCCCACAGAGGCCATAAAATTATTATTATTTGGTCTCTAAAAAAAAGCTTAGTTCATGACCCTCCGTTCATTATGTCTTTGTTTTTGCATCTATCTGCTAAGCTCTGCCCCTCTAGAGAATACTGTTACATTGCATTTAAAACTACCCAAAAACAGATCCTCAAAAACCTTGCATTAAAAATTTAAAACAGTTGCTAAGGTATTATAAGTATATTGTTTTAAGGCGGGGGCTTAGCGTTCCATTAATTCCATCTGGTGCCACTGGAATGACCACAATGCAGCTTACTTACACACTACAGTGCAAATGTCTATAGACTGGATGTGATATAAAAAATTTACTTTATTAATGACAAATTAAAAAGCATAGTTCATTTTAAGCTTTTGGTCATCTGAAACTGAATATATTTTGTATTTCCTTAAGTTATAATTGGAGTTACTCTTGTCTGTGAGGCTCAGTGTGTCCCAGCACATTAGAGAGATACCAGAGACAAAGATCACGCAGAGGATCCTCAACATGATGAGGAGAAGACATTTTCCTCGACTTTATATTACAAAAGCAAAAAAGCAGCAATACAGAGAGAGCAGAAGGGACACTAGCGGGGGAGGAGAGCTGAAGAACCACTCTGAGGGACTACAAAAACACAAAGACCACATACATCAAGATCCAAGCAGGCAAAAAAAAAACAACATGTCATGCAATAACACAACAAGGGGTAAGGTGGAAGACCGTATTGGCACACAGGGGATGTTTGCGTTATGAGTGGCCGTTGATGGTCCGTCCCATTTTCCAAGCCCAGGAACAACGACAGGACAACAGAGAAACAAGGAAACAGGGGAAATGGTGAAGAGAGAGAAAAGACAAGAGACAGAAAAATAGGTCAAAAACAGCAACAAACAAAGTTGGCGAAATGACAAAAGTAAAGTGGAGTAGAAAAAAGGAAAATGAATGAAAAGCACAAGCTGAGGGTGCCGAAAGTGAAAATATATGGACAGTTGTTGGGGTGCATTCTACCTATAGCCAGCTGCCAGTGTGTATATATGGACTTAATACGTTTTGTGAATAATATAATAAGAAAGTACAGAGGATAAAAAACATGTGTCATTTACCCGTGCCAACTCACTATATTGGCACCCTTGGCTAAAGTTGTGTGAGCAAAGTTGTTCTGTGAAAATAAAATCTGCATCGTTTCTGCTTTATTGAATCTTCCATTACAAAAATAATAAAAATAAAAAAAATAGAAACAAAATTCTGAAGCCTGATCATTGAAATAAAACTATGGAATTGGCAGGAAAATCTTATTATGGAAGATACATGCGTTTGTCCGCAAGTTCACATTAAGCCACAATTATTGGCACGCCTAGATTAGTGCAGTGTCGCCTTTCGCCATAGATCAGAGTAATGAGTTGGTCTCCTATAATGCCTGAAGAGTTTGGAGAGCAGCTGACAAGAAATCAGAGAACATTCCTTCATACAAAATCTGCTAGGAAGGGGGGATCTCTCCAGATCCTTCAGATCCACGAGCTCCATTCTTCTCTTCATGTTGGCACCACACATCAAACTCTCGCATGAGTGAAGACTCTCCTCCTCACCCGTTGCATTAGGACGATATGAGGACATATAGACAGCGACTCCTCGTCGCAGGCAGATTTGAAAGCATCTTTAGTTGATTGGAACTTCTTAATTATTGTCCTTGATGATTGGAAATGGGGGATTTTAAATGCTTTTGCTCTTATCTTACAGCCACTCTCTATTTGTGATGAAGCTTCGCAACACATCTTGTTGCTGCACATCACTGAACTATATTCTTTGGTTTTATGTCCTCTTGGGGTGGGGTGGATGATTAAGGGAAATTTGGCCTTTGTGTTCTCGCCATATTTAATAATCCTGTGGAATAACCAGGAAGTCATGGCGGAGAATTTCAAGAGAATTTCATGCCCCTAGTCACCCTGGTGTGCAAACAAAAGATTCGTAAAAAATGAATGGGAATATACTCATGTAGATATTTTATTTCCGCACAATAATTTCTAGTGGTGGGGCGGGTCAATAATTGTGGCCAACATACCCTAGTTAAACATTTTAATTTCATAATGTTGATTTGCGCCCCGCAATTTCATTGTTTTATTTGCAATGATCAGGTTAGTAATTTTGTGAATTCTTTTTAATGAAAGATCAAAAAAGCTAAAACATGCAGATTTATTAATAAAATTTTCACAGCTGGCCGCCCTTTGCTCCAATTTACCAAGGGTGCCAATATTAGTGGTGGCATCTGTATCATATATTTATATATCTATATATTTGATATATATATATATATATATATATATGATATATAATATAGTATATCATATATATATAATATATTCTCTGAAATGGCACGGCCACGTCCCTGAGGACCAAGTGACCCAGTTAACATAAACAAGACATGTCAAAAGCTGCAAGTCGCACATGGTTTTAATGGGACAGTGGGGTGTTGTGTATTGGAACTATAATGGCAGATAATTATCGACCCACGATAGTTGACTGAAGTTAATGCAAACAAACACAGAATAGGTTGCCCTCACTTTATAATAATGTAGACCTGAAAACACAGATGTACCTCACAGCCGACAGCAGCACAGTATCAGGGACCGGAATATTATTTATTTTAACTAATTAGCAGATAGCCCAAGTGACTTTTAACATACAAAATTGTGCGAAAATGGCTGCTCGAAGACCATAGTCTGCTGGGGCATTAAACAAACAACGCTCACAGACGCAGCAGCTATGAAGAGTCAGTGCTGTGTAGTTTTGCTTCCCCGTATATGAAAATATGTGGAATAGCTGGAACGCTAACGACAGCAAGGTCAGCATAATCAATTGGACGTGACTTATTTACCTGTGACGGTGACTAACGGAACACTTATTTCTTTATTAACTAGCATGGTTAACTTGCATTAGCATTAATACTCATTAATAAAAACTATATAGTATATATATATACTCTATATAATAATATATTATTATATATATATGATTATAGATATTTAGATATATCTATATATACATATATAGACAAGCAAAAAAATTACTCACAAAAATTAACTAAGATTAAATGAAAAAAAAAAAAACTGACTCAATATTAATAATATTAATCTCAATGAGTACTAAAATAAGATGTGTGTTCATAGATGTTGGTGTGTGTGTGTGTAGTAGAAACCCTGAAATTAGAAATTTATATAAATTAAAACAAGAAAAAATGACATAGTTAATAGTCCTAAAAGTTACGATGTTTATCACTTGTTTTTGTTCATTTATATATTCATTATTAACTGTCAAATAATAAGTATTAAAAAGGATGCTATTCCTGATGCTGTTTAAGCTTAAAAAGCGCCACTTTAGTTAAAAATATCTTTTAAAAATTGTTTGACAGAGAAAGAGACAGAGTCTGCACGCAGTAGTTTTCGCATAAGGAGGGGACACATTTATTGTTAAGAATGTAGGCAATATGTCATCCGTTCATTATATACATCTGCTCATTGTGATTATGAAATGTTTCCCCTGTATTAACATTGTAGCTCCAAGATGTACACAGTTCATTTAACAAACAACAAAATAATGCATGAGTTCTTATAAAATATTCAGTTAAGGAGGTTATGAAATGCGGGGCAATATGATTCAATCAAACAAAACTTTCTAGCAAGTTGCTGAAATTGTTTTTTAGGTAAAAGTATGTCTCATAAATCTTACTCCACAATAAATACAATATTTGAATGAAAACAAATAGTGGATAAGCACTACATTAAACACTGGAAAGCGTTAAAGACATCTAATACTCAATCCCACGTCTAACTGTAGGTTATTAGCACTTAAAAATAAACTTTGATAAGTTAGTCATGAGTGATGTGGTCTCTTGTCATGCTGTGAGGAGTGGCGTTCTTACTCCGAGGTGTGAGTGAGACAACGCCTTGGATTGTGGTCCATTCACACCTAGTATGCCAAAGAGATTCAGCGATTCACCCTCCTACGTCCAGAGGGCCGTCTCAGAGTGTTAATGAGCAGAGAGACAGCGAGGGACAGACAAAGTAATCTCTGCATTAAGAAGCACCACATGATTGTTACATTACAAGTGAAGCAGTGAACCCCAGCTGTGCCCATGGCATGCCTGACTCGACGACCGCAACTCCCATTTCTGGGTAAGCCACAACAACACTAGGCATGGGTCGTAAGCAGGAAATTATCCTCCAGGCAGGGGGGAAAAGGCAGATGCATTGGGCTACTGCCCTGCTGGCTAATGCTGAGGTTAGCCTGGTCACAGGTGGATGGAGGCCAAGTCAATAACATTACAGAGAAAACGACTCAGAGTGTACCTGCATGTAAATGCCAGATGTCTGAAGTTCCGTGTGTAATAGAAACAAAAACAGGCTTTAAAAAGTTAACGACCATGCAAGGCAATAGGGATGACCGTTAACATAATACCAGACAATACAAAGCCCAGCAAATGGTTTTAATGGGACAGTGGGAGTTGTGTATTGGACTATAGTAACGAATATCAGGACGATGTTACTGAAAGTTAATGCAAAAAACACAGAATTAGCCCACGCAGCTTTATAATGTAGACCCACAAACTTACAGTGTACCTCTAGCCGACACAACAGAAGTAGCAGAGAACAGATATTAATTATATTTTAAGCTAATTAAGTACAAATATGACTTTTAAACCATAAAATGGTCGAAAAAATGTCCTCGAAGACCAGAGGTGCTGCATTAAACAAAACAGCGGCTCTACAGAGCAAGCAATAATGAAGAGTCAGTGCTGTGTAGTTTTGCTTCAAAGTAGATAGAAAGTATGTGGAATGGCTGAGCATTAACAACAGCAGAGCAGCAGAGACAAATTGGACGTGAACTTATTTTCCCTGTATTGTGACTACGGAACACTTGCTTCTTTATTTAATCTAGCATAGGTTTAACTATGCATTAGCATTAATAATGCATTAAATAAAACTCTTATATAGTCATATATATATATATATAACAACTCATATATATATATATATATATATATATATATATATATATATATATATATATATATCTACATATATAGACCAAAGCAAAAAAAAGTATAAAAAAAATTAACTAAGAGGTCAATGAGAAAAACTGACTCAAAATATTAATAAAATATAATCTCAATGATACTAAAATAAGATGTGTGTGCATAGATGTGTGTGTGTGTGTGTGTATAGAAACCCTGAAATTAAATTTATATAAATTAAAACAAGAAAAAAATGACATAGTTAGTCATAAAAGACGTGTTTATCACTTTTTTTTGTTCATTATATATTCATTATTAACTGTCAAATAAGTAAAGGATGCTATTTTATGATGTTTAAGCTTAAAAAGACCCACGGGGGCAAAAATATCACCTAAAAATTGTTAGGCAGAGAGGGATAAAGAGTCTGTACCAGACGTTTTTCCATAAGGAGAGGAACACATTTGTTGTGAAGAATGTACAATATGCATCCGCGCATTATATAAATCTCCATTGTGTTATGAAATGTGCCTGTATTAACATTGTAGCTATCCAAGATGTACACAGTTTCTTCACAAACAGCAGAATAATGCATGAGTTCTTATAAAATATTCCAGTTACGGGGTTATGAAATGCCAAATATGATTAAATAAACAAAACTTTCTGAAGTTGCTTTGAAATTGTTTTTTTTTTGGTAAGTATGGCCATAAATGTTACTCAAAATAATAAATACAAATATTTGAATAGTATTGGATAAGCACTACATTAAAGCACTGGAAAGCGTTAAGACATCTAATACGCCAAAATCCAGCAGTCTCAACTTTAACGTTAGTTATCACAGTAAAAAATAAAACATGTTGAGTAAAAGTTAGTCAGGAGGTGATGTGGTCTCATTGGCATGCTGTGAGGGAGTGCAGTTCTGTACTCCGAGGTGTGAGTGAGACAAACAGCCTTTGGATGTGGGCCATTCCACAGGCTAGTATGCCAAGAGAGCAGCGATTCAGCCCTCCTACGTCCAGAGGGCCGTCTCAGAGTGTTAATGAGAGAGAGAGACAGACAGCGAGGGACAGACAAAGTATCTCTGCATTAAGAAGCACCACATGATTGTTACATTACAAGTGAAGCAGTGAACCCCAGCTGTGCCCATGGCATGCCTGACTCGACCGCAACTCCCAGTTTCTGGGTAGCCACAACACACTAGGCAGGGGTCGTAGCAGGAAATGATCCTCCAGGCAGGGGGAAAAGGCAGATGCATTGGGCTACTGCCCTGCTGCTAATGCTGAGGGGTTAGCCTGGTCACAGGTGGATGGAGGCCAAGTCAATAACATTACAGAGAAAACGACTCAGAGTGTGTACCTGCATGTAAATGCAAGAGGTCCTGATGATCCTTGTGTAATATAGAAACAAAACAGGCTTTAAAAAGTTAACTGACCATGCAAGGCAAACTATATATATATATATATATATATATATATATATATATATATATATATATATATATATATATATATATATATATATATATATATATATATATATATATATATACACACACATTTTTTTTTTTTTTTCTCCTCAAGAGGAAATGCAGATTTTGCAATCAACATGCAAAATGTCAATCCTGTATAAATTAGTGATTAGATTAAAAATAGGGAACATATCGGGTACAATATTGGATGATATTATAAAAATAAGTGGTTGTATTACTTTGTGATATATATATATATATATAGCATTTATTCAAATGTCTGTATATAAAAACAACAAAAAATAATATATCAAAAAATATATATATATATATATATATATATATATATATATATATATATATATATATTGTGCAGCTAAAAATAATTCCTTATTTTAACTTGTAGTTATATATAATTATATCTTGTTTGATTTTTTAGTTGTGCCCAATGTATTTTGTATAAGTTATTCAATATATATATATGTGTATATATATATATATATATATATGTATATATGTATGTGTATATGTATATATATATATATCTATTTGGCAAAATCTAAAACAGCTTGAATGGCCAGCTTGGAAACTGACATCACCGTCTAACAATAATCTTATGTTATAGAAATATGCCATCAAGAATCTCATATGAATGAGCCAAATGTTTTGTCCGTGGTGTTTCGTGATCTGCCATGTAGCATGACTCACTGTTTATCATGCAGTGTAAGTGATGGCCCACACTGCATTAGCATGTTTGGTGTCATTACAGCTCTGAGTCAGCTGTTAAAATCAGTGTGCTTGAGACCAGCAGCGAGGGTGGGCACAGAGAAGGATGGATGGGAGGAGAGAGGGAGAGAGGGATGGATGGATGGTGGTTACCTGTGGTAGCTGCAGGCTCCGATGAGGTTCTGAAGGTCAGAGTGCCGGGCTTGGACTTGCCCCTGCTGGTTCTCTGCCACCACGAACACGTCATACTCGGGTGTCCCACTCCAGCCCGATCAGCATTACATACTCACTCACATTGGGCAGACGGATCTCGGGCTTCCAGTCAGAGTCTTCCCTCTGTGTACCAATGACCAAGCGTGAAACTAACAAAGTTGCAACCAAAATAAGAAGGACCACATTAAATATATTCATATTTGGATACTCACAGCTTTGTAATCTGACCAAATAATGTGTGGATTGGTGACCCTCCATCATCTTGTTTGGTCCATTTAACTTTTTGAGAGAATTGCCTTTTAGGTTGTAGAGTGCCTTCTAGTATAGGAGGACTTGGCTCTCCTACAACAACAAACCAGTTACAATGATGTGAGAAAAAAGCATGATAACTGAAAGGAATAGTTATCATGAATAAAAACAAAAACAAAAAAAAAACTAAAATGTCATTCTCATGTCATTCCAAACCTGTAAGACTTTGTTACATTGAAACCAAAGTCATCCACCAAATCTGTCCATCAAACAAGCTTCTGTTTTCCATATTGGATGTGCACTATGCTTTTATATGTGAATAAAAGCCTAAATAAAACCTGCTCATCATATAAAGCAACTGTGTCCCTTCAGAAGACTTTGATTAAGGTGCTCAATTCATATGGATTACTTTTATGATGTCTTCATAAACTTTTTGAAGTGTCAAAGTTTTGGTTGTATGGACTTGCAGTGAAAGAGACAGATCTCTTAGGTTTCATTTGTGTTTTGAAGATGAACAAAAGTCTTATGGGTTTGGAATGACATAAAGGTGAATAAATGGTGACAGATTTTCATTTTTAGATGAAATATCCCCTTAAAAACAAAGATGTGTAAAAGGAAGAGAGGTCCAAACAAGGAATGAAAATCAACATTAAATATTGGTATTATGTGTAGTAAAAGGTCTATACATAGAGCGATATTTAACTATTTTGAGATTTTCAACATTGACTGATAACCATGTCAATCATGTTGAATAACAGAACTGTGAAATTGACAGTCAATTTATAAAGACTTTACTTTGACATTTTACCATAGTACACATTGTAAAATAAAGTTTAATTCTATTTAATTCACTTAATTTTTACAATTTCTGTGTACACCTCTTATGCTGTTATTCAAGCTGCAATGTGTAATTTTCCTATCAGTAGAAGCCCCAAAAATGTATTATGGTTTTCAAACAGGTTTCTTAAACAGTCCTCGGTCTGTTATTGTTCAAATAAACAGGCCGTCACTCCAATATACAAATAACTCATAATAATACTATTAAAGCAAGTCAATTTACAATAAATGTTAAAAACTATTAATTATATTACTGACAGAAAAATCATCAAATTTTTGCACCACTACTTTAAACTCATGCCATTTGTCTTGTACATACAGTATGGGGCAAAAAAAAAAAAGAAAATTACACGATTGGCCACCCAGATCTGTAGATAGCAATTCTGGCCAATGAAACGCAAGTCAACCTCTAATTACTTGCATTAAAAGTTAATCCCACAATTCTTAGCTACCTACACACCAGTGATTCCATATACTGTAGGTGAATAATAGAATAATATGACAAATGCTGGTTGGCTGTGGCTCCTTAGATGAGTAGGCTGATATCTGGAGGTCACGGTGAACTGTGAACATCCCTATAGAGCAGTCATGTGCATTAGCGCGCTGTGAATTGGGAATATTTCTATGGCGCTGTTCACTGAGGCCGCTCCTTCACGGGCCATCATGATCCATTTAATTTTAATGACCAGTGAATGCTCGTTTGATTCACTACATTAGTTTGATTCACAGAGTGACAACATTGCAGGCAGAAGCTACTGGCGTGTACACCGCGTTTGGACAAATGAAGGCATTTACTCTCATTAAGCCAGTGATTAGCTATTAGCCTGTACGAGAGAGATGCTTTCATTCATACAATCTCAAATTACAGGCTTTTTCTTTCATTTTGTTTGGAGTTCTTGCTTATCCTGGTATTAATCACTAACACCCTAAATTTTGTCCATGCAGTGGTGAAATTATTAATGTCGTCAATACATCAATAGCATCACCTCTCCAATTAAGGAGGATTTTTTCCCCCCAAGAGGTACAGCTCAAATCTTCTGCTACGAAACACTGTTGCAACTGCAAAAACTGAACGAGATGTGATAAAAATGCAGTAATTAAGCTTAATGTGGTCTGAGGTCATAAAATTGCAGCACATAAAATGGCAGAAGCCCCACTAACTGATGCAAGGAGCTCCAATCCCAAACAATCAACTCAATTAACAAACAGCTATTCTATTCAACTGACAGTTTAAAGGGTTATCAATAAACGCTCATCTCTTAAATAATGAAAGTGCAGCACTGCATGATTAATTCCATCCTCCTCAGCCATCTGTCCCTACAGGATACAGTGAATTAAACTATCATATACACAAGGGAGCAAAAATAAGAGTTTTACAGGTTTGCAAATGCACTTGCATGTTCATTATCTTAATGGCAGATACACTGAGATATTCTGAGGGGAAATCGCCAATAAAGAATTGTGCCATTTATTTACACACACTGACTGCATTGTTTTAGCAATGGATTCATTAAAGGAGTTATGCAAATTGGGTAATATCTCAAACACACCCCACAATGGCCTAATTTGCAGGTTGCTAGTGAGTACTAGGTTGGGCAAATTGGGCAACTTCAGAATTGGGCTTTCATTTCCATTATTTGGAATTTGAGTTGAATTGGCCACAACCACAAGAAGTTCAGCTGGAAAGAAAGGAATTGCAGTTCAGCACAGATAACACATTTCAGGAATGCAACAGTTCTTAAACCCTGACCCACAATGAATATGATGAAAAATATAACCTAAAAGCAAATTTATATATCATCCTCCTGGTTTTTAAGGCCTATAGACTTTTAGAAAGTTTTAAAAACTTTTTTTTTCTCCAACATTCAAAGCTGCTTTCTTTGAAATTCGTTTACTTCCTTGCATTCAAATTCAAATTGAAATTCTGCAGCCGGTTTGCTACCTCAAATTCAGTAATCAAATTGGAATTTAAATTCAGTCAATTCAGTTTAAACTGTCAATCTATTATGACCCTTATTTGCATAGAAAGGAGGAATGTTAATACAATAACAATTACTTAAATGAATAGTTCACCCAAGAATGAAAACTCTTATCATTTACTAATCATAATTTCATTCCAAAACCATAAGACTTTTGTTCATCTTAGGATCTTGATGCAAGATAATAAATGAGTTTTGTTCTTGCGTGTCAAGCAAGCACAGATGAGCTTCCGTTAAGCATATTTGATTTGCTCTGTGCGTTAATCAATCTTTATATGTGAATAAAAGCCTAATTATATCCGTTCATCATATAAAGTAAACATGTCTCTTTAAAAGACTTAGATTAATCCATTCCATTCATATGGATTACTTTTACTATTTTTGCATCCGAAATCGCATACTGTCTAGTAGAAGGTAACACAAAATTCTGTCATGAAACTCTAGATGGCACAGGCCGATAGGTTCTAACTCAATCTGACATGACATTATTCATGTGGTGCAGCTGATTGGTTCTTTTTGTATCAGCAGCCAATGAGCTTGCTGCTCAAACATTCAAATACTCGGCTAGTGGTTGCTGTAGCAGTTGCAGCACGCTACAGAAACCCTCCACCTTCCCCAGCTCCACCTGTATAGATCTGCTACGGGTGATTTCATGTATGCTTTTATATGGGGTTGTCTCATACATGTTATATGTGAAGCAGCAGTATTTCTTACATGCTCACAGCATCATATCTCTAGATGTACTGGCATTAGCAAGTCTTGGTACTTGCTCTGCCACAGCAGCAGCGCAACGGTTTTATTCTGCCAAGACCAAACACACTGAAATTGCCTTGTATATTACCAAGCTAAACTCTCAGGATGCTTGTAATGGCAGAACGACATTTTGCCCCCTGAGGCCACGAAAAAGTATGTTTCGATTATATGAATGTGGGGAGTATGAATAAACTTTAGATGTAAACATCCAACAGTTTTTCACCTGTCCATGTGACTATCAGCTGTGTCGCTTTCACAACTCCCATGGCATCATAGGTAGTAACCTCCACTGTCGATTGAAAAGAGCAACTTTTCCTGAATCTCGCTTGAAGTGTAGGTCATCTGAGTGTGACTTTTTCACCTGCTATTTGTTAGAAACTATGAATTTCAGGTCATTACTACTGGGCTCGCATACTATTTTCTTCTTTTCCGCTAGTATCGGAAAATTACACATATTGGGTTCCTGCAGGGTACTAGCATGCCTTTCTGAACTTTTGAAAAATTGGTTCACCAATGAGAATATGAAAAATATCTAATATTGCAGTGCTAATACAACCAAAAGTCTTATTAGGTTGGGTAATTTTAATGAACAGAATTTTAATTGTTGAGTGAACTATTTACTTTAAATACACATGGTACTATTTAAACTGCGATATTGCATGCTTGAACTAGAGTGTGCTGTAGGTTTTTAAATAAGATGTAAAAATGGTTGCAAACTGTTTAAATAAATTGCCCTTTTTTGTCCTTATAAAAAACAAGCAAAACATAGACCAATATCCAATCACAAACGTTGTAAAAACTATATTATAGTAAGGCCGTGTTGCAAGCAAAGTACGCAAATGTGCAATGAAAAGAAAGTCGCAAAATTTTTCTGTACAAAGTGATCATAAAATTTACATGCAGTCAAAAACATCCAGAACATCAAAGGACAAACTTCGGAGAGGAGAGGAGGACCCTTCTAAAAGGTTCAAAGGTTAGGTTGAAGGAAATTGCAGTACTGTGAAGTTACTGTAAACATGCTTAAAAACTGGAGAATACATAAACCTTGAGATCGAAACCAATACGCAGTGTCTACGGTAGCATTGTTTGTGTGGTTTTTTGTAGGGTTTTTCTATTGTGGATCAATTTATACACCGAACTCGTGTAATGTGCAGAGCAGCATAAGATGAAAGGACGTCAGGGTAGAGCCGGCCAGTAAACCGCCGTGCTTCTCAAAATGTTTTGACGTAACATAAAAGAGTGAAATGGTCGTACCCGATTATTCACGCTGGGACAATGTTTTCAAGCTCCAGAGCTTTTTGGATGTTCATTTTTCTGGGTTGGCACGACACAGATTGCTGTGCCCCCAGCATAAGCTTCTTTTTGCTGAGGGTGGGGTGGGGGCATAATGCACCCACGGAAGCTAATTTGTGGCAGTCAGACGAGCAGTGGTTGCGCCCGGGGAACAGTCTGCCGTTAAAATTGGGAAATGGATCAATTTCATGTTTTTATTAATTTTATTTTATTTGAACCTGTCTGAAGGTGATTTAATCTCTGGAATGTTACAGGAGTGAGTTATAATGGCTGTTTTAGGGATGAATGCGGTGATTCTGATGTGAGTGACGGCTAATGCTGGTACAGGAGACGGATGGAGGCCGGGCCCAGAGTGTTTACCTTCTGCTCTCAGTGTGGATGCTGACATTCACCAGCATCAGGCAAGCCACAGGACACAGTCACCTCATCCGCAAACGCACATGATTGGTTTGAAAGGAAATTGTTTGCATGAAAGATACTAGAACAAAATATACAGACCCAAGTTACAACTATTCAACCAAAAAAAAAAAGATTCACGGGTCTTAGAACCAAACTGCAGAGAAACACAAAAACCAAGCACCGCAAATTGGCTTAATTCCAACGCTCACACAACAAAGCACAGAAGCAGATCCCACCAGCACAGGATTTCCGTCTGAGACGCCTTGAGGTATGGTTTTGATTTAAACACACTGAAATATATTTATAGACTACAACAATCCCACACATACGGTATCCCACACACACACACCATACATATATATATGAGATATATATATAGATATATATATCTAGATAAGATAGATATATATATATATATGTATAGATATATATATAGCTATTAGACCACACAACACCCACACACCACACACCACCACACAACGACACTTTTTTTATAGTGGTGCTATGTACAAAACATGGTTTGGTACAGATATCGGTTCTTAGGCGCATTTGCTATCACACACGCAGTTGCAAAAAATTGTTCTAAGTGTAGTTTTTGTGGCTAGGAGGGGTTACACAGGTCTATGGGTGTTCCTGGTGGTGGCCTACTCTGGTGCAAAAGTGTTATTTGGTTGTGCTCTAAGGGGTTGTTAGGAGATTTTAGTTCTAAGCAATTGCCTAGGGTCGGTCTTGGTAGGGGCTTATCAATTTGACTATGCATGATGAAAAATGGTTCTGATTGTTCTAAGATTCTGAGGGGTTCCTATGCTGTTTCTAAGTGTTCTTTTGGTTACGGTGGAGTTGCTAAGTTGCTACTTAAGTGGTTTACGGTGTGTTATTTTGGTGTTTGCTTTAGTGGATTAAGTGGTTACTAGTGTTCTCGGTGGGGTTGATACTACTTGATAGTTGGATTGTTTCCGTGTGTGCTGATTGGTTGTTTGGTAGAGCTTTTCTAAGAAGTTGCTCAGATGTGCTTGTTGGTTCTAAAAGGTTTCTGTTTTGATTTGCTAGGGCACTGTTTTGGTTGCTATGTTTTGTCAGCTGGTTGCTATGACTGTTTATCAGTTTATGGGGGGGGTTTTGTGTATGTGGTTGGTATTGTACATGGGTTTGTTTGCAGTTTTCCAATTGGTAATAGGTTACGCCAATCTGTTCCAAGGGTTTCTTAACAAGTGGTCATCGGAGGCCCCAAGTTGATATGAGGTTCTTGAAGAGTCTTTAATGAAAAGGCTGTAACCGTAGTTTGTGTTCAAATTTCTCAATGGTGAGTTGGATGACGTCAAAACCAGCTCGGGACATAAATGGTAGGTAGTGGATAAGTCAAAACAGCTCTTTTCAGGGCAAGCCGTTTTGTAGCATTATCCTTTTCCTTTCAAGGCAATAATTACTTGTGCTGACCCCGCTGCTTTTCGAGGAACTGGTTTACTTTAGGCCACAATTCAATCGTGCAACTGGTCTAAGTTTTAGCAATTATGAGGAAATGCAATTAGCCAAGCATCCATTAAAAAAAACCTTGATCCGCACCTTCTGTTGTTGGCGCTGGATCATTGATATAAATTGCGCGAACATAGACGCTTTTATGGTAGATCGGGCGGGAGCATTACATTCTTCAGAAACAAATATGATCCACTGCATCTTCAGAGGCCTTCAGATGTCAGGAGCTAAGGAAGACTGCTATGGTCATTATTACATCCCAACACACAGAAAAAACATCACTCGCTTAGGATAACATTCTTGGCTAAATCTTCCCCCCCTCCCCAGCATGGAAACACTCGTCGGGACTGATGACAGCCTCACTGGGTCAGGTCTCTAAAGGTGATGAGACGGCCAGTCCAGTCTGTGCTGAAACTCCACGGCCCATCACAAACTATCGTGGGAGGGGCCTGTCTGTGTGATTGTCACAAAAAACAGGTAACAAAAAAAAAAAAAAACAACTGGGTGGATCTTTATCATTATAGGGTGGTGTGTGCCCACCACTGCCAACACAAAACTTCAGTCAAAAACAGCTGGATCAAAGGTGCCTAAAGCAGCCGATGACCCCCTTAAAGTGTTGCTATGTGTTTACGAAGGTGCATATCATTGGTTGCTAAAGCTCAGTCCCCGCATCCAGGATTGTGTTTTTCACGATTTTTGGCGATCGCTGAATGGATACGAAAAATTCACGCACACTCCGCAATTTTCACAAAAGAGCGGCACATTTTCGTAATTGGCACAATTTTTTTCCGCAGGATTTGGGCTTAGAGGTCCTTGTTACATCACGCAATTGCGCATTCAGTCCAAAGGAAGGTTGTTACTACTTGCCAGTTCCAAAAATGGGAATAACAGCCGTTGCGTTCTCATCACTGACCGAATTTACAAAGAGGCTACATTGGATTAAACGAACCAAAAGCGGAACTATAATCTCACGCTACTTACTCCATGTGGGCTATAGCAGCACAGACGTCGTTATCTCCTCATAGCTGATAGACGCAGGCTGATCTCGGATGTGATATACAACGCGCGCTTGGGAGGATACAGTGAAGTTAAAGGAGTTGAATTCCCCACATAAGAAAGCAATAAACATCCTGTGCAATTTGTGCGAAAAGCGCATTCACATTTCACGCGCAGGAATCGTAAAAGCTGATATCAGAAACAAACGCCCCTGATGTGGAGGAAACTGGAAAAAAACATTGTTCCAATAAACACAAATCCCCACCCTTCACCATGGATCTGAACAGTAATACTCAAGGAAACAAAATTGTGGCACTAATGTTCCGAATGTTTTCGAGTGGATTTTAAATGCTTCACCAACTAACTAAACAGCGGCTCACGGAATCAGTTGTTGCAGTAGCATGCTAATAACATGTCCAATTTGACATTGGACATGAAACATTCCTCGAGACAACCACGGGCTACTGCAGCCTGTCTGATTGGACAAGAACACGCCAGTCTTAAAACATACATTCTTTGCCAATGTAAATGCAAGACAATTAGATGTGCTCCGAGATATACAATGTGCGAGTAGGGTGAGTGCCTTACTCGGCATTTGCTGGTGCAACCTTCTGTAGCATCGTAATGGCAATTGTGCTGGTTGTTCCTCACATGTCGTTCTGCGAGACCTGACAGTGGACTTCTCCGAGTCAGAAAAGTCCTAACAGTGTTTAGAAGAATGCGTGTCTGGGGCTATATTAATATATATCACGGCAAAACAATAAGAAAGTACTCAAATATGCACTGCAATTTTGAAGAAAATGCCGCAGAAAAGTCAGTCAGTTCAGGCCGCAAAACTCGGAAAAAAAGTTCTGCAAAATACTTGAGGGACGGTAAAGTGTTGCAACGTGTTCTTTGTGTTGTCTACTGCATCGCTATTTGGTTGTTGAAGTGTTCTGAGTGTTTGTTGAAGCCTTTCTTTCTAACGGTTACTAGGGGGGTTTTGGTGGTTTGCATCAGTGTGCTTTGTTGTCAGGCATGTTGCTATGCAGTTGCAAAATTTCGTCTCCCCTGGAATGGTTCTTAGCATGTTGCTATAGCTGTTTCTAAATGTTGGTTGCTACTAAGTTGCTAGCAGTTGCTAAAAGTGTTGTGGGTGGTATCTGTGATTGTTTAACATGTTCTTGCTGGATAACTAGGGTGTTGCTCTGTAGATGCTGATGTTTTTGAGTGGGGTATAATGCATTTCGAATACCAGCTGCTAGTGTGTATCTTGGTGGGTTGCTATCTGGTTTGCTAAAGTTAACCGGAGAGGGGTTCAGTGTGACCAAGCTGCTATGTGGCCTGCTAAGCTGCTCTGAGTGGATTCTTAAACATAATGCTGCCACTGGTTGTCTTAAGGCCCCATATACTTCAAGCAAAATTGGCAGAACAAAGATGACAGTGACGTCATTTCGAACAAAATTGGGGCCAAAATGACGTTTGTTCTGTGGCTCCGCCTTATTTTCACACAAAATCTTCTCTGGGTTCATTTCATTTGTCGAGTTCCTTTGAAGTGAGATGTCTAGGCGCGAGTAAAAAAACATTGAACACAGTGGAGAGCCACTTTATAGTTGCAAATAAAAGCCCAAATTAAATTAAGAGACACTATTTTGCCATGTTTATTACTGCTGCTGCGCGTGCTTTTAAATTCAATATATTGAATAACAGTGCAGTGTTAATACATGTGTTGTGACTTCACGGGAAGGCCATACCCAAGCTGTTGCTATGAACACAAATCATTTTTATAAAAAAAAAGTTTGTTGTGTTTTATTTTGTTACTGAGAAGGAAAGCGTGCCCGCACTATATTTACATAGTTCATAACTTTACAAGACGGCGCTTTCAATCACGAGAGTGGGCAGTCTTAGGGAACAGTATAACGTTTGCTCACGGTATTTCAAACTTCGTGTTTACCCCTAAACTAAATGAATAATGAAAAATACAAGTTTTTGTGTTTTTAGTATATTCGGGGCCTTTTAGGGTGATTCTTGTGTGGTCTAGATAAGGTGTTGCCAAGAGGTTGTTAGATATGGTTTGCACATAATTGATTGTAAAGGGCCCACCTGGAGGTCTAATATGACATTATATGGCTTGGGTCCCTTTTCTAATGTTTAGCGGGGGAGTTTGGCTTTGTCCAGTTTATCATCTGCGTCAGTGCAAAAAAAAAAAAAAGAAAAAAACTACTTATTGTTATTAAAACTAACAACATGCTTGATTGCAACACAATCTGAGGGTGATACTTTAGGTGCTCCGGCAATGACCACGTATGGAATAATTATGTATTCAAGTTTAATAAGTTTAAAGGTTTCCACCAAATATGTAGAGCCATAGTAGTATGGGCGTGGCTTGATGCGTCACGACTCGGACTTGTTAAGTGTCACGCTCTATCAGCCTTATTTCTCGAATGAAAAACAGACGGAAAAGACGTGAAATAATATAATACCTGAGGATCATAGCTACTTAGTTTTTGCACAAAGCATGTATAGACTGTAAGCACACACTCCGAGCACTGAGTCGATCGACAATCCCTAAAGAAATTTCATTTCAAAGTTGGCTAAACTTTAAATACTTTGTGTGGTACTAATAATTGGATTACACTGTGATTTTTGGGTGGCGTGGGGGCCTAAAGTTAGACATGTTGAAGGCTTTTCTGCATGATCACAAAATCCAGAGCATCATGTAATATTAACTCTTTTTATACTTACGCAACAGAAGGATCTTTTTTAGTTTTGTTTTTTAATATTATAATAATCAGAACTATGAAGATCACCATCCAGCTGCATAACAAACCTGTTGTGTCTCGAGTGGGAAAATGAAAAAATCCCATCTAGGGAGCACATGAAGAAAAAGACAAACGTTCACTTTTCTTTCGTTTGATAACTAAATGAGGAAAAAAGTAGCATATGCACGTTAAAGACGTCCCGTAAAGAACACATTGCTGAGTGTTTGCCCCCCAGTTATTCTTTACGTTGTTCTATGTTATCCTAATGGAATTAATGATATATATATAAGCCTTTTTATATTTTGATCACACAACCATGCATGGTTTTGCATACACTCTCTGCTACGCCTTAATCGAGGGTAAGGCAGGTAAGATTAGAGGAGAAGATATAATTATTATCTAGTAGCAGCATCTAAAAGATTATATTTTAATTGTAGTCAGGCTTTTGCGGAGTACAATAACATATGGCTGACCTCATACACAGACAGGACTGTAAAGCATAAAACTCTCAACATTGTGATTTCATGGGGTCTTTAATCCTATAACCATAGACAGAGATTAAACAAAACAATTAAAAATACAAAGAATATGAATGATATCAAAAGATAACAATGATCCAGGGGACATGAAACAACTTACTTGTGTAAGAATACCCTAAAGGATCCGGTAGAAAATGAAAAAAGAAATAGAGAGAAAAAAAAACATACAAATGGGAAACAAAATAGGGGGAAAATCGCATAAAATGACAGGATGAAAAAAAGAAAAGTCTCAAAATGTCAAAGGGTAAAGCTGGTAACAAGATCAAATAGCAATACTCTCTCATCACTCATACTTTACCTGAGTTAGAGTCATTAATCTCTGGACTACTTCCTGGAGATTTCAGCACTAAATGGGTTTTGTTTCATGTACTGACAGGAAATAAATCCCAGTGCATAATGTGTTGAGTGTATGATGTGATAATGGCATCTCTGGAAGTCCCAAAACATCCCGCTGATCACACAAACATCCACCAGGGGGAGTAAGAGGGTAGATGTGTGTGGTGTTTAGACATAATGAGAATATCAACACAAATCACAGGAATATTAATGTGGTCGATTGATTTTTATTGATGTTTTGTGGAATATTTGCAGAATTTTATGTCCTGTGTGAGAGCAAGATGTTCTGTTACCAGTCAGAGTTCTTGTAGATGAATTCAAATATAAAGAATAAAAGATTGAAATTATTTATGTAAGGTGTGACCAGTGTAAGTGAATGTGCTTAGCAGCGATAAACCTGCCAAGCATTTATTATTTATACACAGTAATCTGAAAATGTATCAAGACCAATGTTCTCATTGCACTGAATAACTAATATTACATTAATATGTAATCCTTTGTGATCTATTTCTATGCAATGAAAGTCACAATTCACAATTTTAATGTGAATGTGTTGTAATATTCTTGTCAGAAAGAATAGAAATATGCTGTGGCAGTTTTTAATCTTACATTTATAGTAAGTCCACAGGCTTCGACCTATGAATAATACATAACTTGCACAAAATATTAAAAATAAAAGTGCAAACGCTGGATAGCCACGTGGGAACTGTTTATACATTGTCAAAAAGTGGCAAATACATCAAACCACCCTGGTGTTGCCTAGAAAAGCTGGTCCACTTCAAAACTCTTAAGAGTCGTCACAGATGAGCTAACAGTTACTCTGAAGGAGTGACGAGTTCAGTTCAGCTGAGAACAGAGTAAAGGTGAGCCAGTCAACCATATCAAGAGCTCTACATAATACTGGCCTGCATGAGAGGGAGGCACAAAAGAAGACACTGCTCAGAAAGAACCAAGCAAAAGCCTGTCTGGAGTGCATGATAGTGACAGAGGTGCAGTCAGATTTTTTTTGGTAAGATGAGACTAAAATGGAAAGGTCTAGATGAAAAATAAATAAATAAATATTTTTTAAAAAAGGACAAGGTTATAAGCAGGAGTGCACATAAGATTTTCAGCCTGGTTCTCATATAAGCTGGAGATTTAGTTTGGTCCTCGCATGGTAAATGGTGTGACCCATCAAATATAACTATAAAAAATAAATGAATAATAGTGATAATATTATTGCACTTCATTTCATTTCATTTTTTTATTACTTTTTTTTATAAAATAATAATATAAATAATAAAGTGTGATAAAACTATATTTTATAGTAAACATAAAATGCTAATATTTTATTATTTTATTATTATTATTATTATTATTATTATTTTAATATGAACCTTAATTTTTTTTTTTTTTTTTTTTTGAATTATTTTAATGATTTCATTTTCAAACTTAAAATCAGCTAGCTTTTATTTTGGCGGGTTGCCAGCAAGTAAGTATATGCGCTTCCGGGTTTAGCTCTGCCGACTGTTTTTGCATGTGCTTTGAAAACGTTGGTGGGTAGCCTAAATTTATGGTTCCAGTTTGAATAGAAATCTTTTACAGTACAGTTTGCCGATCTAAAATGGTAATTGTGCATTAACAGCTGTCAGCCATGTTGGTACGCAAACGTGCGATCTGAACTAATTTACACAGCACATTTCCAATTTTAGTCGTGCATGCTGACCTGCGGACCACTTATGTGCACGTCTTGTTATAAGAATATATTAATTAAAAATAAAAGTAATATCTATCTATCTATCTATCTATCTATCTATCTATCTATCTATCAATATCGTCATCTTATTATTGAAATTTTCGTTATTTTTAGTTTTCAGTTTAAAGTAGTATTTTTCTTTGTTTTTATGTGTTTTACATTTTTATCAGTTTTTTATGTCTATATACTTTTTATTCTTTTCTTTTGATTTATTTATTTACTTACGTATGTACATAAAATTTTCTGTTTTAGTTTTATTTATTTTAGTACTTATTTATTTTAGACTTATTTGAAAGACATATTATTTGAAATTTAGCTAACGTTTATTTTATTTCTAACAACTTTTTTTTTTTTAATGGATTTAGTTCTAATTAAAAATAATAACCCTGATACGGTATTAGTTATTCTTGAATTGAATAAAAAACACAATAACATTTAACTGTCCTGCTGTGATGCCGGGGTTTGTAATTCGACACTGAGCAGAATCGGTAAGTGGCTGAAAATTGTAATATTCAAACTACTTAAGCATTAGGGCCTTACTCTTTGCACATGAGCACAAAACGTATCTTTTAGCTATCGCGTAAGCCAAAGACTTCACCCCTAGCGGTTGAGGAGGTGTGTTGGCCGTCACACCACGCTGCGCTGCTGTTGAACGATGACCAGGTGCTTCCTGAGAGAGATAAAACATGATACTCACGGACAAGCGCTCTGTTTTGAAGACCACTGACTGGCTGCCGTCGGCATTCCGCCCTTGCCGTTTATGGCATACATCTTGACTTCGTAATCCGGTTTCGGGTTTAAGGCCGGTGACTGTTGGATGGAAACTCTAGTTGTGGACGCACTGAACATGAGGAATTTAATCAAAAACCCATTTATTAATTCATAAACAACAGCATGCATGTTAAATGGGCGACATAAAACCTTGGCACTGAACATGAGGAAATACATTTGACATTTAAAGCTTCCCAGTGTAGATTGATTCATTCAACATCATAGCTAAAACATTTCTTAAAGGGATATTTCACCAATAATAAAAAAGTATGTAATCATTTATTCACCCTCATGACATGTTGTTCATTCTTCTGCAGAAAAAAGATGGTATCTTTGAAAAATGTTGGTAACCTAATAGTTTTGGTTACCATTGACATCCATTGTAATAAACAAAAATATCTTCTACTGTATGTTACATAGAATAAGTCACAAAGGTTTGGAATGACATGAGGGTGAGTAAAATGATGACAGGAATTTAAATTTTTGGCCCATGAACTTACCTTTGACTTATATTACAGGGTCAATTTTATTACTTGCTGGACTATTTATAAGTCATAAGCAGAATACATTTCTAGTAAACTGGATGTAAAACCATTCTTAAATCAATTGTTTATTTTCTGCTTGTGTTTCGTTACATGCAAACCTAATTCATTACAATGGAAATACGTTCACAAAATAATTGCATAATAAATACTGTACACTTTTGTTTCAAATTGATTTATTATTTTCTTTCGATCTAGTTATTATGTTAAGGTTCTGGCACTCAAAGACAGACAATTTAGTTTTTCATGATCATTTTACTAAAGTAAAATTTGCTTTGCCATCAAAAGTGCATAATCTGCAAAAAAAAATAAAAATAAAAATAAATATATATATTATATTTAAACTGTAATAATATTTGAAAATATTACTATTATTATTATTATTATTATTACTACAATTATATTATAGATTTCAATTGCATTTTTGATCAAATAAATGCGAACTGATGAAAGCATAAACGGCTTGTTTCACAAAAAAGAAAGTATTTCAAAAGAACAAGAAAAATTCTGTGCTTCTATGATACAGTTTAAGTTCATTATTAAAGTCTACAAACCATGCAGTAGTGTTTATAATCCATATAATATGGATGGTGTTCTCCATTTTATGTGACAGACTCACCGTCTTTCACCTCATAGACTCGCTGCACCCATTTCCCTCGGCCCACGGCTCTCCACTCGGCTCGGTACTTGAGCACAGGAACTCCTCCAGTGGACTCGGGGGCTCTCGAAAAGCACCTGAGCCGTGCTGGAGTACGGCTGCACTTGAGTGATGGACGGCTCATGCCGAGGGGCACATCTGCACCCACAGAGGAGACACTTATAATACACAGTGGGAAAACTGCACTTTAACAGCTTATGCCCAATTATACGCCCTGATGTAACGGTCTGTGCTTCCAGCACCACTTTTACAAGAGGAAAATTGAGCATTGTATTGCACTTTATTGAACAATTCTACAAGAATAAAAAATGCAGTACCTCTAAAGCAAAAAGCACCCAAACAATCAATGTAACGCGATTTGTCTACTGCTAAATGACTATAATTGTGTTTGTTCTTGAGATCAAATACAGAGAACAGACCAGCTGGGAATTCACAATGAACTCTTTGGATTCGGTCCCGGATCTCTTGGAGCCATACAGTTGTAGTTGCAAAGTCGCTCTGCGACTTGGATTGACTGGGACACGATTCAAGCGAAGCATTAAAATCTCGTCTCTATCTCAGCCATTTATTTATCAAACATGCATTTTGTCATTCATTAGTGTGTATTATTGACAGCGTCTCCCTGTGCTAAAAAACTATTGATAAGAGCATAGGATTTGCAGTAATGGCCCTACATCAACACTACTACCTTTCTGGGTGAAGATCACAAAAACAGGTCCCAGGTCACATTTCACCCAGTAGAATTCAGAAATAAATAATAAAACAAAAGGGTGGTAAAAATATTTTATAAGACCAGAAAATGAAAGCTCATTTTCAAAAACCATATGGAAGTGAAGCACATCGTTCTTGTCTACATGGACTCAAATTTAATTCACATGAAATGTTGTGGACTGCTTTCCCCACCTACTTATAAACTAACTTTCATTTGGGTTTACGCTGTAAGGGGAAAGAACCATTGCATTGGTTTGACCTAACGAAATGAACACATCCAGTCTAAAACTAGTGGTATTTTAGTGTTTGTGGATTTATCTATAACTATTAACGTTTTCATTAATATTTTTAATTAGCTTTTATTGTGTATTTTTTATTCAAATTTTAATAAAAAGTTTGGTGATTTTGAATAAAAGGGTTTTAGCTGAATCATTTTATTTATTTTTTAAATATTACTATTAAAGTTTTAGTAATTTTTTTGTTGTTAATTTTAGTCGTTTTGTTATATGCGTTTGGACATTTATCTTTTTTTGAAGTTAAAGTCATTTCTGATGTTTGGTTTTAGTAAAAATTTTTTCATGTAATATTTATATTTTATTTTCAGCTTTCATAATATAATATAATATACTATAATCTAATATAATATAATCTAATTAAATTAGTGGTGGTGGGCATAGATTAATTTTTTGTAATCTAGACTAATCTCACTGAAATCTTGGAATTAATCTAGATTAAAATTGGCTCCATTGAATTCTGACGAAGGCATTCAAATTATGTTCAATAAGATGTAACTTGTTAGTACTGATAGAGCTGTGCTGCACGTCAAATGATAGTAGGTTTGACGACGACCTCTTCCCCTGCGCTAACATGCTTTGGCACCGCATCTTCTGCATTAGCGTAAGGGATGCTTTGGCGTTTAGGTTGGTACTTGAGATGGAAGAACTCCGCAGTAAACTAATACTGCATTGCACAAGTTGCAAACAACCTTACGCCTGTTTCACACCATACTCCGTCTGCAGGGGTATGCGTTGTCATGTTTTTTTTTTTTTGGGGGTTAATGACCGCACGCCATGTTAACGGATTGCCAGCGTTCACGCGGGTTGTGAGGGGTCCGTCAGTGCGTTCCAGGAGCGGATGCGTCGCGCAGCAGGGCAACAATTGTTACTACGAGTCTATTTTGGCTGTGGGGCTGCACGCGCTGAATTAAAAATGACCAAGCGCATTGTTCGCGGGTAAAAATAAAATGGATTGACACGGAAAATGCAGTAATCGAATCACAAGTAAAATGTATACTAATTAAAAAGGCTTCTGTGTTATACACGCAACACATTGGTTTTTGGCCTAGGTTTAAAACAACCAGGAAAAAGAGCACCTTTAGGATAAACGAGGGCACATGAAGGGATATATAGGCCTATGCACTTTTTATGGAAAGCAGAAAAAAACAAGTTCATTAAGAACCTGTGCCGATTGCTTGTGCGATGTAATAAAGATTTATAATGCAAAAGGGCACGAATTGAGTTCGACTGTTTCTGTCTCAGTGGTGCTTTAATTTTAAATTATTTTGCGAGATCCCAACACAATGAAAAGTAGGCTAAATTGTGTGTTTTAAATCAACGAATGCCGTCTTGCTTGCACGCATGCAGCTGTATTATACAAAACCTAGAAGTGGTCAATGCATGAGCGCTCGTATGTTGGATTACCATTTATTAAAGTTGTTAAACGTAATAGTCTAACTTCCCTTCATGAACAGATTGTATACTGTTCTGTTGATAAGAGTCACAAATTATTTTTTTTTTTTTTTTTTTTGTTTTACTCTGGTTTGAATTATAGAAGTAATGGACAAATGTTTTACTTCTTATTACCGAGCCTGGCTAGTATCCGCAACAGTCCGCGGTATCAGTAGCAGACATTTGCAAACACGTCCAAGTGCGAAAGCACGAATGAGTCCGTGCGCTTCTGCACTCACCTAATAGTAATTACACACGCACTGCATACGCACTGCAGACGGAGTAGTGTGTGAAAACAGGCGTGTAGTCTGTCGAGGTTTTTTTTTTGGGGAAACTTGGTATAATTTCACAGTAGGCATACACACAGGTTCGAAGCCTCATTCCTCTCACCTCCTAGCAGTGCAATTCGTTTCTAGGGTATACATCCGCGCTAAACTCTCACGATATAAAAGTCATCGTAGCTTGCGTAGTACTAAGGACCCAGCTGCCCAACCCAACTTTGAGAATAGATTAACGGCGATATTTTTTTTTTTGCCCGCTAAGAGTCTCACGGTTAACGCAGCACCGTTAACGCCGTGATAATGGCCCACCACTAAATATAATATTAATAATATGCTATAATATAATATAATAGAGGATACTGCATATTGGATAATCTAATCTAATCTAATCTAATCTAAAATAAAATAAAATAAAATAAAATAAAATAAAATAAAATAAAATAAAATAAAATCCACATTTCTTTCTTTTGATTTTGGGGGCTAAATCAAGCAGCACGTATTCATATGCATCTGGATTGATGTGGAATGTTTTTATTTGTTCGTCAGGAAGGTGCCTGCATGGGTGTACCATCCAGGTAGCTGGCGGAAGGCGCGTGTTTATAGAATTGATATTGGTAGATGTAGTGTTTAGGCAGCTGGACGCCGTCTCGCAGCCACGTAATAAGACACATTGCTGGGCTGTGAGCGAGCACACTTTCACAGCTGATGTTGGCTGGGTTTGCCCTCCCAGTGTGTACACCGTTACTGAGCCCAGGAATTTTCGGGGTGCATCTGTGATGCAAGGCAGAGTATCTACAAATGAAACACAAACAAACCGTCGGTAGGTGTAGCTGCTGAGCCTACATCTACCTACCCCTCCGTCTGCATCCGCTAAGGGCGAACGAAGCCTCCCCTCTCATTACCTGTTGATGCCTTTATTCTGAGAATAAGGTGGTGGTAAAGATCAAAATGTCCAGGGCTTCAAACGTAAGAGCACGGTAAAAACGATCACCAGTGCTGTTTGATGTTGAACACATCTGTTTCAACGGCAGGCAGTACATAAAAGCCAATCACAGCATCACTGGCAGTTCAAAAAGGCCCCTCCTCTGTGTAGCGTCCCCTGAATAGCATGCGCTGGGGGGAGACTTCAGCACGATGCTCACATGACATACGCGATCGGGCATGTGTTCCCTCACAGACTGCGTGCGAATAGCTCCCGGCCGGCCCGATGAGATAGTGTTTCTCGACATTTCCCCACACATCAAGAGCTTCAGATGTCATTAGTCCCATCACAACAATACACGCCTGGTACAAATGCACTAAACATGCGGAAGAGGGAGGCTGGTATTTTCACAGCATACGCCGGCGCTAATTGTGAAAACAAATACTAATGGGCCCAGTGGGGGGGGGGTGGGGGGAGAGACGACACATGAGAGAGAAAATGGGGGTATGCTTTGCTTGCTATTTATTGCAATTAAGACATTGAGGGAAGGAGAGTGCTCCATTTACTGATGTTAACAGCAATATAAGAACAGTAGCAAACAACAGTAAATTTGGTCCATTTTTGGTACGTGAACTTTGTCCTTTTGTTAGCAGAAGTTAGATGCTTAGATCAAATTCTATGGATATTCAAATTTGAGAAAACACAAACAAGATTAGGTGTTTGTTCACTAGCATAAATATCTGCAGTATATATGCACTGAACAGACAAAACTTCTAGCATTAACTGCCCCATTTTCATTCATCAAAAATGGCATTTATTGTTCTAACCAGGCACGACACAACAAAATACCAAACAATAAATTTGGTTACTTCCATGCAAATCCTAACCACTATTTTGCTAACCAGCCTTGATTAGCAACAGGGACCATTTTGTGGTGCGGTCACTGGCCGACTTGTGGGCTCGCGCAAAATGCGTCATCGTGCTGGGCAACCTGGGGAAAGCAAAAAGGGGCGCCTGGGAGCACTGTTAACTCTCTACTTGGTCTACAATTCAGCTCCCCTGATATCAGATATCCAGTATTTTTGACCAATTCAATCACTGTTAATATAACTGAATCCATTAAGCATCAATGAATCCTATTTACCTTACCTCTACAAAATGATTCCACCCACAAGTGTGTTGGAAAAATGTATTAGAAAAAACACCAATATTGAGAATTTCTTAAGAAAATTTTATTATAGATGCACAGGATATTGGTAACATATTGGTTATTGGCTGTTAGAGATTTTTTAAACGATACATATTTTATTTTTATTTTTATATCAGCTAGCATAATTTAGTTAATTTTAAAAAATTATTTCAAACCTACCTTCAATTAAAAAAAAAAAAAAAAAAAAATTTAATCATAAAAAATAATAAAAAAAATAATTCTAAACTAAAGGGTGAAAAATGTTGGTTGAACAAAACGTTGCTCATTAAAACGTTTTTGTGATTGATGCAAAAATAAGAAATTGTGTGGGAGTGATATTTTTCTAGTTAAATATGTTAATTTCATCCAGTGCAGCTATGATTGATTCAGGTGTGCCAAGGCACAATATATTTTTGGGATTATAATTATTAGTGAAATTATTATAATTAGTAGTAAACCATTTATATAGCCATAAGTTCTTAGCCATGAAGGAAGGAATGATCCTCCACAGGTGTGTTGTGTTTTACTTTCTTTCTTTTATAGTAATTTATTCATCTTCCAAAATCATTATCATTTAATGCATTTTATTTATTCCATTTAATCACTATAAAATCATTTATTATAGTATAATTGTATAGCCATTTATATACTCATTTCATTGATTTATTACTTGACTGGTAACTTATTTTATATTATTGTTTTTTATATTATTTATTCCAATGTTTAGTGGTTGATGATGTGTGGTTTCAAGGGATGTTTTGTCTTGCATGAATAAGAGATAGGAATAATTTATGGAAATTCAAGGTTTATGGGATGTTGCTGTGAAGCAAAACGATTCAATAAACTCTGCTCCTTTTTTTATCATCATCACTTCGTCTCCTGCTTCTGCTCTTCACTGGCTTTTCTCAGTCAGCTGCTTGGCTGATAGAAGACTGTTTAAATACAGTTTTGGGTACCAGACTTTTGGTACTTCAGACCAAGACTTGCCTGCTTAAACGGACAATTTGCTGACGAGTGTTGTTCTGTTAATCAGACAAAACAGATATTTTCCCTTCTGACAGGATCTGGGCATCTGGCCGCTGCGAATCCTGATATTTCTGACAATGGGGGCCATGTCTATAACAGCCATCAGTTATTACTATCACAGCCATAACATGAGAAAAAAAAAATGCAAGAATATTAATATAAGTGCACCCCTAATATTAATTTAATTTATAATTTAAAAGTGTTTCCACACTGTGTTTTTGTGGTATTAACTATCCCATTAAATTTAATATTGTTTGAATGACCAAGTTAACACTGAAAATTTTTACAGTCCGTCGAGTTTACATTCCTGATATTACTGGATCAACGCCGCATTCACTGTGGACCTTGTCACATTGCACTTTGTCATCATTGGGTGTTACTGTGGTTTGGTGGGGGGGGGGGGGGGTGATAATGTCGAGGGGGTTGGGCTGGTAAGTTTTTGATACAGAACTAGCATTCCCTCGTACTGAGTCTGAAATATGCTCTCTAGCGACTGGCAGCCAGAGCAGCAGTGAATGCTGTGAATTAAACACCATGGCCCCTCGGAGGGCATATTCAGTGTGGGTTTCCAACAGTAACGTGTGACTGACAGAAGGCTAATGAGGCTACAGATTACTATAGACTCACCAGAGCAATTCCATGATACATGGGCGCTGCGTCCGCCTCTGTCCGATGGCGTTGTGGGCGGTGACAGAGAGTACTCGCCGGCGTCGGTGTCACTGGGGGGTACTTCAGGAAGATGAGAGACGACACACCGGGCGGTCACTACGGACCCACACAGTCTACCATCAAGACTTCTGAACACACAGAGACAAGAAGGAAAAATTCACTGAAAAAAACTATTACTTTTTCACTTCCCTCAGGCCATAAAACAACATAGTTTTCCCAGAAATGATAATACTCTGTCATCAGTTAACTCACACCTCAATGTTGCTTTAAACACAAAATGGCTTTCTTTTTCCAGGGTCAACAGGCTGTCAAACTCTCACCATAAACAAGACTGTTCGGCTTCAATAGACCTTAAAAATATTGCACAAAAGAATTTATGAACTGATTTTTAGGTACTATTCTATGCGTGCTTTGATACTTTACTTTTGTTCTTTGGGGAGCCACAACAGCTTAGAGCAACTCTAGATAATCTTTTTTGATAGCAGTTTGTTTTTCCGCACAAATTTTTGGAACATACTCAAAATGAACATAACATGATGGACCAGAATGTTAATTAATTATTCCCCTAAAAATTAAATAAACGGTTTGCCATTATCTTCCTAAATGTATTATACAGTTTAGCAAATAACGCCACTTCAATGCAATAAATACATACTAATAACGTTACCTACTGTGTCAGAGACAATGGCAAAATTTCTATTTCATTCAGTTAAGTATGTGAGGACTGACATACAGGCTGTATCGAGAAGAAAGCAAACCCGGTAAAAAGAATGGTTTGCTGAACAGCAGCATATAAATATAGAGCCTTTTATGTGCTGAGATCTTTGGAGGCGAAGATGTGAGGGGAACATCAAATAACGCAGACCATAAAGGTACGGGGAAGCAATTTCTCGTACACACGTTGTTACTTCAAAGTCTAATGTCACATGATCCTCACTGGCTTGGACATTTTACCAACATCCCAGTGCTCATTTATCATAAGACTGAAGCATAGATCTTAACATGCCATGCTGGGCATGTTTCATTTAGCTTTGCTGTTCCACTTACCCTTGTGGTCTCTTATGAAGAGTGCAGTGGCATCTATAACCAACGTTCTCCTCAATTGACTGGTGCAATTTTCATATAGGCAGGGGGTAGTCAAACACATGGGCCACAGGGGGGATACAGTTTTGTGGAGGAGTGTATAATCCGACACACAGGTTTTGAGTTTGAGAAAACAAAACAAAAGAATGTTATGATTTGCTTATACATAAATGTTAAGATTTTGACACGTAAGGATGTTTAGACGATAGGACGGGAAAAACAAGATTACCAATAGGGTTTATATACAGTATATAAACTACTGTAGTGTTGGGGGATTTTCAAATGCTTTGAAAGATTTTCTTATGCCCCAGCAAGTGCTGCATTTGTTTAAAAATACATATGTTGAAATATTATACTTTTAAAAATAATGCTAATTTTGGATATTTGATTATATTCTGATAAATATTAAAAGTTCAAATTAACGGCAATTATTATGAAATGCAATATTTTATATATTTTTTATTAAATAAATGTACTTATTACAGGACTTTTAGTGTTGGGGGGTTATGTATTACAAGTAACGGTAGTTACGTAATCAGAATACATAACTAGTAAAAGTAATGCATTCTCAATTTTACAACAAAATATCTGAGTTACTGGTTGTCAAATAAGTAATGCAAGTTACTAGTTAATTTAATTCACTGACACCTCCTCCTGTCCCCATGTTGAGCAGAAACTGGGAGTGAGTGGCAGAAGCACTTCATTCAGCCTGGGCGTTATTTATTTCACTTTTTTGTGTGAAATTGCCTTAACAGTTGCCAAAAAATAAAAATTTTTAGTATTTTTTTTTTTTTGTTATGAAAAAAGAAAAAAACCAAATAATCAAGACCAGCCCAGTTGAAAAAAGAATAAGCGCAAAACTAACGTACTTGCATTACCTTTCCATAAAAGTATTGCAATTATTCATCTTTTTAATGGAGGTAACACAATACAGTAAGCATTATTTTTAAAACTCTCCAAACGCTTTTTTGCTGCTGACTATTATGTTTATACTAATATTATTCTTATTCATTATTATTCATATAATATATATTGATTTAAATATAAAGTAGTGCGTTTCAGCCCACAATAAGACTTTACTCCCTGGTGCATTAGCATTGTGATCATGTTGTACTAAAAAGCATTTACAAGTGTAAGTCTCAGAACCAGCAAAGAAGCACCGAGATTCTAGCATGTAAGCCCAATAACAAAAATGTATAAAAGAGAAAGAAAAATGAGGAAGTGAAATGTGTAACAGCTATTCAAATATCGTTCATGGCGTAGAGGAGTGAGAGACTATTTGCAGTGCATAAAAACTAAATACTTGGGATGAACAACAGTCTCAATAATGCAGTGGAAATGAACTCACTTTTTCACTTTCTCACACACACACACACACGAACACACACACAGCACACACACACAACACACACACACTTACACACACACAATCCTCGGACAGGACGGTAAATGAGGACATGATATGCACTGAAGTTATGAGACTTCATCAAGCACAACATTAGTATTCCTTCACATCTCACTTGAAATTGAAAAAAAAATCCTCTCTCTATATATTTCTGGGGCATGTCTCCTGCCCCTTGCACAAACTTCGCTATGAATGAAAACTCGGCAGAAAGCTGGTCATGTCAAAGACAATAATCATGGCGATGTTTGTCCCAGGACTGAGTCAACGCTTACATAATGCTGAGCCTGTTTCATCCAAAAACCAACCCAACAGCCACCCAGCAGAGTCTGGGACTGGGCCTAATTGAATAACCTCCTATAACGGGAGCGCTGATCCCCGTCCAGCCCATTTGTCCCGCGTCCGTCCATTTCCACACAGTTTCTCGACTCTGGTTGTGGTTCAAATGGGCAGACCGTGACCCCCCTTGCATGCGACGTGCTCTTCGTGCACTGGAATCTTGTTTACTTATTTGGGTCCTGGGGCAATACACCTAAGGAAGCGCGTTCTGTAACACTGAATCTTTATGGATAAAACATCTATACATTTTCCATCCGGCAACATCAACAGGACTTCATCTCCCATTCTCTCAGATAAGGCCCTATTTATTCATTTGACAACGTGAGAAACGCCCTCATCGTTAAAGTTTTAGAGCACTGCTTTTGCAGCAGAAAGGTCTTTTAATAATGCACGCCAGACCCCTGGAAAAGAGTGGATGGAGTGGGTTCCTCAACGGTCTATTTTTGTAGGGTTGGAAAAAGGAAAAGTCTCGGTGTGAAGCAACAACAAAGCACTTTGTGCAACATCAATTACTTAACAGAAAAAATCATAGCACATAACAGAAACCACTAATAAAAAAATTAAATTAATAAAGATTTTTCAAAAACATGAACCCGGCAAGCAATGCAGGCTTAATGATGTCATTATGAGAATGATGTCGTATAATTACTTCAATTGTGATTAGATAGGCAGAATGGAAAAGAGGTGGTCCATGCACGTGAATTAGAAAGGGGGCAAACCACATCATGTACACGCTCAAGAGGATAACAAAGCCTTCATCGTAATTCAGTTGACAAGATTATGATTGATATGTGTCGAGCGAAGAAAGTTTTGGGAGTGGCGACGAGGGATGGTAAAGTGGGATTTTATTGGAGTTGATGGCTATCTTCATAATTTAGTTTAGGGAGACATGGGATTGGAATCTTTACCTGTGTCTTTCGGGGTCCGAGTCCAAGAGAGGACTGCAAAGAATACAGACAAAACAACACAAAGAGGCAAAGCAGTCTTTAGAAGGTACATTGAAGAATAATAAAGACTGCACATTTAAAGAGATCTGTTTATCGATTAATATATGGACTAAAAGTGAAATATTCCAAAAGTGTAGGTCTGCTTCGCGGTTGTCGATGTTGGAAAATAAACAGTAAATAATGATAATAGAAAAAACATGTGACAAAGTAGATAAAGAATCGGTGAGGGGGGCGCGGAATTTTAGCAGGATGACTTATTCAGTAAAACAGGGGGGAATGGAATTAGTGGCTCGGTAATGTATTCGGAGTATTTAATTCTGCTTACACATACACCAGAAAATAATCAAACAAAAGTTAAGCACAAGCACAAAACAAAAAAGCCTGGAAGAATAAGAAGGTGAAAAAAAAAAAGGGCGGGGGGGGCGGAGTAAGTGAAAACCATGATGGACTTGAAAAGCAAAAATGGTCAAGTTTTTTTTTTTTTTAGTTAATTTTGTTTTGTCATTTTTTATTATTCTAATTTTTAGACAAATATCTTTTGGTAAGGTTTTTACTGTTAGATGTTACCAATTAATCAGTTTCTGTCCGATTACTGGCACGAGAGTCGATTGCTGGAAACAATAGTTTAATAGTTATAGTGGAACAATAGAACAAAAGTTATCTGTGTCCTTTTATCTCTCACAACATATGGACCTCATGTACTCCCGCTTACACATACACACTGGAAGATGCTACTTATGGTGAGGAACAGAAAAAAAAAACAAGGACAAACTAGACAAATAAAAATGCACATCTTACCCTTATAATCAGAATTTATGTGTATTATACCATATAAGGTAATCCTGAATACGGATTGGATGTAATGTTTGTATAAATATTTTAGTCCATTTTAAAAGTATGGTGCAGACTATATTTTTTTTTAATTTACTTTTATTTTAGTAAATAGTTTATTTACTGTGTTTCCAGTAGTATTTTATATTGTTTTTTCCAATAACGTTTTAGTTTTCATGTAGTATTCATTTTAAACAACAGTCGGTTGATTAATCGGTTATCGTCCAGTGGTGTCCAACTTGGTTAACTGTAAAATCCACTATTGGACAAACATTTAGTTGTTTATTAACCCTTTTGGCAAATTTTTTTTTCACTCCTGTCAGTGGATGTTACACCCCCCCCAAGACCTTAATATCAATAGTTTTGGTGCTTCTCAGATAAGAGTTTATATGTTTGTTTGAAAGGGAATTTCGATATTTATAAGAGGAAAAACGTTTAAAACACTGACTAGAAAATTATTTTTTGAGGCGTTCATTTTATTAAATTACTTAAAACAAAAAATCAAAAAATACAAAAAAAAAAAAAAGTGTTGATTCATAAAACACCACTTAATCAATACGCTTACAATCGGCTTTGTCCAGATATACAGGAACACTAAATTCTCTACACTCTTACAATGGGAATAACAACAGTTCATTGACAGGGCTAGGGCCAATATGGTAAGAGAAAGCTCAAAGGCACAACTTTGGTTCTACATTTTACCCCTAACTGGGGTACATTTTAGTACCGAAAAGTAAAAAACAGTTCATTACTAACCCTTGTAGCTTGTGTATTCACTACGCCTGCTCTGCGTGGCCACACCAGCGGAATTAGTTCGCCAAACCATTAAGCTTAAACACTCCATGCAGGCAATTCTTTTTCCCTATGAATAGTGGGCTGAATCGCTGTTCCTCGGGTGAGTCTCGCCGTGCACTGTACACACGGCAGGATCTGAGCGTGAGTGAGCACAGAGCCTCATGGCTATTTAATCGCAACGCAAACCGACGAACCAGATGGCGGGGGGGGGGTTTATGGTAGCTAAGGAAACAAAGACGCAATTGAACGATGGCTAATACAAACACTGAGATTTATCACCAGAACAGACAAAACACCAGAACGAGCAAATAAAGGGAGTAATTCGAACTGATTGCCCTGAAATGTCCGTGCTTCCGCCGTTAGTTGCACTGGACTCAAAACAATGTATCTCTGTACCAGTGCTTGCAACAACAAAATAATCCTATCGTGAAACAGAACGAGTCACTTTTGGCAAGGCGCATCAGACAACAGCTAAACCGCTTGCACAGTGTTGGTTTACGATGAACATGCAGGCTTGAGTTGGCTAGTCTTTGCAGCTTTCATTTGGCTGAAATATCCCCTCCCTGGAGACACACGCGCAGGATAAAACAGTTATTGATCCATGGCCTTTTTATTCTGCTATTCTGTCTAATTGCTCCTAATTAAAGTTATACTTCTATAGTATAAACTGAAGACCTCGGCTACTGATGAATGCTGGTATGTGATTTTCAGAGCCTGATAAAGTACGCAGAACAAAATGAACAAGTGTCCTTCTATAAAATGAAATGTTTCAGGGTTACTGTTGACATATTTACATGAATTATCCTGATTTACAATCATGGTGTGCCCCAAGCACTCATACCTTGCTCTGATCGCTCAAAATCGAAGAACACAGGAATCTGTGATGCATTTAACAAAGTATGAATGGAGAAACAAATCCCTATTCCTAAAGCAAAGCTAGAATTTGGCAGCTGTACTTCAAACGAGGTTCTGATGAGGTGAATTATTGGTGTTAAATTTGTACCAAACTAACATGTAGAAAAATCTGCCGTTTATTGTCTTAAAGATATACAGTAAAACACAATAATATTGTGCGAATGATTATACGTTTGTAAATAGCTATTTTAATATGATTTTAAACAGGGGAAGTGATTCCTGTGATGTAAAGCTTGCACTTGTCAGTGCTATTATTACTCCAGTTCGTCCGTAGTCAAAGGATCCTTCAGAATAGAAATATTCTAATGAGTGCTGATTTTTGAATGCCAAGAAAATTTCTTATTATAATTAGTGTGTGTAGAAAACCATTATTGTCAACTTGTAGAGTCTTTAGTTAGTTTTCCACCAGATAAACCTATGCAAAGTATAAATTGGCACTATGTAAACTGACCACACTTATTTTATTTTTTTTTATAAACAGCGATGGAGACACTTTTGAAATCTATTCTGTTACTTATTTTGTGGCCGGAAGCAGGGTACGCACGTTTGTCCTTCCAGATTTGTTGATGCAAGGAAAGTTTAAACGAAACAGCAATTTAATTTATTATTATATATACTTTTTTAACACTATTATATTGCTCCTCCTTCACACCGTTCAAATTAATTTGTTTGGGGAGGACATTAGCAGTAGCAGCCGCGCTACACAGAACCAACTATAGCACATACCTCAGCAAAAAGTTTTTTCTGCTGCTGATTTTTACTCATATAATTAGGCGGTCTTTGTTATCAGGAAGGGAATAATATTCATCTAGTCTGCCTTTTTCCTTAACCTTCAGTGTCACTGATGTGATGCCAAAAACCTGAAGTCGTTTTCTCTATGCAGTTTGGTTTCAAAAAAAGGAGTTTTTAGAATTATTTACAGTGAGTAGTTCCTAATACACTAGAGTCAAAATTCTTTCCATCTCATAATCGCAAAGGGAACTCCTTGACCATACTTTGCTTGTAAATTTTCTAAATCAGAAATGGCAATAATTATAGACATGTGACCAAGACACTGATGAAGAGCCGCAAATCAGCTGTATTTAACCTGGAAGTCTTCCTTTAAACTATTCCCTCCAGCAGGAATAAAAAACATCAACACCTCACACTCTTCTCGTGTGGCTCTTTCTCCCCCTTTTGTCTTGGTTGTGTGCTTGACAATCCTACTGCTCTCCGATGGAAAACTATAAGGAGAGGGACAAGCCGTCCATATCTCAGTTTCATCAGATACAGCTACAGAAAGTTTTTTTTTCTTTGCCAGGAAACAGCTGTTTCACCAAGACTTCAGGGGGATAGGTGTCTTTTCCCAACTGTCTGCGGGGTCACTGGCACAATAGGGACAAAGCTATCAATGACGCAGGCAACTACGAGTACTGCCATTCATCTGACAGTGCATGGTGTCTGAAAAACACGGAGCTGCCCTACCATGAGCCCTGCTCTCCTCTGAGTGTCTGTGGGGTTTCGGATTAAACCTCCTTAACCTACAACCAACTCAAGCTAGTCAAATCTTTTTGTACTGTGTGATCTCTTATACAGTGTCGGCCGATTTTATACGACGGGTCCTGGGTTAAAAAAATATCGACAATGACATTTACAATGGGGGATAAACAAGAAAAATCAATATATTCCTTTTGACAATACCTACCCCCAAAAAAGGAAAAATCAAACAATTTTAAGACACAACCACAAGGGTGATTAAATGATGCAAGAAGTGTTCATTGTTGGTTCCCTTATCCCTTTAATGGGCTCTATCGCAGTTCTCAAAAAGGGACCCAGAAAGGAAAAGGCCAAACAACACTTGAGAAAGGACCAAAGAAAAAGTGGCTGGGGTATTGTGGTTCCTGGTTTCAATCGGTTGGAATTCTCTCCTCTCTGTCGTTCTAATTCAACCGGATTGTGTGAAAGCCTGTGGTCCGTGGCGCCAATTTCTTTATCAACCTGTGGCTGCTGCCGCGACCCGGCCATTTTTATGATGCTGCTCATTTTGGTCTCAGCATCTTGGTAAGTGTGCTTCAGATACTGCCATATATGGACAGTCCTCCTCAACGTCATTTTTATTTGAACCAACTTATTAGACAATTAGAAGAAGATAAGAATAATTCCATCTGGTCTCCCTTGGAAGTGATCGGAAACATTTATTTTAGAAAACGAATAGGAAAAATCAAGGACATATGAAGGATTTCCAGTCGGCAACATGTTTGAACGCAGGTGTAATGCACGACACACAGCTCGTGTGAAAAGCAGGGCTTTACGGGGAAGGTAGAACACATTGCTATTCAAGCAAGAAGCAAGAGATCTAAACGCGTCTTAGTAATTAGGTTTCAATGTAATAAAACCAGCTTCCCACCTTTATCGACCTTCAAGCCAGAGAACTGTAGCCATAAACCCATGAATTATTAAACAGGGCATTCACATCTGACGCCCCCGTAAAATATTGTTGGTGAGGATTTAAAAAAGACAAACAAGGTTTGTGCAATCCAGATATTTATAAAAAATCCCACTCTCAAGCATGTTGATTTTCTTTTATAGCCATTTGCGTGGAATAGCAAAAGTCACACATTCAAAGAATAATTCGCAGCTGTTATGGGCAACTTTGCTTTTCTCACAAGTGCGACACCAAGATTAGAAACCCTAAATTGGGGTTGCTATGTCTTCACCAAAACCTGTGCGTAGGTACAGTTCAGCATGAAACACGCCTTTTGCAGATTAACTGTTTCGGTAAGGTGACATTGCTAATTAAAAGCTTGTATTCTACCGACAGGAACATAAAAAAAAATACAATTTTAGAAAAGGTAATGGGCCAACTTGTCCATTGTGGGGACTATCAAAAGCAAGCGAACGTAGACTGAGAGAAAAAACAAACAAGTGATTAATTACTAAATAAAAATAGTTCATAAGGCCTTGTGTTTTATTTTCTTCTTAATTCCCGGGACGAAGTAGAAACAAGAACACAAATCAAAAAAAACAAAAAAAAATCATATAATGCGACTTTAAAAGAACAGGTCACAGCATAATAAATAAAAAACCAGAGATTGCCCGATGTAAAAATAAGAATTGTTGAGGAACTATGTCAGTCAATTTTATATATCACAAATGGACGTTGACACATTCTAGAGTGAGAGGCCCGATGACTGGATATGCAACTAAGAGAAAAAGAACATTAAAAGGAAATAGGTAACGTGGTTGATCGGCTTTTTATGACGCTAAAATTTTTTCAATATTAGCTTTGTTGTGTGCTGTAACAGGCGCAGGTACCATTAATACCATCACTAGGTCTGGTTGTTTCGCATGGGAAATTGGGGGTTGTGGTACGAGCTTCACAATCTTTTACCACGTGTTCGACTTTATGTGATCGAAAAGTAGGTTAAATTACGCCCGTAATGAACAAATAAGTCTGAGCCAGTGCGCATTTAAACCCCTTGTGCACAGCTATGGACAAATGACACATGTTTGTGGCGCACATGGCTATTGCGCCCTAGAACTAGCTCATTTGTTTATCAGTGTCGTGTTTGGTCTTTTGGTCGGTATAATTTGCTCACCGGATTTCTGTCCAGTTCTAGATAAGCTTAACAGATTAAAGGAGTAGACAGCTAAAGATTACATTTATATGTAAAGCATAGTGTGAGCAGTCGATTGCGTTGTGTGAATTTATTCTACATGGCAGGCGTCTCTCTACTTCAGGATAGTAAGTTTGTGGAGATTTAGTTTGTATTAAGAAATATATGTCTGGACCTTTTCAGTTTCTAAGATTTTTATTGTGGGAAATCACTGAACAGTTGTTGACAATACCTGAATGTATTCCTGTGGTGCGCGAGATCTCTGGCGGTGATGTATGCTACTGGTCTGTAGCCCTATGTTTGTGTCTTTCCAGTGCAGTAGCGCAGTTAGAGTAAACGGCGATTCAACGTACCCTCGTACAAAAGCGTTAAAACATACATCTCCCCGTTCAATTTTTGTGAGCATCCCGTAATATACTCACACGTCCTTAGTTGAGCGCTTTAAGAGTAATCGCATATTAATGTGTCATTTAACTGTCGTGGGAAACGGAGCGGAAAGGGGGAAGTCCGATCAAGATTTCTTAGCCGGGGCGCGGCCCGGGAGGACCAGTGACTAGGCTCCAACGTCAGGCGTAAAAGTGTCATGGCAGAGCTTCGAATGTCGATTATTCAATCGACCTCATTCCCTGTGACGACACACTCAAATGCCTGATAGCTAGGTAGTTGATTATTTATATTTCTACAGCTGGATAACACAATAACATAAATAACAGAACAACAAATCCACTTTAACATTGAGAGAATTTGTTTGCCCTCTGACAAAAAGGCAGGAACCTGGGGGGTATAAAAAGGAAACATGAATCGATTTTAAGGGCAGTGTTGGACCCTGGAAAGACAATCAGAGAGCCAAATTTTTGAAATGAGATGGGTGTGTTGTATATACAGTAGTTCATCAGGTTTCATGCTGGCGATAGCTATTTCTGCTCTGATTTATCTTTTCCTAATGACAAAAACAATAACGCTTAACTAACTGGGTTGTTCATATAGCAGTCCAAGTTCCAAGCGATATTACATAACTTCTTGGATGAATTTTTCCCCTCTGGTATAACGATCCACTGTAAATCATGCCGGAATGGTATATTAACGAAATACAGAAAATCAAGTTTGATTACAATTGTGCTTAAAAGACAACTCAACAGGAAACGCCTGGTGCGCATGCCCCGTATCTTGATGCCTGAAAGTGTGTGTGGTGTTAACACCAGCCAAGAGTACCTGCTATCATTTGGTGTAACCCATGAGAATACACGGTATCAGCACAGGCCAGCTTGAAGAGATTGTCTGGCAACTCCATACAAAGCGGTACCAACACCCAAATGAGATGAGCAGAATGGTACAAGATCACACATGAGGAAAGACAACGCGCTCCAACACGAGCTTATCTAAATCATGCTCCTTCAGGACACTGTGATGATAGTGACTCGGCACAAGCGAGATTCGAGCTTATTTATTAATTTTTTTTGAGGCTTCAAACTAGAAATCCTTTATTTTTTTATATACCGCAAGTATAGAGGACAAAAGCTCTTGTTCTAAAACCTAGCGGGCGGCTTAACTGTCACTGAAATACAACGTTATTATCCTTAACTAAAAAAAAAAAAAAAGGGTTACTTGACTGGTTGGTTGGATAGTGATTGAAATGTTCGCTCAGCAGCACATACTGAACACAATTTAACTTTTGTCGGTGCGGAAGCATAGTGGCGTGTGCCGACATATCAATGGCCAGTGTTGATAAGTTACTGTTAAAAAGGAATGGATTTACAGTATTGCGTGACCCCCGAAAAAAGTATCTAATTGAGTTTCTTAGTTACTCTTTATGTAGTAATGCATTACATTACTTTTGTGTTACTTTTGGTCACCTGGACTAGGCTTGGTTATTTGTTTTTTAAAAAACAAAAAACCCAAAAGTTTAATTTTGCCAACTGTAAATGTCCTTTTACACCAAAAAAGTTAAATTAGCTTACTTGAAAAATTAGGCTTACTTGGAAAAAGTAATATAATTATGTAACTCGCGTTGCTTGTAATGCGTTACCCCCAACATTGATCGTGGCGCCCCGAGTTCGAGTCCCGGCTCATGGACCTTTCCTGATCTCGCCCCCCCCTCTCTCTCCCACTTCACTTCCTGTCCTATCCAAATAAAGGCTAAAAAAAACCTACTTAATTTCACTTCTTTTTATTTTCATTAGAGCTTTGCATTAGCATGGTGCTAAGCTAACGGTGCAATACTCTAACAAGCATAAAAAAGACGGCATACACAGATACCGGTAGTAAAATAATCAATGTTTGGTTCTAACAATACTTTGACAACTGATTCGAGAAAAATAAAAAATATATATAAAATCACCTTTTCTTTAATCCGGCCATCTTAGATTTATTTTCACTGAGCTCATTCAATACATTCTGGGATTCTGATTCGCTGCAAGAGTAAAAAGTGGTTCTGCCTTTAGAATCAGGTTACAAACAAGGTATCTAAAGAGGCAGCATAATTCATTTACCCAGTGTTTGGAGTCAGCCTTAGCGCCTGTGGTGCCTCGCAATGCAGCCTCTCTAAGGCAGCTCACTAGGTTGTGGAACAGAGCAAATGTAAAGCATTTTAGAGCTCATCCATCATCACTTTTCCTGTCAGGAACTGTTGCAATAGTATTTCACCACCATGCAAGGGGGGTCCTTCCGCACATATCAACAACTGCAGATAGCATCATGACTTGAAGAACTTCAAGAGATCGAAAACACCAGATGGTCGATTAGCAAACGTCTTGAGTATGCAGGCAACATCAGAGACATTTTGAAAAAAACAGAAAATTAGAAACAGATCTAAGTGGCCTGTTACTATACCTGACCTTCTGATCTCATACCTGATGGAAATCCTTTTTAAGTTGCTCCTGCGGACAAAAAGAACTGAATGCATGAAACAGCCAGAGGCAGGTGCACCACGACTCCATCATTGAACCAGCTGCTGCCTTTCCCTATATGACCGCGGATCAACATGCTACCTCACGCTTCTCGCTCCTTGTGCCCACTTCTATCAAGTGAGAATACCCTGTGCCTGTAGCATTTGGTGTTACCTGCTCTCCCTCGGTGAAGACCCGGGTGCCGAAGCTCCCATGCGGAGGGTAGTTGTGGGGTCTCCGGTGGCCTCGCGACAAGCACGTGACCCGTTCATCCATTTCTGCTGTACTCTGGCTTTCCAGATATGTGATTTTGTTTCCACTGAGAGGGACACATATTAAAAGGTTACATCACTCCAAGATGACATTATGCCAAACAAGTAACAACACAAAAGTACACATTTTTGCAGAATGATAATTTAAATATGGCATGTAAAGACAAGTTTTTATGCCTAGGCTCTCATATCTCCCCTGCAGATGATTTTGCCAATTTTTGGACCAACAGAAGTGTGGGAATGAGATTTTCAGTCCATTTCTATTATACAGACTTGAAATATGGTCAGTCACGTATTGTGCTGTCTCAGAGCTGTCGGGCACTCCATCCACCATTCACTTTCAATGTGGAAGAGAGCAACGTGAACAGTTGGATAAATATCGCCTTTTTTTGTTTTATTTCATTTAAAAATGTGTTTATGATTTGAGAGAATTGCTAAAAATGTCCTATGAAACCTTTTAATAAACCCATTGCAAGTGGGCTATTTCTTTAAGGCATAAAACAATATATTCATGCAACTACACTTTGTTCTCTGCCAGAATAAAAACTGACTGCTGTTATATTTTTGTTCGGTCATTGCTGAATTTTTCAGTTTGAACTTCAACAGAGTGCTGTCCAATCTCTAGACTCCTTCGAGATTCATCTCTCAATGAATTCTCAACCAAAGACTTAGAGGCTAAGATCTTTGTTTCGCTCTCCCAGCTTTGTTCTTATCAATGCAATGTGTAATCTCCCTCGTCCAGCTTTGTCACATCTAGTATTGTATCTCAGAGCCGTTCTCCTTGACGTTGTATTTTTCGGCTCACTCCTCCAGAGGAATGTTGTTCCTGAGAGGAAAATACAGTACTACCATATTGAAACAAATACAGCAAATGTGGGAGACTAAATCTGAACAATTATGCTTTTCCCCATAAGCAACAAATGTTCTAAAATACACAATCAATATCACAAAATATCAGTATAAAACCCAAATAGTTTGGGCATATTAATATCAATAATCAAAAGTGATGATTAGAGCAGGGGTTTTGATATATATATAATTAGGGCTGTCATCGCGTTAACGCACGCGATTAATTTCCCAATCCCTTAACGTGTTAACTAATTTAACGCAGTTAACGCAAAATTACTGAAGCACAATTTCCCATTCTAACCCTTTAAACCCAATTTTTGCTTCTCTGGTTGCGATCAGATCATTTTATCTGCTAAACTCTGCGAAAGTTTGTCCAAGTCCATGATCCAGACAGCGAATAGATGCGTTTCAAACACTCCGTCCCAAACAGAGCTAATATAAGTAAACTCAGGCCTGATTTTATCAGAGATTTGCAGAGCTCTGTCATATTCGGTTATTGTCTCTGCTGAAGAGCGTGAGCCCTGGCACCTCGCGCTGTGTGAGTTAACAACAGACTGAACGGACTGTCACATCCTACTACGTGCTTTTAGCGGCCAGATGAGACATAAAGTTTTTGATGGATGAAAGACTCCAATGCAAGGTAAAGATACAATTTCGGTGGCGTACATGAGGTGTACGGCGTAAGCACATTTGAGTCCATTATGATAATGCGTGGTATGAGTGCTCTTGGGGCACTGGTTGCACATTGTACGCCTGCACAGCAACAGACATTTCCATACATGCATTTGTTCCACACACATCACATAATGAACTGGATCTGTCTACAGTAAGAGATAGATGCAGTCATCATATGCGGTTGGTTTAGTTTTTATTTTATATTTGTTCCATCTCCACATTGTCCTGTTAGTAATCGCAAGGGACTCTCTAAAGATAAAAAGTTCTGTCATTATATTATATTATATATATATTATAGAGAGAGAGGTCGAGGCGAGAGAAGGTGAGCTAGCCGAGAGATAGATTTAAGAAATAAAAAAACTAGTTTGGTGGGTGGTCAGGTTGGTTATGGAGGTTGGTAATAATAATAAAACAACATATATAAAAATTGTTTACTGAGCATTCGTAGTAATAATAATAATAGTAATAGTATTATAATAATGATATCATGTATGGTCCTAATTTACTTAATTTATATGGACTGTGAAAATATCCGAAAAATGAGACTATAATATTTAGTTTAATAAAAAAACTATAAATAAAATAAAATAAGAAAATATTAACTAATTGTACTGTAATACATAACAATAAATTGGGTAATACTATTATATTTAAATGAGAGAAAAGATTACAATTACGGTATTATATATTTAGTTGAAAGAAACCATAATAAAAGAATAATAATATGAATATTTGTATTTAATATAATAATAAGAGAATAATTAGTATTATTATTATTATTATTATTATCTATTTCATCTTCTTCTTATTACACTATTAAACCCCAGGCACAGTTCGTAAACCATGTTTACAATCGCCTTTTTAGATACGGGGTAACAGTCAAATATTATTTGAAATATATTTTAAGCTACACATGGTTCCACGGTACCCCCTATGTTTAGTATTCCCTCTGAATTTAGGTTTTTATATTTATTTGTTTGGCAATCTCATTTGGTCCTGTTTCGGTATCGCACTTGACTTCTCTAAAATATAAAAATTGTCTGTATATATTATTATTATAGTATATATATAGAGAGAGAGAGAGAGAGAGAGAGAAGAGAGCGATGAGAGAGAGATTAAGAAATAATCTATTTTTATTATTATTACATGCATTATTAAATTTGATAATATAATAAAACAACATATTAAAATTATATTACTGAAATTATAGTAATAATAATAAATAGTAATAGTAATATAATATAATAATATATCTTTATTATAATAAATTATACTGATTATTGACTGAAAATATAAAGCAAAAATTGAACTATAATATTTATTTTTCTAAAAACGATAATAAATAAAAATAAGAATATTAAATAATGTACTGACTATAACAATAAATTTGTTATACTATTAAAGTAAATGAAGAGAAAAAGATTACAAATAATACTGTGTATTAGATATTGAGGGTAGTTAAAAGAACACCATAAATAAATAATAATAAAATGATTGAATAGTTTGTATTTTATAATAATAATATATAATAATTATTATTATTATTATTATTATTATTAATACTATTTCATCATTCTTCTTATTATTACTACTATTAAACCCCACTACGTCAAGTTCCGTCAAACAACCCCACCTTGGTTTACAATATCCTTTTAGATACTAGGTACAAATCAAAATATTATTTTAAATATATTTTTAAGCTACAACACATTATTTCCATGCACCCCTATGTTTTTTAATATTCACCTACTGAGATTTAACTGATTTAAAAAAAAATTAAAATAAAAACATATAAAAGAAAATTGGAAACGGTCAGCCAAAGTCTAATTTTCATTCTACTTCTATTTGCCCCTCTATTAGTGGTCTTTGTGCAGACACTCTTGAATTCATGGTGATTCCCTGACCACAGTGGTGATCCCTTGATTTAAGGTCAAATGTTAATAAATATACCAAAAACACCCTTGTCAGAGGAAGAGGACCTGAGTTTTGTGAGACAAATAACTCCTCCTTCCCCCCATCCCCCTTCTGCACGACCGAACAACAAGATCCTTTGGCGCGTGTTGTATCATCCCGAGGGATTGGTATCTCACATGCTCTCCTCCACGAGCAGAGAGAGAACGCACTCCCCGCTGAGAACACGGTGGATGCTGAGGAGAGACTCACACTTTAAAAAAGTACTAATGGTGTTTTTGCTCTATTCCCTGTCATCCACAAAGTTCTTCATTTATTCAGAGGCCTTTTATCTTGCTTCGAATTCCTAATCCAAAATACACAAGAGAGGAGGTGGCAGGAAAACCAGTGTTGCGGTAGTGCTTTGGTTTCTCCTTTTGTGAAAGAATATGGCTTTACCGTGCCCATGTCAACCATCGGCTTCATGGAAATCCGTCAGCATCACGGGCCAGCAGGGTTGAGAAGCCCATGTCCGACGGTGGCCATTCGTTTGTACCACTTGACGGGTTTTCGTATATGGGCAGGACTGAATCAGAAAAGAAATGCAGCTTGCATCGCTTTGATATGCGAGCCAAATAAAACTTCTAAATCTTAACCCCTCTTAGCTACATATCACTTTTTAATCTACTTCCAACAGAACCCTTAAATATAATTAGATAGATGCTTTTAAACAGCTTTTAATTTACCTTAAGGCAACATTGTACCATATAAGAAAAGAAAAAGTTTTTGCTATAAAATAAGAATTATATATAGATATATCTATTATATAATCTATATATATATATATATATATTATATATGTTCCATATACGTCGAACTTTGGTATATATATTAATATTCCTCACACTATATCTTGTCACACCTGCATAGCCAATCAATTTTAATAAAATACAATCTAAACATTTAATCATAAATCATGGTTGTATATCACTTGCTTGCCTTCAGGGAACAACCATTGCAGAACAAGAAATTAGCACTTAACAGAAATTGAAATGCCATGTTGTGAACCATCCTTGAAAAATAGATAAAATATCTACATAATAGGAAAAAAAGAAGTCAAAGTATGTAATAGCACCACTACTAAATACTTTTGAATCCCCTTTATCTAGTAACAATGTTTCCTTCCTTGTTGCCTCAAGCACCTCAACGTTACGCTCTACACATTTCATAAACTTTCCAATCAATGTGTATTTTATGAATCTATTCAAAATACACAACTTCACTCTTTCCACTAATTTGCACATTTGATGAAAAAGATCATTTAAATTTCCTGAATTTATCACAGTCAGCAGACTGAAATATTCTGGCACTGCAGCTAATCTGGCCCATGCTGAAAATCTAAGGATTTAAATTTGTTACTGCGGACGTACTACGGATACGTGCGATAACCACCATTTTTGTAGCCTATGTAACTACCTGAACTACCTGCGCGACTCCCCCCCCTCCAGTCCACTACTGATAAAAGGAACGCCAGGCCCAAAAAAATTAGAACGGATCCGGTATTTTGTTACTACGGCCATGTACTGCCCGCACTGTGGTCGCTCAAGCAGACTAAAATAACAACATAAAGAGAACCTGCCAAGGAGTCAAATAAGACTCAAACTAGAAAACAAATAACAGAAAGGCAGACATAAGAGGTAAAATTACCGGGGTTTTAGCTTCAGAATGAAAAACGACATGGCAAATGCAGAAAGAAATCAAAGGAGAGATGAAGAAAAAACATCTGGTGGAGCAGCTTGAAAAAACAGCTACTTCAAAAACGTCTGATCCTCACACAAAACACTGAGCTTTATACACCCACACAGCCGCGGATCAAATACACATTGGTGTATTTTTTTTGTATATTGTGATATGATTCTTCTAGCTAAATCAAAAGAGCTTTTCTTTAACCAGTTCAACGCTATGGCTAACCAAGTAGGCTAAGCTTTTACAGTATCTTGCAAACTGAAAAGACACAGAAATAAATGTATAATTTGACCAATTAAGCATTGGTAATCCAATCTAATGGGATTAATGGGCTATTTAAATTATGAGAATAAAAAAATGATACTGGAGTCAAAGTGGGATCGGATTCTGTGGGGATCTTCTCACCTTAAAAAAATTCCAAATCCAGAGCATTACAGGTAAAAAAGATGAATAAAGAGCTCACCGTTAACAACGCACTTTAATGCTGCGAAAGTCACCTTCTCCGCGGGCTTTAATGCGGCCCTCACAAGGTGTAGACACCCTTTCGTGTCGGTCTTTGTCCTGATTCCCATCGGATTTGGAGATGGTTGTTATTCAAAGTCCTAAACGGACTGTGGAACAGAAACAAGTTTGTAGAACAGATTTCTGCGTAATTGCGTATTAAAATTGCATGCAAATGTATCGATTTAACACTTTTTTCTTTTTCATCTGTTATCACAGGGATAAATAAAGTGCCACATTTTTTCTGAGAAAGCAGCATTAAGGGCTGCACTAATGATCTCAAATCAATTTATTAATGAACGCAAACAGTGAGAGCTAAAGCAAGCAAATCACACTTCTTATGTAACGCAATCATGTTTCATATGTAAAGTGTGGAACTTTTGACTTACCCATCTTTTTCGAAAACTGGATCTTTGCACCTTTGTATTTCCAGAGGATGGTGGTGGAGGTGAGCTTATGACGTCACACACCGATAATGGCATTGTCCCCCCTTCAGTGAACTCTTGAGGTGTATGATGACATTTGTGAAAGTAATTTTTTCTGGAGGAAAAAACAGCAGTCCAGAAACCACTTCAATTAACATGCAGTGATTCATTTTGTATTGTTGTAGTGAACAGCAAGGAACCAATTCATCATCCAAAATAAAGCCTCCTCAGAAGCACCTTCAAAAAATATATAAACTAAATTTTTTTAATATAAGTTGCGTTTGTCATCTAAAATGGGCTGCGACTTGTATTTTAAAGTGACTTATAAATATATAGTGCATTTAGCATCAGGTCAACAACAAAACATTTGGCGTTTTGTGCTAAATTAGTTCAAGTTTACTTTGTATTGTGCATTACCATTTCACTTTAAATATTCATTTAGGCTTGGCGTTTATAATAATTTTTTTAATATGAATGCCACAATAATTTTGTGTTTGATTTATCCTTACATTTTTCATTCCTGTTCTGTTTAAAATCTAAAGGATTTGTCGTTTTGAGTGAGTGGGAACTACTATACATGTTTATAGTGTTTGTAATTTTTTTTTTTTTACTGCCTAACTACAGCATATTTTACCATTATGTTTACATTATGATGTACTTGACTGAGCAACATTTGATTTTTTTTTCTGTCCTCAACAATGTATTTTTTGACCCAGTGCGCCATTTATTATCTGGAAAATACAATGAGCAGAAGCATTAGCGAAAATTATTTTTTTTAACTGTTGATGGCACTAAAAGAAATTGAGATGGAGACCCCACAATTGGCACAAGGAATGTTCAGACCCTCTCCAACTAGTGTGCTAAACTTTTTTGCCAAACTACTGCATATATTCATCCAGCACAGATGAATCCAAACATGTCATATCTTACGGTATATCTTCAGATTGACGGTGGCTTCAGCTTCCCGATCACCACTGCTGGCCACACATTTGTATGTGCCGGCATTGTCAACCTTTGCGTTATAGATGGTGAGAGTGGAGGACGTCTCTCATCATTGCGAATCACACTGACATCCAGTCTGCCCGGCTCAATTTTTCTCTCCCCGTTTTGGAGCAAACCAGTCGATTTCTTGACTCCTTGACTCCCCCCCCCCCCCCCCCCCACCGATAACTACAACCCAAACCAAATGAACATATCAACATTCATGAGGTGGATCTCATGAATTAAATGTGGTCATCATATAGATCAATCTTGTTAAACGTTAAGCTTGTGTAACCCATCCACAAAGCAGAGATGAATCAATCAAAGCAAATCAGGCTGGCCTGGTGTAATTGAATTGTTTACTTGAATTAGCTGGGATTAGGTGTCGCTGGCACAACAGCTGTCAGAAGGCACAACCTTAAAAACTTCAACCGATTCTCAGGTTACCAGTCTAACGTATTACCCAAATCAGTGGACCGTAGAACACAGCTCTATGAAGCCTCTAAAGCTGAGAGCAATTATCAGATCTGCTGTTCCACGCCTTTGGGTCTTCAAATGAAGCCCAGGAGAGTGGAACCAGGAAAAACGTTTCTCAAGTGAGATTTAGACACACAAGGTTTAACGTATTCCTCTTGTAAGCCTTATTCACAGCACGGATCTCGTTGTACTGAGTCCTCGGTGATATTTGCTGACATAGAACACCATCAGTGTTCATTAAAGTTGAATTCACACTAGTTTACTTTTCAGCAAATGAATCATCTAGAAGATTACTGCTTTTTTAGGTCACAACAACATGAAAAACCAGACCTTTTAGGGAATCAGGTCACTAAAATTGTGACATAAAAGGTTACATTGAGAAGAATTTAAAAACAGGGACACACACATCTTTAATTTAATTACCGACAGTAGAAACAGGTGGTCATTGAGTGAAAGGGTTTTTCCTTCCAAGGACTCACAAATACGATGATCCCCCTTTCCTAACTATAAAAAACACAATATTTATTGCAATATATAAAGCCCCTATTTCTACTGTAGAGAAATGTAGTAAATGTAATATGAAAACCATATATTTGCAAAATTAAAATAACTGATTTATGCTGGCATTCATTACGTTATAGCCAAAAGTAATAATACTGGAAAAACATTTATTTAGTACTAAGTTTGTTTTTTCCAAACCATTATCAGTTAGATCATGCATAAATCTGTTTGCTAACTCTCTGTATATCTTTTTTTTTTTCTAAAGAAATTAATACTTTTATTCCTCAATGATGTATTCATTTGATGAGAACATTTATAAGGTTACAAAAGTTTTAATATTTTTACTTTATCAAATTCTTACTATTTAAACCTATTGCTGCAATATCTAAACAGAATAAAATAATCAAAGTAAAATCTCATGGTCAGAATGAAACCATAAATGATGTAAAATTCTTTTTTTTTTCACCTTATTTTCTCTGAAATTGTTCACAAACCCCAAACAACCCTTTCCCTAGAGCCCAGTTTTGAAAACCCCTTAACTCTGCTATAAAGTAAATTTCTTTTTTCCTGAAGGAAACACATTTGCTCATAAAACAGAAAATGTGCAGTGTTAATGTTTCTGGTTAAATGAACAGCAGGAGAGAAAAGATTGACAGTAATATGCAAAATACAGACGGATAAACAGACCCATTACACTTTGGTAGGCAAAAGAACACAATGGCATCAATGTCAAATTGATTTTGAATGCCAAATATATTATTAATATAAAATCATATCAGACCCAGATGTAACCTGGTCAGCTGGCACTCGGTTTTTTTTCTATTTCTATGGTGTCACGCCAAGAAGCCTCGCCCACACCAGAAACTTGAAGGAAATCTTACAAAATCCAATAATAAATGGCATAACTAAGGTTAAAATTATCTACAAAACAAAGCCCTGCGGTAAGCGGTCAAAGCTGAAAAACTGCAGAAAACTCTTCAAAGCACTGTAATGAGGGCCAGAAGGTTCCTGGTCAATTTGAAAACTTACCTTCACACAAAAAGAAGCGAGACTCTCCAACACCGATCTCACCCTGTGCAGGTGTAATATCGACCTCCAGAGAAACTGAAGAGAGAGAAAAGTGTTATGATTTAAAGAACACATCAAACATACCTACTATAATAGAGCTAAAGTTAGTCAAACAAAAAAAAAATACAGTTTGAAAAGTTCCTCAGTTGTGAGTTGTGTTTCTCCACATGCATAATTCAGCAGTCCCTGAGAGCACTTTTCATTAATTCCACACAAGCGGCAGATCTCTCCTCTTTTACAGCTGCACAAGTAACTAGGCTAAACCCCTCTGACACGGGCTCTTCAGATAAACAACTGCACGTCATTTTGATCCGACTAAACAAGAGGCGACAACAGACAGTGAACCTAACAAGCTCACTGTCAACTCGGCTATTTCACCTCCTTAGAGTTTTTCAGATTCATTTATTGCCTTATTGTCACCGCATCTGACGGCAACATCAGCGCATTCAGCAATATGTCACAACGCCTCCCATTATGCTGAGATTTTATTTCTGAGAAACTCTCAATCCGCTCTTAGACTAAATCTATGCTAGGCCAGAAAGGCTGTTTGGTTTTAAATATGATATTTCTACCTATTTTTGTCCACAGAAACTCTAGAAACGGAAATGGCAGAACAGATCAATATGTTTCAATTGAGGAAACATATAACTCAAAGCTTGGGCGTTAACTTCAGTGTAGCCGTTGCTCATTTCTCATTCGTATGTTGGAGCACGGGATGTTTGGGAAAAGAGTAAAGACAAAGAGAGCAGACTGAAGACAAAATTGATCCTCTCACAGATGGTGGTCTATAGTCTTCTAGGTAATTTAATAAATGGACAAAGCCAGACGAGGGAAAACCTCAATTAAATCAGCATATTCAATCAATACTATCGGATGTTTGTTGTTCTTTAGTGGAAGGGACATTTATTTCATGTGTCTTCACACATTTATAATTTTTACAGTATGTACATAAAAGAATAACTTCTGTGGGTTTGCCAAATTGGTCAATTTTGGGAGTGACATAAAAAGGCTAGAGTTCTGCTGAGGACAGGACTTTAAATTAATTAGCCTCTTATTAGGCAAGGCATGCTGGGAGATGCATGGTGACACTGGAGCCGTGTGTGTAACAGCCACACACCTCTAATCTCTCAGGTCCCTGCTTCAATTCCCTTTGAAAAATTACAAGAACTATACTGCCTACAGTGAATGCTTTTGTTCAGCTAAAGACAGATTTGACTTCTACACTATGACCAGGACCGTTTTACATAAAGAAAATATGAGGAATCAAATTATGCTTGAAAATTGTTCTTCTGAGAACATGCTTCAGAAATTGAACTCTGAAAACTTTCAGAATGGAAAACTTCTTCCCCAGTGAATAAAGACCATTTTATTATAATAAAGCTGCAAAAACAGATTCATAAAACTGTTCAGAAACTTCTGCAGCTGTTTAAGTCTCAGACAGATGAATACATTAACACATGACCAAATGCCCACATTTACATGTCAACTCTAAGCTGCTTGGTGATTAGACACTTGAGTTGGGCCAGATAGAGTGAGGTGATGAGGAAAAAAAGAAAACTGTTTCTTGGCTGTGTAGCACCTACAGCTCTGCACATCCTTATAATGGTATCACAATGTTAGAAACGGGCAGATCCTTATAGCAAACCAGTTATATATTACAACAGCTTTAAGCAGTAGCCCAAAAGATTTCAATTTCATGTTCACACATATGAAGAAGGAGTTTACATAGAAGGCTTAAATGAATGCCTGTATATAAAAAATAATAATAATAATAATAATAATTTAAAAAAAAACATGGCTCTGCAAAGCTTAGGTGAACCAGAAGAAGTGACAGAACCTTCCTTCTGAATTGTAATGTTTGTCTGAGTGTAAAAAAATGAATGAATGGCAGATGAATGCAAGCTTGCAGGGACAGTCAGATTTCTCCGCATCATTTGCAGGGACTAAATAATTGGGAAGGAAGCCATGGCCTGTATATGTCACAAAAGAGTAAGTATGGAAGCTTCAGTTATGACATTTTAATAAAACATTATGAGGTCATTTTTTTCTAAAAATAAAATGTATGCATGAATGAAATTGTTCATAGTAAGACCTATAAATGGGCATTTAGAAAATATATATGGTGTATTTTCATTTCACACCAATTTTCAAGCTCAGCTGCTCTTTTACTCCCCTCCGAGCCGCTAGAAAAGTTGTTTGAGTTCCTGGAACAGAGAACTGGTATGAAAGCAAATAAGCCATTCTACTTTGTGGACTGTAACAGCTATTGATGGCATATAATTTGCCTGTTATAGTATTATAATGCATTTCTCATTGCTGCTGGCCTCCGCAGAAATTGGCTTACAGATCAATTGAAGCAAGTTTGAAAGCAGTCTCAGTGTACAGCAAAGGAAATTTCACAGCACACACTCCACCTCATTTCTCAAGTCTCCTGTTCTTTGTGTTTAAAGTAAAAAAAAATGCTGTCTTCATGTACTCACCCTCGCGTGTCAGTTGCATACTTTTCCCCCTCTCTGGACACATAAGTGGAATCACACCAAATATTTTTTCTATGTATTGAGAGTGAATGAAGTCCGGGGTGTTCAAGCACCAAAAAAGTGGGTCTGTTGTTGTGCACCAAATTCCAGTTTTCTTTATGTGAGAAACAAATTTCATAGAAAATCTTAACATTCACCCTTGGCTCAGATCTTTTTTAACAAAACTGGCTAATTCAGTTCACACCAATCAGTCTAAGTGATTTGTTCACGCATCAGTCTTTAGTTCAACTCACTGACTCAATACAGTGGTTATCAGCTCACTGGAAAGGAAGATAATATCAAATACATATCATCTGTTCCCGCATACTAATCTATAGTATGATTTTAATGGGCAAGTTTATAGTAGTTTTATGATACTTTTATTGTGCTTTTTTGTTGCCAGGAGGAGAAAAAAGCTCAGAGATTTGGAAACGACAAGTTTTTTACTCACTCATATCGTTTCAAAACCTGAATTTCCTTCTTCTTGCAATAAAAAAGCTCCATAAAAATATCATAAAACTACTATAAACTTGCTCACCTCAAATCCATACTATACAGATGTCTTTATCTGAGAAATCAATGGAGGTGTACAGTCTTTCATGCACTATTATTTTCAGTGAGTTGTGAGTATGTGCTATCGTGATGAGGGAGCTGTGTGTGTGTGGTGTGTGTGTGTGTGTGTGTTTTGTGTGTGTGTGTGTGTGTGGTGTGTGGGTATTCGTGACTTCATCTGGATGTGCCTCTATGCTCACTCACAATCTCACCGAACCAGACACATCGTCACACCTCATCTGTTCATCACATCAAAATGTGAAGCAAATAAAAAACATTTGAACATTGTTGACAGGATTCGATTTTATACGCCATCAATTCAAATATTTGAATGAATCATCTTAAATTTTAGCTTTTGACTATTTTATTTGAAATCCTTTCATATCTGTTGATTTCCTCTGGGAAAACAAATGGCCCTGCAGAACTGTCACACTGAATCTTTAAAGTAAAGAGATAAAGAGATTCACAAGCATTTCTTCTTTCAGCGTCTCTGCAGGAGACTGGGAATACCTGAATTTTGTGCTATTTTCTACAAACTAGCTGAACTAACTGCATGTGTAAGCAAACCAAATAATGTTGCGCAGGTCTTTAGCCAAATCAGAAGTTATGCAACAGTCTCAGAGTCTTGCCTTTGGAATCACGCCTGATTAGGACATAATCAGTGACTTCACTTGAGGGACGATGGGGTTTATTTTTAGTCAAGACAAAGTGAGGGGAAGATTTACAATCTTTGTCTCAGACATTAATTGAAAATGACGTAAAAAAAACGTAGCCTAGTTCTTTTCATAGCCTGATTATTTGCCCAATTCTGAAGCTTCAGCACTGCATGAGAAAAAGACATCTCCGAGCTCACGTCTGATCTCTGCCGAACACAAATTTCCCGTGTTCAAATGCAAATGCGTTAATCATTTTAACAAGTTGTCTGAGATCTCAGTTCTGATTTAACCTAGGAATCACACAAATGTGTTCTGCGTTTTTTCCATGCTTCAGTATAAATGTGCAAAAAAAAATGCACTAAAATGCATTTAAGAAACCTTTTAATCTGAGGCTGCACAAAAAGACCATGATAAAAGTGATAATGGGGAGAGGGGACTCACATTATGAGGCTTTTTTATTTTGGTGCAGCGCGAATTTATCTGCTTTTATTTGCAACTTCCACACTCAGCCCGTTTGTGCCAAAGTAAACAAGGATAATATAAACTGAGCCAATAAGATGTAACATTTGCTCTGAACCAGATGCTCCTCGGGTCTCAGTAGGTGTACCTTTTTCAACGAGTGCGATTCTCAAAAACTAGCTCACAACATTCTCTATGTGATGTGGTGCTGTTGCTTGGCAACATGACATCCCATGTGTGTGCAAGAGAGTATGTTAATGAGCTGAATGGCAGGGGTGTCCGGCGATACACCCGGAGCAGAGCCGCAGGCTATGTAACATATGTAATGTGAGTGCAGAGACGATGACATTTCCGTGCACAGCGCTGTGTCAAATTCTACATAGTGATGTATTATATTCAAAGCTGTAGGAGCGTCGTTTTACATAGTGGCATTTTAAGACAGAGCCAGATTTTGGAGCCCCATGGGGTACACACGCTGTTGTTTACACCCCGCTGTTCCTTTCACCTGGGTTGCGGGGACTCGGTTTTTCGACAAAAGCCACAAACACACTAAAAGTCATCTGAAAAGGTTACAGAATGGTACATTTGTTCTCAATGAACCCGGCTCTGTGAAAGAGAAACAGGGCTGTTGAAGAAATCAACCAATCAGCTTGGTTCAGTACACCACTGGTCAGTTGTTTAATCCAGGGGTTTTCAGACTTTTTAGTGCCAAGGACCTCTAAATATGATGGGCCCCATGTGAGGGACTGCCTTTTGAAAATCTAAATAAATCTATTTATTTCTATGTATAAAAACTCTTTCACAGTGTGTGAGGAAATAGTGTGATGTAAAAAAAAATGTCCAAATTAAATAAATTGGTTTATGTGTTGTCATTTAATTAAAACAAATACCACTATACAAGTATAACATTCATAAAAATAAATAAAAAAAAGTGTTACATTATTTGGAAAATACTTACTTTTCCCTTTACAAAACTTTTAAACTTAGTGCTATCAATAGAATAAAATATCCACAAGTAACCTGTTTCTAAAGACAACAGACATTGCAAACAATACAAAGTCAGATCAAATATGGTGAATAAGAAATCTATTTAAACAGAATATATAGTATAATATATAAGTGCATGTTAACTATATGGCTGCGACTGATAATTTGTATCATATTTTATTATTTTCCCTCGATTACTCAATTAATCTAATGATTATTTTTTCTTGATAAATCTATTTATTAGTTTCTGATGAATTAATTAATCCTTTGTTTAACTTACCAATAAGTAACGGCCATAAACTTCTGCCATTAAACTTTTATCATTTTATTAAAACATTTTCTCATAAAACTACTTTCTTTACAAATAAATCATGCCCAACATAAAAATAAAAAAAAAAAAAAATAAATAAAAAAAAAACCAACAATAAAAAAAAATGCATTTATCAGTAATAAAAATGTCTAACATAATTTCAGCCCAACAATGACGATTGTAATCAGAATGTGTTTATTTCTGGTTAATGTCAGTTTTTTCATAAGGGAATAAAAATCTCTTTCAGCTAACTCCAAACAGGTCTAAAATGAATTAATGAAAATGTAACAAGTTTTATATACTTTTTATCTTTTTGCTGACCTCACCAAGGCCACTTGCGTTTAACAACCAGCAGATGTTGGCAAGTATCCAAAGGCTGTACACTTTTTAATGATCCAATAAATTCCTGATGAATACAATAAACTCCCACACATTTTTTTTTTTCATCCAAAATCATGTTTCACTCATAAACGACACATTAAGAAAGTAAAAATGGGCTTACAAATGCCATTTTTCATGTTAACTTCACATGAGATTTACTGATAATCTACTGCAAACAATTCGACTGCAGTTATTACCAATGAGCATCATTTTGCACAACTCCTCTCATTATTTATCTCACTTAAAACTGGGCGTTCTATCAATCTGTGAGTTCTTGCGGAGTAAAACATCAAGCAGCAAAGAGTTTTCCTTTCCACTATGTGGATGAGGCTCACCACATAATTAAGCTGATTTCAGTCACATCATCGCTTGGTTTGAAGCATTGACGTGACAAGGTAATACTGTACAAGCTCTACAGTTTCTACCGCTATCACGGTTTCAATTGTAGAGCTGTTATTTGTGCTATTTTTGCAGGAGCTACTGTACATATAAGGCACCTGTCACGCTGCAATGACTCATGGGCCCAGCTTAATCATATTACCTGCTGTGTATTTACAGTCGGCACTGCACCCAGAGAGTACCACTGTGTGGGAAATATGATGAGCTACTTATCTCCGCAGCCCTGGGGCGGAAGTAACCCTTTCCCAAATGAGGGAGCCGTCGGCAGTCTGCTGAGCTACAGGGTATTTCAAGCTTGAGTCTTTTTTAATGAGAGTTTCAAATAATGCACGAACTTCACACACTGGCTGTGCGAAACAGCATGCGATAAATCCAGTGAGTGACGTTACGTAATGCGGTCAGTCGCTTGCATATGGGGGACAATCTGGGGCGAACCGGCTCAGGCTGGCGAGCAGTTTTGCTAAGTTTGGGCTTGCATTTGCTTGCTGATCATGCCACAACCACAGTGATCGTCCCTGCTACCCGTTGCTAAGGAAACCACATCCCCCCCCCCCCAAACCAACCCCCATCCCTCCTTGCTCGTAAAATCCATGTGAATAGGATGCAATAGACCACCACTTGAAAAGCTCACCATGGGCTGAGAATAACATGCACTTAGCCCTTACAGAGATATTTTTGGCTGTTTTTTTTAACAGATTTAAATTATTAATAATATTAGTACTATTATAAAATATCATATAAAATAAAACAATAATAGTATTTTTTATTTTCTGAAGAAAAAAAAAAACATCTATGTGAAATCTAGTGAGGAGAAGGTTTTTTTTTTTTTTTTTTTTTGCCTTGTGCTAAATTTAGCTCTACCCACATCTTGGCATTATATAATAAAAAGTGCATCTGAAGTACAGACTGTACTGTTTACAATGTCCTATCAGCGCTGAATCACCGTTTAGAACAGTGGTTCCTGAAGTATTTTCCAGGGGACCCCTATTTTAACATTCCATTTTTTGACCCCCATAAAATAAATAAATCAATCAAAAATCCGTTAAGTTTGTAATAAATTCAACAACAGCAGTTGGGTGGATTTTAAATGAACAAAAATTCTTTACTAACATGCATTACATATTAAAGGATCAGTTCACTTGATGAGCACCATTGACTTCCACAGTAGCAAAAAACAAACAAACAAAATATTTTTAAAAATATCTTCTTTTGTGTTCAACAGAAGAAAGAAACTCATACAGGTTTGGAACAAGTGAAGGGTGAGTAAATGATGACAGAATTTTCATTCTGGAAGTGAACTAATCCTTTAAAATAAAGTTTTGACAAAAAATAAATAAAACGATAAACCTCACATTTCATACTTAAAACCATTTTTGAGAAAAGAGATACGAGTTAAAATGATGAATGATTATTGCTTTTTTTGTCTGCTCCGTTAATAATTCTAGATATAGACTATTATACACTCAGAAAACTGCCTGTCAGTATGCTGTTATCGGATTTGGTTCTCTTTTGTGGCTTACTATGTATTTAATATCAATCATGTTGCACTCTTTACTTTCTCAATCATCCACATTTCTTTATCACTCAGCTTTAAACAAGTTAATCACTTCAAAAGTCCTGCCAACAGAAAAATGGGCAGACATGTTTACCGAAGGACAAAAATAGGACACATTTGGTCACAATCTCTGAAGATTCTTCAGAGAAGTAGACTGTGGACATATTCAAGATCAATCACAATACAAAACTGTCATATTGTCCACCCCTATTTAAATAATTTGTTTAAAATAGACGTTAAAAAATAATAATTTTAGGGTCGAAACGTTGTGATTTTAATACATTTTTGAGAACAGTAGTGGCAGTGTGCCGATTTTTGTTTATTGACTGTGAAGGGTTTCATATGATCAAGCACCTGCCCAAAGATTTTGGATGTGTGCACATTGCACTCTCTTCATAAAAATAATAACAACAATGCATATTTGAAATACCATGATTTCACCAATTTTGCCCATTGTAATGGATGGTTGTTTACAACTATAAGTCACAAGATCCAACTCCCAAGTCTCTATCAGATTTATTTATTTATTTATTTATTTTAACCATCCTCCAGGCAAATATTTTAAGTCTGCTTGCTTAAAGTAACTGTATAGCTTTGGTGGACAAGGGCGCGAGCACACACACACACACACACACACACTGTGAGCACACACCCAGAGAAGAGGACAGCCATATTGCTGTGGCGCCTGGGGAACAGTTGGGGGTTCTGTGCCTTGCTCAAGGGTCTCACCTCAGTCGTGGTATTGAGGCTGGAAGAGAGCGCTGGTTATTTACTCCCCCACCAACAATCCCTGTCTGACCTGAGACTCATACCCGCAACCTTCGGGTTACAAGTCCGGCCATGACTGTCCCTACTGATTTAAGTTATAAAACACAAATCACAGCCAAAGGCTCAATGTCTAATCACAACACAAACGTTTGAAGAAATATCCTTCCCCCAGCCTGTTGAAAATGATCAGTGAGTCAGTGCGCAGAGGCAGTGCGGATTTGAGAGTTACTCATGGCAGATGAGATCTGACCATATTCAGGCAATTTGTGCTGAGTGCCCATCAACATCTGCGCATAACTTTACAGAAGCTCTCCAATGCAGCGGAGGCCAGAGGATAATTCCCTCTTTCTGCCTGTAATGAGACTTTATTTAAGTGGCAGACTAAAGAGAGTAGGGAAGGCAGATATTCTGAGGCACTTAAAAAGGCTGGATAACAGCATCAAATCCCTCCTCCATTCTTTTCAATCGCAGTTGCTGCCTGTGAGGGCAGGACTGCTTGTGTTAAATTCAAGAGGCTCATGTTGCATTCTGGTAACAAGAGGAGAATATTAGCCATTGAAAGACTAGGCTTAGACCCAATAATTTGATAATGCATTTGGAGCATGAGGCTATTATGATATCAAGCATTCGTGCCTGTAAATGATGAGGGGGTTTATGACAGGAACCCCCAGAAATGGCGAGTGGACAGAACCTTGTGCTTTTCCATAATCCTCACTTGATCACACAGATCAAGAACTAATCAAAATTAATTTTGCCTTTCTATATATTTCTGTCATATTAACTCTAATTCCATTGTCACAGTATTTGCTAAACTGGAGGCTGTATTTGCATTTGTTTTGTTGAAAATAAAATAAAAAAACTTCCATAATTTATCCCATCAAATTTTTTGCTATAAAATGTGGTTTTGTAAATATGTAATAAATAAATAAATAAATAAATAATCCACATAGATGAATAAAGCTAAATAATAATTTAGCCGTCCTATTTGTAATTTTTTTTTTTATCAAATTAACTCCACTTCCACCGTCATCGTAGTTCTTGCTATACTGCACAGAGAGGCTGTATTTGCATTCATTTTGTAAAAAAAAACAAAAAAAAAACAAGAAAATAAAATAAGAAAATAAAATTTCACATTTGATAAATTGTAATAAAATAAAATGTTTTTAAATAACTTTTATAAATTTTATGCCAAATGATTTGCTATAAAATATAAATGGATTTATTAAAATATAAATCAAAAATATATCTAAAAAATAATAATCTTGCCTTTCTATTACACATTAATTCTACAGCCATGTTATTTGCTTTACTGGGCAGAGAGGATGTTTCGGCATTTGTTTTGTTGAGATCAAATATTCCACCTAGATTTCAATCGAATGCTGTTTTGCATAAATCATTTCATGTTTATTTATTTTTTGCTTTTTGCATGTGCAGCTTAAAAACTCAAGATGCTCAACCCATGCCTACAGTATGTAAAATTCCTTCCCCTAATGAGCTGCCAATACAGCATTTCAAGACATCATATGCACACTCCCAAAGTGAAGGCTGTTCCAAATAGATAAGATGCAAGATGCAATCCCAGAGTGCACTGCGGTAAGTTCAGTGAAGTGAAATAAATAAATAATCATCTAAGCAGAAAATGTCAACTGAAAATGCTTACATTTAACTTGTACTAAAAAGTACTCATAAAATAGTTAAATCTAGCTAAAATAGAGTGTGCTATGTTTGTTTTCAGAATCAACTGAGTCTCTTATATGCCTTTAACCAGCAGAGAGTTCCTGCCTAGGGCATTTCAGATCAGCCACTTATGAGGTTCTTTTTAAATTAGGATGCTCTGTTAGAAAGCAGCTGCTTATAGAGCCAGGCTGTTCACTATAGAACAAAAAATGCTTCACACATTTAAATCACTTGCTAGTAATCATGAGTCAATACAGTAATCGAGCTGATGAGATATACTGTAGCAATTTTCATTCATAACATTTAAAATAAATATACCTTGCTTAATGTGTTCATGTAGGATCTCAAGACACCAAATGGTTCCTTCTATCTTAAGTGAATAGTTCAGCCAAAAGCCCATCAGAGATGAGTTAATTTCTTCTTCAGAACAGATTTGAAGAAATTTAGCATTAAATCACTTGCTCACTAATGAATCCAGTGCAGTGAATGGGTGCCGTCAGAATGAGAGTTCACCTCCTGATACACCTGATAAAACACCTGATAAAAACATCACAATAATCCACAAGTAATCCACATGACTCTAGTCCATCAATTAATGTCTTTTGAAGTGCAAAGCTGCATGTTTGTGCTAAACAACTCCATCAATACATTTTTAACGTCAAACCATTCCTTCCACCTAAAACGAGTCTATAGAGTCTATAAAAGTGTCTATAATTATACTTTCTCCAGTTAAAAATTCATCAGGAGAGAAAAATGCACATATCAAGCACTGTTTAAAAACAGTTATACACATATATGTCAGTGGATTTTGATGTGAGAGGACAACAAGGGATGGACTTTTTCACTGGAGTAAGTGTTATTGGATTATGGACTTAAAGAGCAGGTCATTAAAGTTTCCCAATATTGTGTTGGAGTCCCCTACAACAGGTTTAAACACATCTAAGGTCAGAAACATTGTAATTTTTCTTCAGAATATACATTTAATATCAGAATAATTTTTCAATGATTTCGAAACAATTCATTCGAAGCAGTTCTGTGCTTAAGGTCTGTAAACCCCTCCCTTTAATAAGCCTTGATGCTCTGATTGGTCAGCTGCCAAGTCTGCTGTGATTGGTCTTTCCGTATATAATGTGTGTCGAAAACAAAACGCCCATTACCATAATTATTTTTTTGCTTCGGAGAGTTACTTGTAAACAAAGCTGATATAAGGTTAAAAAAAATGGCATCGATATTACCTCTGATTCTTCACATCACCATCTTTTGGCAATCAAAAAAAGACAAAATTGCTTTCACCGCGCAGAACAACATGATGTAAACACACTAACTAGTGGAAGTGTTTGTGGGCAGGGCAGAGTGTTTGTATTTCGCAGGCAGGTGGGGATTATGCAAATGTGTTAACTTGGGACGTATACAGGTAACAGGCAGAAGATTCAAAAATATGACGACTCGTTAAGGCAGTTAAGAGTCGACTCTTTCTTTTAAATATCTAAATATCTTTATTTATCATGCACTTTTTTGATTAGCAACTTTGCAGACTGTTTACATTGAAGGATAGCTGCGTTACAAACTGCAAAAAATGTTGCTCTTTAAATTTTGGCCAGAAGTCATGGTTTAACATTAAAATACATTAATGATGAATTTGTTTCTTACAAACACGCAGCTTTACACTTCACAAGATGTTAACTGATGGGTTGGAGTTTGGATTACATGTGGATTATTGTGATGTTTTTGTCAGCTGTTCGGACTCTCATTCTGACGGCACCCATTCACTGCAGAGTATCCATTGGTATATAATGCAAGTATATAATGCTAAAATTTTCCAAATCTGTTCTGATGAAGAAACAAACTCATCTACATCTTCTATGCCCTGAGGCTGAGGGTGAGTGAGCAAATTTTCATTTTTGACGGAACCATACCTTTAAAATGACTGTGCTCCTTTAACAGCCACTGGAGCAGCACAATAGAAGATAAATGTACTATCGCCACTGTGAAATAAAGATTTAGTACCAAACCAAACGCATCTAATGTTTGGTATGGTGTTTGAGGCTTATGGGACCAAACAGTGTCATGTGAGCAAGTTAATTATGACAAAGATAATATGGAAAGACAAAGAAAAATACAAAGGGGCATGTATATTACAAATCATCTTTTAGCTACTGCTCTCCTCAGTCATTTTCTCTCTTTGTTAATATCATGCAGCAACTGTGGAGATAAAGATATATTAAGCTGCACAACAAATAAACACTTCAGAGCCCCTCCCCCTCACGCTGGCAGCCGGTTGCCCACTGAGAGAAATGTGTGGAGCTCTGACTGCACTTCGTTCTGAAGAAAACACCGTGTGAGGCTAAAAGCCCAGTACACACCTGCATTTCATCTTTCGTTCACAACCCACTTTGTTGGCTCTAAATGGCACAGCCAGACACCTACTGCTCGCCTATAACTACCCTGATGAAATAACACTTTTACACTGCAGCAGAGTGGTAAGCAGTAACTACAGTATGACAATGAACATACTTCTGCTGATTTAAAGCGATAACTCGTCATTATTTCATCCCCTTGATGTCGTTCCAAACTTGTATGAACATAAAACAAGATATTCTGACAAATGTGTCAGTGTTATTTTGTCTTTGTCAAGTCAATGGGTTCCAGTGTTGTTTTGGACTTTCACTGTAGGGGCAAAATAACCCTGATATATTTCAGAATATCTTGAATGACTTTCCAATGAAAGTCACAATGAAAGTCAATGTGTTGTTTTGGACCCCATTAACTTTCATTGTACAGAAAACATTCTTCAAAATGTCTTTTTTTTTTTTTTTATAAAGTGAACTTTATTACACAATTCAAGAGGGTTCAAGGCAAATATAATAAAATTGGAATTTGGCATGAAATGAAAATTCCATTTTCCAAATGCACTTTGATGTTATTGTGAATTATCCATCCATGTACGTTTAATTTTGGTTACATTTTTTGAGCCTGTAATTTTTAATCAAAATGTAATAACTCGTTCTTCCAGAGAAACAACAGAATTCTCTCTGGTGACCTATTCTGGACTTTTCCATTCAAACTCACATTCAGTTCTGCCTCCATCCAATCAGCTCCCGATGGATAGAACCAAGTCCACGTGATACGTGATACAAGCTCAGACATGACCAGTGAGGGAATCAACTGTTGGTGAATTGCTGATCCAAATCCGAAGAGACACTGGATTGCCTGTGAGAGGATTCCTTTAAAGCGAGCTGTGAGTGGGCAGCCACTGTACGTGGGATACTGTGAGAGCCTCTTTACTGCAGAAAATCACATTTGGGCCAGTTTGTTTTACAAGGTGCTGTCTGATGGTATGGCAAATTACCCAGGATAATTACTCAAATACCAGAGTAACAGTAAAGATTAGGACTGGACAATATGTCAGATATTCACAACAGATTCAATACTTTTTAAAGAGCAAGTCATATGGTATTTTAAAGTGTCCTAATTTTGTGTTGGAGTCCCCTACAACAGGTTTAAATGCATCTAAGATCAGAAAACATTGTAATTTTCTCAGAATACACATTTAATATTAGAATAATTTTTCAATGATTTCGAAACGATTCGTTCGAAGCAGTTCTGAACTTAAGGTCTGTAAACTCCTCCCTTCCATAAGCCTACTCTGTTCTGATTGGTCAGCTGGCCAAGTTTGTTGTGATTGGTCTTTCCGTATACAATGCGTGTTGAAAACGAAACACCCATTACCATAATTAATTTTTTGCTCCGTTGGGATACTTGTAAACAAAGATGCTATAAGGTTACAAAAATGGCATCAATATTAACTTATCAATTCGAGCCTGAGTCTGAGGGTGATACAGATCATACTCCATCTCAAGCACAACTCGATCAGAACATTTATCAGTGGTAAGTTTATACTTTGTATATGGTACTTTACGTGATGTGACAGCAGTTTTATTGAATTCATTATTATTATTTATTTATTTGAAGTGCACATGTGGGAACTGTGTTAGAATGCCCAGTGAGGCTGAAAACACAGTGTCTTCTTCACATGATGTAAACACACTAACTAGCGGAAGTGATTGTGGGCAGATCAGAGTGTTCGTATTTCGCGGGCAGGCAGGTGATTATGCAAATTTACCTTGTGACGTATACAGGTAACAGCCAGAAGATTCAAAAATATGATGACTCGTTAAGGCGGTTCAGAGTCAACTCTTTCTTTTGAGAGATAATATCTTTATATATCATGCACTTTTTTGATTAATAACTTTGCAGACGGTTTACATTGAAGGATATCTACATTAAATCTGCAAAAAATATATTTTTCGAAAACCCATATGACCTGCTCTTTAAACAACTTAGTAAACAGTTTGGGGTTAATATTTTTTTTTATGCCTTTGAAAGAAGTCTCTTATGCTCACCAAGGCTGTGTTTATTATTAAATACAGTTAAACCGTAATATTGCAAAGTAATATTCCAAAAGTAGTATCTTAATGACTTACAGTGTTTTAATCCGAATTGTGCCTTATTATAATCTTGTGATTATTTACTAAGAAAAAATCTTTTTTTTATTTTTTATTTTTTGCAGTAAACATTTCTGAAAATTAATATTGAGATACAATTTTTGTTATATCACACATTCCTAGTAAAACCTACAATGGTAAATCAAGCTAGTAGGATGTCTAAACAATATATGACTCATATTTTGAGTCAGCACTGAATCTATATTGGTAAAGACCTCAGAGAGGGGGCAACCCCTTTACTTAAGAGACTTTGCAAAACCCTTTTATATCACTGTTACTTTACGAAAAGATAGGGATTCTCTCTTCCAATCATATCCATTTCATCTAGGCATTTGCATATAATACTAGGCTCTTACATATAAGAGCGGGTGTAAGGGCTATTATGCAACGTTTCTGAGCACTTCTTTATCATCAACTCAAAACTGCTATAATAACTGAATGAAATAATTCAATACAGAGGTTCCTGTCTGCAGTATCTTACCACTTAAATGCTCCTGTACTAATATATTTAACCATTGAAATGTTGCACTGAAATGTGACCACAGAAATAGCAGCTTTCCTTAAAATGTACAGATTTCCATCCGGCTTCATGATTAACTGTACTGCATCTATGAGCCAAATTAAGAGAGTCACACACAAACAACAAAAAAGCAGCCAGAAGATTTCTGGGATTGTGGGCATTGCATTTCCCAAGTAGGTTTGATTAATGCAATGAACAACCAGTAACAGAGCCGTACAAGGGAGAGGAGACAGAGCAGCAGTAGGAAACTAAATGTTCAATACGGCTGTAAAAATAGAAATGTGGAAATGCTGCCTTTCACTTAAAAAAGCTGAACATCTTTAATATTGTCGACTGCAGAAACTGTAAAACCTGCACAGTTTTAAACATACAAGTAGGTGTTCCTGCTGCTGGAAGTGTTCATTAGTGGGCGGCACAAATGATTATTTATTGGGGGTGGGGGGTGGGGGTGTTTCTATAAAAATGTCTACAGGTGCATCTCAATAAATTAGAATGTTGTGGAAAAGTTTAACTCAAATTGTGAAACTTGTGTATTAAATAAATTCAGTGCACACAGACTGAGTCTTTGGTTCTTTTAATTGTGATGATTTTGGCTCACATTTAACAAAAACCCACCAATTCACTATCTCAACAAATTAGAATACTTCATAAGACCAATAAAAAGATAACATTTTTAGTGAATTGTTGGCCTTCTGGAAAGTATGTTCATTTACTGTACATGTACTCAATACTTGGTAGGGGCTCCTTTTGTTTTAATTACTGCCTCAATTGGGCATGGCATGGAGGTAATCAGTTTGTGGCACTGCTGAGGTATGGATCTCAGGTTTCTTTGACAGTGGCCTTCAGCTCATCTGCATTTTTTGGTTTCTTGTTTCTCATTTTCCTCTTGACAATACCCCATATAGACTCTAGGGGGTTCAGGTCTGGGGAGTTTGCTGGCCAGTCAAGCACACCAACACCATGGTCATTTAACCAACTTTTGGTGCATTTGGCAGTGTGGGCAGGTGCCAAATCCTGCTGGAAAATGAAATCAGCATCTTCAAAAAACTGGTCAGCAGAAGGAAGCATGAAGTGCTCCAAAATTTCTTGGTAAACGGGTGCAGTGACTTAGGTTTTCAGAAAAAACACAATGGACCAACACCAGCAGATGACATTGCACCCCACATCATCACAGACTGTGGAAACTAAACACTGGACTTCAAGCAACTTGGGCTATGAGCTTCTCCACCCTTCCTCCAGACTCTAGGACCTTGATTTCTGAATGAATCATATGAGACGAAAGAGAATCACCGTGTGCTCTCTGTCAGTGCAACAGTCTACCTGTGGTGCCGAACTATCTAGGTTGTTGAACAGCCACGGGCTGGTGAGGGATCTGCAGACCTGTGGATGAGGTCAAATTTCTGTATAGCAGATCTCTTTAAAGCAAATCAGGATACATGGTACAAACAGCTATTTATCTATGTACTATAAGCAAAAGCACCAATCTACTTAGATGGGGAAAGGCTGAAAACTCAAAATTGTTTGTCAGACTTACATTTCAATAGCGTTAATTTAAAATCAATAAAATCAGACAGCAGTGGCAACAATGTGTGCTTCTTTAGCCCAAATAACACTAGAATTCAGACAAGCAAGTTACTTTAGGCATGAAACAAAACCTCAGCTTTTAAATGTTGACATTTTGTACAAATTTAAACAATTAATACTGTTTTTGTGGCTCTTTAATGTGTGTGATAGATCGCTGTAGTGCCTCAGTTCAAGTAGCACGTGAACCAATCATCTCTTCCACTTTATTAGTTAGCAAGAAATAAACATGAATGAACATTAGAAGATATCTTGTTTCAACCACGGAAAGACGTCCATAAACACCATTTTTCAAGTTCAAGTCTACTGACGTTAATCTACTCTCCTGTCTGGATGGTTTGTCGGACAAAATGGCCTTGCGAAGTGTCAACTGTCTGAACAATTTTAGCAATGATACAAAAGTAGCAACAGATCTTTTCTTCTGAGTGAAACAGATTAACAACAAAGAAAAAAAATGGGCAGGGACTTGGCTGTATTCATTGGGCCTTGACTGGATTTTGAGATTTGGGCGCTACACTAAAAATAAATGCGAGGTTACAGATGATTGTGGAGGGATGGGATTTTGGTGGACTACATGATTGGTATACTGATTGGGTCTGGTATACTATACTTTAAAGTCACCGTTTTCACCAGAAGATTGAGTTACAACATTCTGATAAAACATCACAAGTTCAAATAAAGATATTTTTTTTTTTTTTTTTTAATTTTTTACTTTATTTTTCACAAATGTTATTTTACAAAAATAACAAAAAACAGCAGACCACAAAACAAAAACAAAATCACAGAGCATCTAGTTTGCACACACACAATACCATTAGACTATTACACTTGATATTTCAGCATAACAAAATAGAGTAATACTTGTCAATATCTAAAGGCAGAGTTTCGTTTCATATAATTGTCCCATTTTTTTCCAATAATGTTTACATTTGTCCGAGGCCAACCTTATTGAGAATGTGAGTCTTTCCATTTCGCGAATGTCTGTGATGATCTGGAACCAGTCTGTTTTGGAGGGAACATCTTCACATAGCCACTTGCGTGTTATGGCTTTCTTTGCACCAGCTAATAGTATTGACAGAAGATACTTCTCTGATTTTGTTAACTCTTGAGGTAGAATACCTAAATTAGACTATTGTGAAATCGTATAGCAAGTCCAATCCAGTTATGCTTTGGTTTACTTTACCACCATTGACCAGAAGGGTGTAATTTTGGTACAGCTCCAAAAAACATGAAAATGGTTTACTTTGATGTCACCGCAGTTTCTCCAACACACAGCTTTGTCTGGATCTTTACATTGTTTACTCTTAACATATGGTGAAATAAAGAAACGTACAATGGTTTTCCATATAAACTCCCGCCAAGTACCAGAAGATGAGGGTATTCATGGCAGTCTTACATATGTTCAACCAATCATCTTCAGAAATTAATATATCTGCTTCTTTTTTTCCCATGTTTGTCTAATATATGTGGTTGAGAGGTTTCTTGTAGCTTGTAAACATGTATATACCTTTGATATTTGTTTTCTTAGGGGCATTACCTTTGCAAGATTCTACCAGAAGTTTAACCAGTCCTACTTCTTCTTCCATAAAATTTATATTTTTGTCATAATAGTGCCTCAGCTGAAGATATCGGAACAAATCATGTTTTTGTAAATTATATGTCTCTGAAAGTTGTGAGTAACTTTTAAGAACCTTCTTATCTGAAAGAGCCCAATATCCCGTGATGCCTTTTTGAGACCAATGCACAAAACCACAATCTGTCTTTGAAGGTAAAAACTCAGAATCATAGGCTGGCCATCTTAAACATCTGGCACTCCCTCTCAGTGTTGCTGTTTTTTTAGTATTTTAAACCAAATTTCTATTGGTACTGTTATCCAGGAAGGTAGCAATTGTGAATTTAAATGTTTATTGAGAAGAGGTTTATCACCGAGCATGGACTGTAGGGGGGTGTCAAAATATGACTGATCTATTTCCTTCCATTTAGCCTCGCATGTTGGGTCACTCCAGCCTATCAGTACTCGCAGATGTGCTGCTTTGTAGTAATCTTCCAAACATGGGACAGCCAATCCGCCTTTCTCCTTTTGCAACTGTAATGTTTGGAACTTTATTCTTGGTTTTTGTTTTGCCCAAATAAAATGTGACATCATTCTATTCCAATCATAAAATTGTTTGGGTGGTATCCGAATTGGCAGTGCCAGGAACAAATAGAGAATCCTTGGTAACACATTCATTTTGATACTATCAATCCTATTATACACTATTCATTGGCAACAGAGACCACCGCTGTATATCAGCTTTAATATTTGAGGTCAATATAGCATAATTTTCCTCAAACAATCTAGAAAGATCTTTTGGAATTTGGATTCCTAAATATTTTATTTTGTTATTTTTCCAGTTGAATTTTGACAGTTTTTTAATATCTATGGATGGGTGATAGTTAAATGAGATAATCTGAGTTTTTTGCAAATTTAATTTGTATCCTGAATAGGTACCAAATTCTTTAAGTAAGGACAAGAGGTTGGGTAAACCTCACTTTAGGGTTAGATAATGTTAAGAGGACATCATCAGCATACAAGCATGCTTTATGTTCCGAGTCTCCTATGATAATACCAGAGATGTTTTTATGTTCTCTGATTGCTTGAGCAAGAGGTTCAATAAACAGAGCAAAAAACGTCGCACTAAGGGGACAACCCTGTCGACAGCCTCTTTCTAAATTCACAGTGTCGGAAAGGTCCCCATTTATTTTAATTCTGGCAGATGGCGAGTCATACAAAGATCTTATATACATCCAATAATGTTACTATTAAATCCAAATCTGTTTAAAACTAGGTATAAATATTCCCAACCAACAGAATCAAATGCTTTTTCAGCATCAAGACTAACGGCTATTGATTCTTTATTTTCATTTTATCAAAAAGATGGAGGGGCCCGCCTTACATTATCATGAGTTTGTCGGTTTCGTACAATCCAGATTGATCTGTGTCTGTTAGTTCAGGGACAATTGATTCAAGCCTCTTGGCTAATATTGTTGCAAATATGCGGTAATCAATGGTTTAAAACCGATATTGGCCTATACGAACCACATTCAATTTTGTCTTTGCCTGGTTTGTGTATAACTGAAATCACCGCCCGTTTCCAGGATGGTGGTATTTCTCCTCCTGTTAAGATGTGGTTAAAGCAATTTTTAAGTTGGGAATAATTAATTTTCGGAAATGTCTGTACCACTCTGCGGGGTAACCATCCTCACCTGCCATTTTGTTTACTTTTCAATTTAGAAATTGTTCTACTGATTTCCTCCTCCGTTATTAATTGATTTAACCTTTCGTTCTGTTCTGTTCCTATTGATGGTAGGTCAAGCGAGGACAGAAAACGGTTTGTAGCTTCTTGATCCAATGGGTGTGGTTGGGTATATAGTTGCGTATAGAAAGCTGCAAAAGAATTTTGTATGTCTTTCAAATTATAGTGTATGTTGTCGTCCTGAGGGTTTTTTTCACCTTGTGTATAAATCTATCAGCCTGCTGTTTACGTAATCTCCAAGCAAGAAGTTTCTTAGCTTTGGGACCATTTTCATAGTAATTTTGCTTCATAAATTTGGTTTTCTTTTCTATTTGATCCTCATAGGCCCTGTTTAAAGTTTGCTTTTTTTCTGCTATATTTTCTAATAGGTCATTATTATTATATTGCATATGTTTTTGTTCAAGGGACTTTAGTTCTGCGGTCAAATCATTGATACGCCTTTCTCTTTCTTTTTTTTTCATAGAAGACCACATAATCAATTTTCCCCTAAGAACGGCCTTTAAGGCGTCCCAAAATATACTTGGAGAAGTGCAGGTGTCATTGTTATAGTCTGTATAGTCTCTAATTTCTTTTTCAACAAAATTATGAAATTCACCATCTTTTAAAAAACTGGTGTTCAGTCTCCATAATGTTTCTTTACGATCATTATCTAAATGTAATGTTAAACATACATCTGCATGATCGGATACGTCCTTCACTCCTATTTCACATTCTACAATTCTATGTCTGTCAGCGTTTAGCATAAAAAAATAATCTAAGCGTGAATGCACACGGTGAGAATGAGAAAAAAAAGTATAACTCCTGTTTGTTGGATACAGACTTCTCCATACATCCATCATCCCAACTTCCTTAAGCATTTTCTTAACAAGGATTGCCTCTGCTTGAGGTTTTTTAATTTTGCTCGAAGAATCTATGGAGGTGTTAAGACAAATATTCCAGTCACCTCCGCAAATAAACACTCCCGATATTTCTGTTGCAATAAGGTCAAAAATTCTCTTAATTAGACTATTGTCTTTACCTGGTGGTCTATAAACGTTTAAGAGAGTCACTTCTTTATGATCTATATATCCTTTAACCAATATATAACGTCCCTCCTTGTCGCTAACCTGAGATGAAAATTGGAAATTTAGCCTGCTTGGTAGAAGAATAGCAACTCCTCTAGAATTACCTTTTGAGTATGAAGAGTAATACAAGTTTTTAAATCCCATTTTGCGTATCTTTTCGTGCTCTGCGTCTGAACAATGCGTTTCCTTGCCAGAATATTATGTCATATTTCCCACGTTTCATTTTAGCAATAGCATTGCTTCTTTTAATTGGGTTATGTAAACCATTTACATTAAGGGTAATTACCTTATAATGCTGTTTGACCATCATCTTTATGGGGGTATAGAATAATGTACATATATTATCTCTAGATGCTCTGTTGAACAAACAAAGGTCTGCAAGGAAGAACGTAAAACACACCTGAACAAAAAAGAAAAAAAGGGGGTGACTTCCAAAAGTGAAGTGTAAGTCCACCTTCATGTTTGGAGCGGGGAGGAGGGCCTGGAGAACCAGGGCATCCCTCTCAGTGCTGCCACTCTTCCTCTCCTCTATCGTAGCAGCGCAAAGAGAAAGCGTTCCTCATGTGACGGTCAATAACAATGTCACTCTTTTTTAAGGGCGGAGTCATAATCCTCTGTTTACTTTTCTATTCCAGCACGTAGAGATGACTAGCTGGGACGTTTTAGTTAGTCCTTATTATCGGGGCGCTTGAATCTTTTCAGCTTTTCCTGAATATGTTTTGTGCGCTCCTCTCTGTTCCCGACCGGTTCCACGCGCTGATTCCCAAGGGGTTTTCCTCGTCCAGTGAGTGGGGTGCAGCGTCCTCCACCACATCATCTTGTATTAGCCCTCTCTTCTTCAAGTCGTCCGTAGCTTCCTCTAGACTTTTGTAAATGATTGGGCCTTCATCAAAGAACACGCGAAGTCTGGCCGGGGGTGGTACATAGTTTGGAAACGACAGCCTTTCTCTTTCAGCATTTTTCTCTGATTGGGTTGTAAGATTTGCGCTTGGAGAGAATGTCACTAGGGTAGTCGTGGTCAAAGTACACACGTTTTTTTTCCGAGGAATTGAATAGTCTTTTTCTCCCATGCCGCACGCAACACTTTCTCCTTCGTTGTGTGCTCCAGAAAGCACATGACAATGGATCTGGGATTAGCACTCGGTGGTGGTTTGGAGCCTAGTGAGCGGTGGCAGCGCTGTATGTTAAGTGTCGTATTAGCGAGAGAAAGTTCTGATTTTAAAAAGTTCTCCATGAAAAGTTGAATATTGGTGCCTTCGGATTCTTCGGTTATACCATGTATGCGAATATTGTTCCTTCGTGAACGTGCTTCCAGCTCTGTTACTCGTGTTTGGAGCTCCTTTTGCATGTATAGAGCGTGTTCCAGGGCATCGTAAACATCGGCATTGATCTCCTCAATGTCGGTCACTCTCTGCTCTGTCTCCTCCACTCTTTGAGTCACTCCTTTTAATTCTTCAGCAATGTCGTCCATACGTTTCCCCATTTCTTCTCGGAAACCACTCACTTCGGTATTTAATGCCCCAATCTTGTCAATCAGCTCGTTTTTAGCGTCATCTTGAACTTTTTTTAGCTCTGCAATGATAGTAGCTTGAATAGCTTCCATGCTTTTGTTATCTTTAGCTAGCTCGTTAGCTGCGTTGGCTTCTGAGGATAAAAGATCTGCCGGTTGAGTAGTTGTTTGCTGATTCGCCCTTGTTCTTCTTTGTTTACTCCCTGACATACTATATTATACTATAATTTTTAGGTTTTTATGTATTTTTCCGTCAGGGAGCATAAGACCGTCAGGGAGTTAAGATATTACGCTTTTGCTCGCTTCCTCGTCATCCCGGAAGTCTCAAATAAAGATATTAACATGAATCTTTCACAATAAGATATATAACATGTATTCACAAAAATGGGTGAATTTCCAATTTCGAGGAAGCCTTGTATAATTGGGCTACTTTCAAGTGCACCTAAAACAGACCATATGCATTTCATGAGGATTCTAAAAACTATGAAGTTGACATACCATGCTACAGTCATGGCAAAAAGTCTCCAAGGTGATCACCATGCAAAAATTCATCACAATGAATGCATAACATGATATTATCATTCTAATTAAAGCACTGATACTTTCAAAGCCAATACGTAGCTGGAAGTTCAATGACTAGTCAGCCCATCTAGACCCACTCTTATAGTAGTGACTAAACAGTACTGTCGTCCTGCGTAAAAAAAAAAAAACCCAGTGAACTCCTTTTGAGAGACGTTGAATGAGTGTCTCGCTTTGATGAACCAGTGCATCTCAATATTCTGCTATCTGCCATTTGTCATAACACATGAAATTAATGTGCAAATTAGCTGATGAGCTGGGGAAATGAAAACTGTCAAAAACGAGTCTGAAACCTCCAAAGTTTAAGAGCACTTGGGTTAAATGACAATCCATGACCCGGGGCTGGGGCCCAAAGACGCTGCCACCCCACTGATCCCGAGTTAGAGTTCACATCAACGTCTCTTCATGAACTACTTAATATGCTGTTTGAATCCAAGCCCACGTCAGCACAGCAGCACTGTCTACTTTCCCAAGGCACAGTTTTAAATATCATGAAAACAAAGTGGTGGGCGTCTATTCAAAAGAGGTGATGACTTGAGTTCTCTCCGTCTGGCTCCAAATAACTGTACATCTGCGTTCAGATGTCCTGTGCGTCCGAGATGTGGGAGGAAAATTCACCGAAAGTAATTTACGAAATGTCATTTAAACCAGTGAAATCTGTTCACTGTCACGAGGCTCATTCCATTTCCTCCGCTGCTCATTTCTTTGTCACCTGAGACGTTATTTCAAGATGATTAAGTGCCATATTTAAAGGGGAGGAAGTGAGCAAACTGTTATCGAATAGAGGGGGGGAATAACCAGCAGCCAAGGAATTAAAAAACCGTGTATAAACAGTGTCATTTTTATCCATCCTCAAAGTGTCTTTGAGGAATTTTGGCCAATCCAGAATATTTATGGCTTAGCTTCTGCTGTGAGCGCTGAGCTAATGCTGTCGGAGAACAAATAAATCCTACTTCTGATACAGTTCCAGATGTCTGAAAAGAAATTAAACCATGATCTTGATTAGAAATGCTAAATGTGGATTCCCCAGTCACCGTAAATTTTATTGATCTGATTTTTGGAGCTTTATTTCTGGCTTCATCATTAAAAACCACACAAAGTAAGGTGGGTGAGACAGAATCTACACAAAGATGATTTGGTATGAACAAAATCTTATATTGCATGATGAGTCATTTTGATATATCCAGGAGGTAATGCTTATTTTCAGATCATATTTAAGGGGAATAATCTACAGTCAGCCTGTCATTGGTAATAAACCAGACATGGTGATCTTACAATCATAATGAAGGGGCATATTTGGGGATAATGATGAGATGACTGCACATTATCCAGCTTATTACATAGCCACTTAGCAAAATAAATAAATAAATGTGCATGAAATATTGATTTGAGTTCTATTATATTAGAAAAGACACTGCAGAGTCTTATGAAAGACATGAAATCATTTAGAAAGAAAAAGAAAAAAAGAAAGTGAGATGACATACAGCCAAGTATGGTGACCCATACTCAGAATTCGTGCTCTGCATTTAACCCATCCAAATTGCACACACACAGCAGTGAACACACACCCGCCGAGCAGTGGGCAGCCATTTATGCTGCGGCGTGCCTGGGAGCAGTTGGGGGTTCGGTGCCTTGCTCAAGGGCACCTCAGTCGTGGTATTGCCCTGGCCCGAGACTCGAACCCACAATCTTAAGGTTAAGAGTCAAACTCTCTAACCACTAGGCCATGACTCCCCCCCGCCCCCATTTAGCATGAATTAACTACACAAAACATCTCCCAGTGCAGCAATTGACCAGTCAGAATCAAGTATTCCAAAGGGAGATGTAATAAAATGAATTAAATACTTTAAAATGAAATGTTCCTCATATCAGTTGATTATTTTCTTTGGTACTTAGGTACTTAATGGTACTTCTTTTTTTATATTCATTAAAGTGGATTTGTTAGGCTTTCTTCATCTTTTGACTTTCATGATGCCAGATGACAGAGGCCATAGAGTAAATGTTCTCTGCTAGGTGTTGGACTTCAAAAATCCGAACCATGTTCACGAACCATTAACATTAAATTTTCGAATTAAACATGAAAAGATTGAAGTAGTATTTTCTTATAAATATACTCCAATAATCTTTGTTTAATTTATTTAAATCATTTTATGCAGTATCTACTTTTTCTTTCTTTCTTTCTTTTTCTTATTATTATGTTTTATATATTATTGTGTTCATGTGGGGAAAAAAAAAGGTTCTGTTATCTGCAAATGTCACTTTGGAGGATCTAATAGGCATATACATTTTAGATTTGATATAAATGTGTAATATGCATGCTTAACTCTTGTATATAAGCAGAAATTCTGGTATTCCCAGCAAAGTAATCACTGATTAATATTGAAAACAAAACTATTTTTTTACCACGTTGTTCTTCCACAACTCTACAAACAATTGGCATCACAGAGCGTTTTTTCCTACATCAAGTGCATCAGGGACTTATCTCATTAATCCAAGCCATTCCTTATTATGCTAATCCATCCGAGTCGGGCTTCTCAGCACTCTGGCAACTTGGCATGCACCAAGAAATGCCCCTAAACAATCTTAAATCAGATCTACTGTAAAAATGCACAAACAAAAGCCCAGCAACATGCTAGACACCAGCACAAAGATGACCTAAAAGGAAGCCCAGAACAGTGACAGACGATTCAGTCGATACATGCAGTTATTCAGTTTTATATCTGTTGTAACCTCATTTTCTCCTGCTGTAGCTGTGGGAGTAACAAGGCCCCTAATCTCATTGTGAGAGCACAAAATGGCAGCATTCAGCATCTGCAACTATTGTCGACTTCTGTGTTCAGTTGTAGCAACAGATGGCCATGTCTCCATTTCTTAGCCATTAGACCTTTCCTGACAAAAAAGAAAAAAATGAACAATTTGGTCATTCATATCCAATGAACTTTTCAAAACATTCTCAACCTGAACTGACACCAACGTGGCACTCAGAAATTCAGTTACTGTAGAATTTTTTTTGTTGTTGTTTTTTTTGTTTGTTGTTTGTTTTTTTTTGAAGTCCAACACTTATCATGCCATCCAGAACTGGAAAACATTAAGATCAGCCATATAGCCTACTTTTTTCCTACTTCTGGATCTAATATTTTTTATTTTTTTAATTCAGATCATGATTGCAATGACTTGAATGCACATCTCTGATGATCATGTTTTTAATTTTGGAGTTAAAATTAATTTAATTTTTTTTGGAGGGAATAATGTCACAAATATCAGGGTGATTCAACTTTCCTGATATCATAATGAAGAAGAAAAACTTCAAACAGAAACATAATGCATATAAATATAGTGTACCTATATTTTAGGCAAATAATATATTTAAACAATATATTCACACTAATTCAAAATATGTCATTACTTTTTTGCTTGATGGTTTATACAACATTACATTTTAGAGTCATTAAACAAAGTAGGTAATAATAGCAATAAATAAAATTATGTTGGTAAAAAACCAACATGAGCAGAAAGACATCTCTGCAACCTGGCACATTTGTGTTTTTAAACAGTATTTTTATAAGATATATATATTTTTTTTTTATTGGGGAAATTTATTTAATCCAGAAAGGATATTACTAACAACCCAGATGGCACTTTTAATGTTCAATAACCAGCTTCAAGCGTAAAGCCTACAAAACTCACAGAATTGATTTAGGCAAAAATCAATGGCCTACAATAGAATGCAACTGGATCTGCCAAAAAACTGCTGTTATTTGGTGAAAAAGCTGCTGGAAGAAGCGTGTGTCATATCTAGTGACAGGGCAACAGATGGCGGAGAGGCACCCGCTCCTCCCAGCACGCCAGCCGTAGGCAGCCACAATACTTTACAGTCCATGCCAAAATTACAGCGGCACGCTCAAATGCCACGGATCAACTTCATTCTTGGACATCTTCAACTATGCCTTGTCTTACGACAAAGGACAATCAAGGATTCCCTTTTCTCGGCTCCTGGTCCAGGTCTGTGAGACTCCGAGCTGACTCCTTTGAGCCGAGGGGAGCTTATCAAAGATCTCATTACGAGAGAACAGAGATGATCATAGAGATGAAGAGAACAGATCCATGGCTGGGAGCAATGCTCCCATCCCACTATTCCTCTTGTTCTAATTATAGAATACAAGCAGTGTGTCTTCTAAAACACTCACATGCTAAATGAATTGATGCTTTACAAAAGATGACGAAGCAACCAACCTAATGAACATGAATTTATTGAACTGCTATTGATATTTAGACATTTAACATTGATTGAGTCCATGCCTACAAAATGCCAAACTCGATGTGAAAAATGCTGGGGTGCCATGGGTGCTATATAAGACATTGCCTATGTGGTTGATAGTATGTCCTGGACGATTTTTAGGGCATTCTTATGTGGTTGGTGAGGTGTTTCTGAGTAGTTGCTAGGTTGGTAACTCACTGGCCCTATCAAAAAAATTTGAGTCACTTTAAAATTTCCAATTTGAAAGCTTGCAGTGTGAATCCGATTCCAATTAATTATGGCATATTTCAGTTATGTTCATTTTGCTTCATTTTGTTCATTTTGCTTTATATATAAAAAATTTGTAGAATCGGGGCACACTGGGTGCACAGAGTCAGTTCCTTTGTGAATTACTGTACAAGATGATTGTACTGTAGTGGTTGACCCGTAGGTTTTTTTTGTTGTTGTTGTTTTTTGATGGCCAATGGAAACATCTTATAGAGCAGTGTTGCCGATTGGCTCTATAATTTAAAGGGGGGGCATATGAGTGCGATTTCAAGGTTTTCCTTTCTCTTTTGGAGTGTTTACCACCTGTTCGCGAATAGATAAGATCCCTAAAGTTGCAAAGGCCAAAATCTCAAACCCAAAGAGATATTCTTATAAAAGTTATCCTCCTAAAACCTAAGCCTCCTAAAACACCTCATTCAAACACACCCCCACGTTTTACGCCACAATGTGGGAAGATTTACATAACGCCACCTAAATATCACCAACCAAGAAAGAAGGCGTAAATGTATTTGTTGCCACCACCACACCGCCGTTGTCATGTTGTAAAGAGGCTGTGTGTTTCCCTTGCGAAAGCGAAAATACCTTTGTTTGGCCTTCCAAAAGAGGACACAACTAGAACAATCATTGGTTAAGTTGTATTTACAACACTGTTCCAGAACAGTTCAACCCAAATATTCAGATGTATGCAGTGCATTTTATGGAGGACTGTTTCCTGATCTTGGGAGAGTAGACTACAATGCCAGCTGTTCTGACTTACAAACTGTATTTATGTTTTCAAATTTAAAGGATTTTCCACTGACAAATCAATGAAATGCGAGTTTGTGAGCAGTGTAAGAGAGTATGGCTTGTTGTTTGTCATTTTCTCCAATCACAAATGCAGACATGGTTTTGTAGTTTTACGTGGCACAATGCAACGCAACACGTAAAAAGACATTATAAGTCATTATAATCCGATAATTTTTTTGTCCCCACTGTCCATACAACAAATGCCATCGTTTGGTAATGGGTTTTATATGGTTTTTGTCTCGTTTCAACAAACACACATACTGAACCGGTGTCCTGATGAATTTGTTCTACCCTGTCAGATTTTGAACTGTGTTTCCCATTGAATGGTCCTACACAGTGTTCATTATACTCCCTGAGTAGGGAAGTCTGTTTGAAGTTTACCTCACTTTCGGAATTCATTCATCGCGGATTTGTGCTGCGAATGTCGTCACAACACGGACAAGTGTGACATCATATACCGCTGTAAATAAAATACAATTTGAATCATGTCTCGCACACTTCAATGCACTTTGAATGGAACATATACGTTCGCTTCGAACTGGAATCATAGTGAATATCCTGTGATGTCCACTTCACAGGACACTTACAGTCAATAGAACAAAATTCTGAAGAGATAAGAGACATACAAAATGTCAGAGCATGGGTGTGAGGACTGGATTGAGACCCACTGACCCAACCATAAACCTACCCTTACAGTAGGATAAATACAGTGTTGGTAGCATAATTTGATAGGTAGCGGTATTTGTTAGAACAACGGGACACGGCATAACAGTATGTTAAGGGGACGTAACATTTCCGTCACACGATCTTTGAGGTATTCCAGCCAATCACACAACACACTGGATAAGCTGGACAATCAGAGCACTCCTCGCTTTTTAGAAAACTTATCAGCCGAGGGCTATATTTAAAAAAGGGCAAATATATATGTATATATAAGATATATAAGTCTTGGCAAAAACTATTGCATTGTTCATCTCTAGCACGCTTGAGTTGCATGCCTCAAGTGTGAGAATATAGTAATAGTATGACGCTTGCCACCCAAAAATGAACCTCACCCTCATGGTTGTTCTGTATGCATTTATTTCTCCCGCAGAACACAATGAGCACATTTTGGCAAAACAGTTTACCATTGACTTTCATTCTATTTTTTTGTCCAAGTCAATGGGAACTGAAACTACACTGGTTACCAACATTCTTAAAAATATCCGCCTTTTGAGACTATCCTTTAACAAAATGCCACTAATAAATACATGATTAAGTGTAAGACTGAATATAAAGGCTTCAAATCCTAAAATCATCATACTTGAGGTTGAATGGCTGTTCTGTGCAACTATATTTGATGATGGAGATCAGAATGAAAAAAAAGCTATAGTGACCCTGTTCCGTCATCAATGTATTTACAGTACAGAGCGGGTGGAAGGAGACAGTCAAGCAGAAAGACTAATGCATGTTCTTGTCAAACTGTGGGTCCTGGATGACGCACTCTCTGGCAGCCTGACGTAGCAAATTTTCTGCCATTCAGTGCAGGAGGGACATTCCTGATTGAGTCCCTCAAAATGCTGCCTGCTGGTCCACAGTGCCGCCCATAAAAAAAAAAAAAGGATTTCACCACCCTCCTCAAAATAACCGATCATTCATAAGTTTCACCCTGAGACGGAATATCAGCATAAGGAAGCCCAACAAGAGCTGCTTTGTGAGTAATACTAATGATATCTGCATCAGCACTAGGGAGCTTCTTCCCAAAAATGAGATTGTTTTTTTCTCATTCATTGCATTTCCGTTTGTCTCTGATGGTCTGACTGCCTCTGGCATTTTGCTTAAACTCTACATGGCACATCCGGTGAGAAAAAAGAACAACACAGTAGGGGTCATCATGACACATCCAGCTTCTGTGGGCCGAGTAAGTGTGAGGCATTTCAGGCAGGGGAAGGTCACCCAGTCCACACTGGAACTCTCCCCATCTGTGTGTCTGTGCGTGGTGTGAAGTGTGTTCAGGTGGCACGTGCTTGTAAGTGAGAAGAAAGCGAGAGGACTAGAGGAAAAAGATGACAGAAGGGGGACAGCAAGAGACACAGAGGCAGAGGGGATATGTGTGTGTTGTGTGTTGTGTGTGTGTGTGTGTGTGTGTGTGTACTGGTTATATGTGGTTTATGTGGACAGCAAACTGTCAACCCTATACATTGCAAGTAAATCATTGCATATGCGACTCAATCTTCACTCTGGGGCCGACTCCATGATGTTCTTATATTAGCACTGGCTTAATAAAATTCTCAGATTTTACTCGCCCGTTGGGAGTGGACGCTAAATAACAGTTGAGCACAAATATCTTTTTACCTCCAACTCAAACACTTTACTGAGCACTTGAGGTTTCATTCAATCTGGAGATTTCTCAGTTACATTGAAGGAGTGCGGGCGCACAGGGGGCAAGGCAGTCGACAGGAAGTTGAAGTCTGCCGCCGTTGCCGCCATCTTGTAGCAGAACTTCACTTGCGTTAGCATCCATTGATCCCATTCATTTTTGTCGGCACTTTCACAGCGAATAACTTTACCTTTGAGCGTTTAAAAGACTCATTTGTCCATTATTCTTTTCTAAAGATACACGACCATGTATAAAGGGCTCAATTACCTTCTATGTTAAGTATGGCCCGTAGTAGAAACCGTTTTTGTAAAAATAGGCTAACGATTGCGCATAACCAATCCGACTTCTCTGTCGTCACTGTAGAGGGAAATTACGTACAGCAGACAGAGGAGACGATCTCGCAGGGCAATCGGGAGACATCAAGCGATATGGCGTACTGGCGTTACCTTTTAAAAACTACTATCAAATAAGTAATTAACAGAAATACTTACTCCTGCTCACTCAGGCCAAAGAACTACCCGCTCAAGCTCGCCGTCGCTTGCAAGATTAAACGATGCGCAGTTTGCACGCACAGCTACTAGAAGTGTTTACATCCTGTCAGACGGTTTGCTGACGTCATCAAGCTTAAGTTTGAGTTGCGCGTCAGAAACGGAAGTTCTAAAAACTCGCTAAAAAAACGGGGCTTCACTTGTCTCAATTGAGTTCCAATGGGGTCGCTGTGTCCATTTCTTTTACTGTCTATGGGCGCACCTGTATTTGATGTACCATGAACTCTAGTGTAAAGGCGCACAGCTTGCCGTCACTTTGTCTCACACACACACAAAGAGAGAGAGAGAGAGCAAGAGAGTCTTGCATACCATGCAGAATTGACACGCTACATGTAAACGATATTCTTTGTTGTATTTTCCTGTCAAAATAACGGAGTTCCTTTGGAATTCTTCAGCCTTTAAGAACTACCGGGTTCTCCGGTAGTAGATGATGGAACTAATGTGACAAACGACAAATCTCACTGTCCATGGTTTGAGTTCAGCGAATCAATTCGAGCGAACACACACAACCTGATTAATATTCATGAATCCAGCAGCTTGTTAATCCTTAGTGCATTTTAATATTGTTCTTATTAGTAGAATTTAGCCCATCTGCTGTTTGGTATGTTTTGTGTAGCCTAATTTCACAAAGCTAAAGTCAGACCTTTCGGTTTTTTGCTTCAGGTTTTGATTTAGATCAGGTCCTAATTTAGATTTTTTTTTTTTTTTTTTTTTTTTTTTTTTTTTTTTTTTTTTTTTTTTTTGAAAATACAGGCTAATAAAGCAACTAACCATATTCTTCCTATACTCCATATTTGCCTTCTTTCTTGTCTTTTGCTTAAATAAAATACTTTAAAAATCAGTATTGGATTCTGCTATGACAAGTTGTCTGAAATGAAGAAATTAAGATTTTAAAATGTTAGCATTGGAGATAAAGTTCTCTAAATTTTACATAGCTAGTCTGAATTAATGTCAGTTTATTTATTTATTTGTGTCAACTGTCTTATTTCATATGTAATTTGTTGTATGTCATAAAGCTATGCAGGTTTCTGTGTGAATGCTCAGTTGTGGAATTGGCTACGATGCTAAATCCTCTGCCTAGGGCACCAAATTGGTCAGGGCCGGCCCCGGGATTATTATTCCAGTATAATGATGACTAAAGTTTGGGACATAGGTAATTATATAATTTAATTTAATTAATTAAATTACAACATGCTTAAAAAGCACACACACACACACACATACAGTACATATAATGCACTTACAGTAGATATTTTTCAAGCAAGTTTAATTTTGTGTTACATTATGTTTTTCATTAAAAAACAAAACAAAAACATGGGTTTTGTGCCATACCATATTTCTGGACAGTGGCACATACTTTCTTGTTTTAAGAGGCAGGAATGCAATGCAATTAAATACAAATAATTTTTAGAAAGCAAACCATTCTGAGGTTAACTATGGTTTTAGTAAATGCTTTGTAAATGCCTGCAAGGACAAATAACTTAGCAAATGTTTGAGGAAGAATTGGGGGACCCACCATGAATTCAAAAGCAAAAATGCAAAAAGAAAAAAAGGAAAAAAGCACTGAAAATATTGAAGTGACCCTTGAAATGCGTAAAATCACAACGTTGCTCACCTGTGAATCGTGTATGTAAATAGCTATATTTCACTAACAAAATACAGCCTCTTATTGCATTTCTTGATTCAGTTTCTCAATATTTTTTTTGCAGTACACTGATGATATAAAGACATCAAGCCCAGAGAAAAAATTTACACCAACACCAGCCCTCCAAAGAGAGAACATGCCCTCGGGGGAAGAAGAAGGCAGTGAAAAATCAGAACCATTAATAAAGAAAAGACTACTGGCACAGAACTGATGTTTTTGACTGCAATGTGTGCAGTACTTTTGGATGTGAACTTGACATTATCATATTTTTGGTTGAAATATTATTAGTAGCACAAAACCGCTTTTCAAATGGTGATGATAATAAGAAAATGTTTCTTGAGCAGCATATTAGAATGATTTTATGGTTTGCAATAAGAGACTAATTAAAAAAAATCAAAAATTACTTTTGTCAAACTTTCGAACGGTAGTGCACCTTTCTGGACAAATTTGCGAAAATAAATGATTATCTGTTTCCTAAGAACCATCTGCCTATCCCACTAAGTGCTTTTCAGGGAAATGCATTTTGACTGATGATGATAATCCATACAACACTCTTAAACATCTCTGGTTGAAGGATATCATAGTAAACAGAGGTTGACGGTAATTATTTGCCAGTTTTCCAGGCCAACACTATCAGGCCACGTCCCATAACAAAGTGCACTTATCCTTGACAGACATTTCAACAATCTCTTCTGGATAAAAACAACAATCCACAGCACTTTAGCCCGCGGGCCATTATTTTGGAAAAGACTATAGCATTCGACCAGCACGTTTAAAAAACAGAAGTCATAAATAGCAATTCATTACAGTGGATGTGTTAAGGTAAAGGACTGGTCCCTCATTAAGCCATGAACGTGCACGGCTGTTCTGTCCTCCAGCATTCTGCGAGGCCTAAATCTGGCCAGCTATACTCATGATCAAAGGTGAGGCTAAGCAGAAGCGCTACATCCAGGTAACCTTTAAGTCAAACAGGACGTCCCGCAAAACTCAGGGCTCACTCCCAAACTTGGTGTTTACTACTGCTGCCCATGTTACTGCCATCCAACATCACTGTGAGAGGACATTCCTTCACAGAAATATAGTTCATAAAGTCATTATATATAGCATAAACATCAGTAATACGTCCATGTCCTTTTTAAACATCTGGCCGCAGATCTCTGGGAGATTATCATGGAGGTTTAAAACAGTCCACTGGGATACAAAATGTCAGACAACAGGATAAGCATGTGATCTCTGCTGTACTGAACAATCATAGCTGAGGGCTTTATGGTTTCAATGATTCGGCTGCACATATGGGGAGAACCTAAACATGAATTTACCACCAAATGGTGTTGAAATGCTGAACGTAGCATGCCTTCGCCCCTGAAGGCCTTTTTCGGATTATCCAGCTTATTGGCATATGCTATCGCTACATTGGCTGAACCCTGAAATAGAAACAGGCCACCGAGAATGACCCCTAGAGAAAAAAGTTTTAGGTTGTTTTAAGGACACAGCGTGCCAGAATAAAAAACATAGATGATTACTACAGGATCAATAAACTTGAGTTGTCCAGATCTATTAATTTTCAAAAATAAGTAGCCTATTCATAAATGCATAAAAATTGCATGGCATCAATATAGATTTTATATGAACGAATTTCTGAATTAAAATTCATTTTGATTGTTTTATTATTATTTCTTAAGGGGACTTTTTTTTTTTTTTATCAAAAGGCTTAACTGCTAATTAACATTTAAAAACCTTTTTAATGCCAAGTTAAAGCCATGAGGTGTGACTAAAAAAAGTCATATAGCCCAATCACATGCAGGAAAAATGCAGGTAAAAACACATATTATGATACAACAGAGTCGATGACCCTGGATTTCCGTATCTAATAATTTCAAAATCAAGTGTGTTAAAAAAATACAATAAAAAGTCATTGTGCCAACACACACATAACGTTGTGCTTTGACTGTCCCCAAGTTCGAGTCCTATCTCATGGACCTTTTCCAATCCGGCCCTCCTCTCTCTCTCTCTCTCCTGCTTCCTGTCAAACTAACTGTCCTATCAATCAAAATTTAAGTCAGAAATAAATATTAAATAACTAAATAAATATCACTATAAAAAATGCAAATCATACTTACAATGATGTGAATATAGCTCTAATATTGAGCATGTTTTTGCCACATTGAAATTTAATTACAAAAGAAATGTTTTTTAAAAAAAGCTTCACGTGCTTTATTAATTTGAAAAACATGTTCTCAAGCCAACCTCAGTGGTGAAAAAATAAAAGTGGTCCAACATGCAGAAAAAAGCTGAAAAAAAAACATTTTTTTTTTTTTTGTTTTTTGTAAAGAATAAAATGAAACTAAACTATATCATCAAGGAGAGTACCCTGCAGACTGCAGACTCACGACTGTTATGTCACGTACAAGTAATGTATTAAAAATATGACCATAATTGGTCCTATTAAATACATCTTATCGAGTTCCAAAGTGATGCGGTGCGACTCCACGAAAATGTATTAATTGATGAATTAATAATTCACAATATTTTAAAAAGTACATTTTTCCTTGAAAATATCTTATCTGAAAAATTATTATTAACGTGTATACACTCACATGCTTTCAAGGTGTAAGGAAAATATGTTATTACTTTTAGTTGATGGTTACACCGCATCACACTACAATGTAATGACATACACTACATTAGTCATCGCATTGAAACATTTCTTAAAAATAGTCTAACATTTTTCAAAACCATAGAAAAACAACAAATACAAAAAGTGCATTTCTAAGAACATGGCGCACACATGTTTTTATACCAGATTTTTTTGGGGACATATGCCATTGACCCACAACAGTGGATTTCACTAAGTGCAAATAGCAAATCCACTTTTTGAACCTACTGCAAATGCAGACAAAAACAGTGTTCGAAAGAACAATCAAATGCAGGAACAACACTCAAATGCCAGATGCCCCAATCTAATCTGCGATGAGAGGGACAGATCTAATCACAATTTGTGCATGAAAAAACACTCTGTGCATGTTTGTGGGAGGTTACGGCAATATGATCACAGGGAAATTGATCTGTCAGTGCAACATCGTCCTGTTAAATCCTTATTTCTTTGGGCCACAAATTCATCTACTCGAATTCAGAAGCGAGGATGTGAGAGATCAGTCTGTCGTGTTTCCGGATAAGTGGTGGCACAGTGGGTTACATCACATTTATTGGTTTTGTCTTGCTCAGGCCCTCAGAGTCAGGCCAGGCTAATTAATAGCCCAATGAGAGCTTAACTGTATGTCAGGAGATTACGTCACAAAGATGACACATGCCCACAGCCTGGGGAGTGTGCATCATGTGACCACAGGGGCTCCGCCCATCAGATGTCTCTCTGATGACAGTGATGAAGTCCCAGAGCATCTCTGGCAGCACAGCCATTTGTTTTCCTCTTATCATCAAAACAATGACATAAGAGTGGGGGATGACTATGGCAAGCATCACATTTCATATTGCTCTTTTTGCTTTATCAGGATTTCATAACTAAGAATTAGTGTGTATTCACACCAGAAAGTCCGCTAAGTTTACTTGCTTTGGTCTGCTTTGGAAACGGGTAAATATTAGATTCTGTTGTTAAAAACAAATAAAGAAGAATACCGTTGTAGGAGAGTGGTTATTATGTGCAAACAGTGAGAAACACTCTATATTATATCTGTCACTTTCTATATATTGAGCAAGTGTGCGCATGTCAAAAAATCTATTTCCGATTTGAAGCTTGTGTGACATATAAAAACCATACATCAACCCGAATTCACTTTATTTAGCTGTTCATGTAAACATTATACAATCAGATTCATCAATCGTAATGAATTCAGTCCGATTGAACCAAAAAGTCTGGATGAAAACGTAGCCATTGTCATACAATGTTGCAAACAAGACTAAATGAAAAAAACACAAAACACAAAAAAAAAAAAAAAAAAAACACAAAGCATATCACAATGTGAATTTAAACAGTTAGCCTAGATAAGTGCGCTATTAGGTGGCATTATCCAATGGCTTTGTGCGAGCAGTGGGAAGCTGAAGCACGCTTCAGGACATCAGTGGAAACAAATTAAATAAGCAGTCATTTTTGCTCATAAAGGATAAGATGCATCTGTAAAGATGCATTTCTTTCTAAAGTTGCGTCGAATGAGGAGATGGCAAGTCAGGATCATCAACTTCATATCTGCGACAATAAAACATTCAACACTTCATAAAACGTTTTATTAATAAATAATTCAAATAACTCCTTACTATTTTCTGTCCACCATTGTTCTGAGTGTAATTTCTGCTGCAAATGTGGGTCGGATCGAGGTCAGATTCATAGTCACCACACCATTGAACGAACCATACCAGAGTTCGTTTGTGGAAGCAGACTGAGAAACAAACTCTTCAGCTGTTGGGTTTCTTGGTACGGTTGGTTGCAGTCCGCACCCCAAGTGCGATTTCTGTATTTACACACCTGCCAAAAAAACGCTTTGCCGCACCAACACAAGAGAGGAAATGAAAGCCTTGAGTTCAATTCCAATCGAACCAAACAAGGACAGGTGTGATTAGGGGATGTCAAAATTTCGATTATTTCCCCATGATCGATTTCTTCGTCGTTTTTAAAATTAACGATCAATTTAATCGATTTATTAATCGTTACACCATAATGCTGCTGACAAAATGCTCTATTGCATGCACGCAGGTCACCGGCATGACAGAATGTGCCAAAGCCCCCCCCCCACGTTCACCTTGTCCTACACACAACAACGCTTTCTCCATCACTTGAATACCTGGACAAGGGTTTTTAGTACGTCTGAATAAAATCTAGTAGCAAGGATTATAAAAATGAAATAGGATGTGATTAAGATCATTTGGATAAAATAAAGAGAGCACGCCTACTTTTGAGGTATTTTAGTTTGTTGACTTTTCTATCCCCCCGCACGGACCGCTGAACGCCCGCAGCCTCTTTAATGATTTGTGGTGCTCGGTGTTGTAATTTTAAAAACACAATTGCCAATGTTTTCAAATGCCACATTATGGTATTTAAAATAAAATTCTCCCAACGGAACGGGTGTGCTGCGCGTGTGGCGGCGCTGCTGCGCATTAAGTGAACTACATCGGCGCTGCTTGCAGCAACAACAGACTTGTTGCGTGTCACATTAATTTGATCCAGGCTGGATATTTCTGTCCTATAAAATGGTCAGAGTTTTTTAATTTTTTGCATTCCGGTTCAGGCCTATTTGTTTTTAAAAATCCGGCATATAGTGCATTAGATAGTGACAGTGCCTGTGTGCAGACGAGGACGAGCGAGCGGCTTTGGCTAGATTTATTTGGAGGGTTATTATTGCTCATGTCTCATTCGGCACACAATCCAAATGTTTCCATATTTTGCAATGTATTTGACATATTAAAACTAGTATTTATAATGTTAACTAGGCTTTGTACGCATTCGCATATATTAGACGAACAAAAGATGATCCTCTTCATATGAAGCAAAAACGTCCGGCATACAGGAACAGCAGAGTATTGTGGAACCGGTTATAAGGGTCTATTTTAAACTGACCAGTAACCTTTTTAAATATGTTTAGTTGACTATTTTATTTTTTGATAATGAACAGACTGCGATGTAATGTTTGAATCGCTCAGAATATACGTGTGCAGCAGGCTCCCGGCGCAGATCGAAAACAGCTGAGACATTTAAAAAAAATAAAAAAAAACTTTTCCGCAAAAGTGTTTACTTTTCATTTGTGCTCCCACACAACAAATTTATAAAAAACAGAAGATTTGTGCTCTTGTAAAATAAAGCAAACAAACAGAATGCGTTTGCCAATCCTTTTTTTCCGTGAACTTTTTTATGGAGCGCCGCCACACTTCTGTTTTAAAAAATCCGTTATCTTAATTATTTAAGTCGGGATTTATTTCGCATAGGCTATTTAAAAAAAAAAAAAGTTATCAGTTATTATGTTGGGCCTTATTACTTATATAGGCGATATACATTTTTCCTTAAAGCATCATATTTGTCCCAGGGCTTGAGAACCTGTGCCCTAGTTACTGTAGGGTCCATGCAGACACTAGTGAACGATGCTCGGCGTCACCGTTTAGTGACATCACTGAACGCTCAGGGAAAACGTATTGTCAGTGTCGGTCACAGCGCCTATTAATCGCTGTTTTGAATCCAGCAATTATTTATTTACAAATTATAAGCTCTGATTATGACAAGTGTGGTGTAAAGGCTTTGTTTATTAGAGGAAATAATAGGAAAAATGTTAGATCGCGACCATGACTCTGGATGCGCTCGAGCCCATAGCCTTTATTTACGCGGCTTTGTTCTGGTTTGCCGGTTAGTCACGGATTTCCACAAATTCAATAACATATAGGCATTGTTTCTTTTCCTAAATCTTCACAGTCCCTAAATTTCGCAGGTTTATTTTATTATCTTTCACTTTTAATCACTGTTTTCGCATCTCTTACTGTGGAAAACATGGGAAGGGGAAATTAAAGATTTCATGAATTAGGAATTCGTTCGATTTATTAGTTTGTTCCCTTATTTAGTTAAATCATGGGTTATTTAGGGAACAAAAATTAATGAAACATGGACACTTGCCACAAAATTAATAAGTCGTAGGAACGAATTAACAAGTAATAGGATAGACTTTCTGTCCTGTGTCCTGCTAGCCCTGCAAAGCGCATGATATGCTTTTTATGTTGGAAGAACTTTTATGTTGTTTCTATTTTAATGTAGGCTACTTTAAAGTTTAAATCACGTTTCAAGCTTAATTTGTACATTGTGAATGAATTATGATGCTTTTACTGCTACCGTCACCGTCACTCACAGCGCTCGCACGTGTTCTGCGCATGAGCCGCACGCAACTCAACATTAAAGCGGTTAACCGACCATCGACAGCCTTAATCGATTGCATCTCTTATCGACAATTAATCGATCATCGATTAATCGTTGACATCCCTAGTGTGAATACACCCTTAAATTTCATATGTAAAGTTTGTGCTAAGGACTGATTCCCAAAAAATCTGATAGATTTGACGAGGAACCTATAGACGGTTTCAACGACAACAACATAAACAAACGTTACTGCGCATGCATGCTTTTGTGGCCCTAACTTAACTTCTGGTAGACTTCCAAATAGAATCAATAACAACAGCTAAGTAGTCCCTCTAGAGTAGATTATTTTTGATAACCAGCAAAATATGTTTGCTGCGTAAATCAGACTTCCTGAAAATGCAAATTCATTCTCTGCCAGCAGGAGGTGCTTTAAAGCGGGAGAAAACAGAGGTTTTCTGTAACTGCTGTACACAAAAGCAGTGCTGAGCTCACAAACACTGCTTTATCTGGCATATAATATGCAAGACGAAATGAAAATGACATCGAAAATTTAATAGACTAATTAAAGCACTTTGACATTGGGGGTGGGGCAGGGCAGGGCAGGGCGTGGTAAGGGGTGTGCCCGAAGCGTGAAACAACCCGTTCTACGGAGCCACTAAAGCAGGGCTCTAGAGTGCGACCAATTTGGTCACACATGCGACCTAATATCTCAATGGTGTGACCAGCCGTCCGATGGGAAAAAAGTCTCTGCAAATCTGAAAGTCTCCCTGTGGTTCAACAACAGACATTAGAGCCCTGCATTTCAGCCCGAGCCCAACGGACCCCGACTTTTTACGCCCCTTTTTTAGTTTTATTTAACTAAATGTGCATCACTTTTACAGTTATTCAGCAAAATTGCACGGGCATAGGTATCCATGAAATATTGGGAATTTTACATTAGGGACACGCAAGATAAAACATGCCCACACGCAAATTTCATATCGTATTTAAGTTAGGTTATCTCTGAACATGGGAATTTAATAAAACTACTTGGTTCGTAAGTGACCTCTGAGTAAGAGATGCTTCACCACACAATTGACAATGTGCCAACTCTGCCCAAAATTTTGTCTGAAGTTTCGCTAATGTGACCACGTCTTCACCCCTTAAGTGTTTCATCAATACAGCTGTTGTCCTAAACGCCAAGGAATTATAAGCAATTTAAAACCTATGTTTTTTTTAAAAAGTGTACTTGTATATGATTAAAGCAAGTTTCACATTACTTTAAGAGACTTTCGTGTTTTCTTCTACACCATAAATTACTGTTATGCATCAACCACAATTTTTCAATAGTTAAACATAACTTGTTAAAACATTGCTACTTAAGGACTACAACCATAAGGGATGTGAGTTTACATGCTTGACAAATCAGAGACAACTTTTAGTAGAGACTTATTTTTGTAGAAACACAACACAGTGGCTTCAAAACTCACATTTGAGGAATATAAAATTTATGTGGTAGAATAAAACAAGGAAGTCTCTTTAAGTAATGTTAACCACTGATTTTATTTCACTCATTAATCCAAAACGCTGAAAGCCCACAGGACATTCCATATGGATTCCATGGTGAATTAGGGACTGTCCCAATACACTTGCAGTCTTGGTCTTCATTCATCAGGATCTGGAACATTTGTGCCCCAAAATGGCAAGATATTCAGGAAAACTCCCCAGTCTTAACTAAATTAGTTGATATTACATGTGATTTGGTAGTAAAACCTAAAGTGTTTGCTTATTTTATTGATGCAGAGCATTTGAAATATTTATGACTGCTTTTTATCACTTAATTAGAAAACCACAATTAATGTTAACGTGTCATGTTACATGTGAGCTACTAAACACATATTCAGAAGTTCAAAGTGCAAAATATTGAAAATCAAATTGTGTAAATAAAGCTCTGCAAAAAACTTCACTTAGATTTTTGCAACACTATGTTGTAACTAAACGTGTGTCCCATCGGATAATCAAACGTCCCACACACACTTTAACATTTGGGTCAAATACGTGGTAAGCAGAAAAGTGCACTTGATAAATGGTTAAGTGCAAACATTTATAAACAAAATAAATAAGTGAATTAACTTACAAACAAACATTTATTTAAAATGTCTTTTGAAGAACAATGATAACACATCTTATAGCTACAATGTAGTTGCATGAGGTAATACACGAAACAGGTTAATTACATCATAGACAGTTCCCTCCCGAATTCGCTGATTGGACCTTTCTCGACTCGTGCAGCAGGTGGATTGCCAAGAAATTCATACCACCCCTGTCCCATAAGGATTTACTGAGGATCAATTTAAGTCAATGCGATTCTTTCGAATCCTTCTGCTATCTTACCGATGCTTTAATTCAGAGCACAACTTAGTACAGGGCTGCTTATAATATTAGCTCAGATAATCCTGTCTAGTTAAAGGACAGGTACCATTGTCAAAGCCCACTGGATCTAGCCTAGCAAATTAGCCCCCAAAAGTCCCTATAAGCTGTATTATAAGGATGCTTAAATTATGCATAGTAATGTAAACAACACATTTCCTCTCACAAACTGTATGCAACAGTGTTGATCAATGAGCACAGCAGAATTCAAACAGGTCCACAGATGCACCTGCCACTGACATCCTACATCACTGACCATAAAAAGTAGCATGCAAATCAGAAAAATGCACAAAACCCTAGCTATTCATTATATAACAGTTTATATTTCATGTGCGGTTATTGCATAACACTTGAACGCGATCTTACCTGCGTTGCCAAAGGAAAGAAGCACCAAGATTATCGCCTTGGTCGGAAACATTGCAATCCCTTTATGAAACACAGTGTGTTTACTGTTTATTCTTGTCTTCCGTGCTTGAAATGAAGAATTTGTAATCCGTGAAATTACGCCTGCGAAGTTCCCAGGAAGTTTTCTGGACGGGATGCGAATATGCACGAGTATCCTGATCGTTGCACGATATTGATATTGTCGCGGTTTAAATTCGCTTGCCCATATGTCGCGCGCTGAGACTGAGAGGCAAGAGCGCGTGCACACGCCGCTTCAAGATGCACGCGAATTAATCCGCCCAATCAGCAGCGCCTCTGAGGAAACACAACGACATAGTCAAATAATACACTGAACCCAACCTGGATACTAAATACGACCACCACATACACCTGGACTGCCCAGAGTAAGGAGTGGGAGGGGAAAATCAAGACATATATAAACATATACAGTATTTCTGGTAGGTTTAATTAGATGCGGATATTTAAAGGGATAGTCCACGCAATGGTGAACATACTGTCACTATTTACCCCTCTCATGTTGTTCCAAATCTGTAAAATGTTTCTTTTTGGTGCAACGAAAGTGGAGATATTACGCAGAATGTCACATTCAGTTATTGTGTGGAGAAGGATAGGCTACAACGCCAGTGAATGGTGACTCAGCCAATATTCTTTGTAACAATATGAAGAGGAGAAAATTACGACGGATATTTACTATTATTTTTTTTCTGGGTTAACTGCCCTTTTTTTAGACATGGTTTGGTAATATAAAATAGTTATTTTTTTTTTTTTTTTTTTTTTTTTCATTCATCTTTCCTCAATATAGCGAGATGTAGTAGATTATATGCTCTAAAGGCGGTGCCCTATTTTGTCATTCTGAAAATAATGATCTCCCTCACGGATCAGTTCACTGATGTTTCCTTTATCTAGCTTTCTCTATCCCATGCAGGGCTAAAGAGGAACTGCTTTTCACTGTGGCTGTAGAAAGGAATTGTGGTGAACTTCTGGAGAACAATGATCATCTAAAAGTATCCAGTTTAAAGCCTTGGTTGCTTAGGGGCTGGCCAACTGTTTTAGTGTAAGTGAAAACTGGCAGGGAGATTTGTTATTGTCCTCTTGCATTACACATTACACAAAGTTTTATTTTGCATGATTATATTTGATTCCAAAAAGAAATATACCTTAAACACAAGATCTCTTTACACAGTTGAGGTAGGCAGATATATTACATGATTAATAATTTATCATTTCATATTTTTTAGTATTATGTTTTTGCTATTGCAATTTCTATGTAAATTCATTTTAGAATTTTTTTTTTTTTTTTTTTTGTGGTTAAGATAGCATTTTGCAGATTAAAGACACATATATGTCTTTAATATTTTATAAATATCTATATTTTAAATATCTTTTATATATATAAAGTATGGGAAACAATCTGAAACAGGCAAAGTAAAACAAAATAGTTCATCATTATCTTATTTTTCTTCATTTTGGTTATCATCACTATAGCATAATTTGAGTACAATTCCTGAACAATGCTACTTTGTTAGTAAAGATCTCAAAGGCTATCAGATTACCACCACGAGCAATCATGTCATTAAAAGCGGGTGTCATTGTCATTTGAGACATCTTGCATGGTATAGTAACCTTCTTTGTGTGGTTTCTGTGCCATTGTGATTGTTTCTTTGTACACCATAGAATTCAATAGGTGTGCCTATTTTCTGCCTCCCAAATTTTCGTCTGTCTGAAAATAAGCTGATATACTCTTTCTGTCATCCGGATCTGTGGTAATAACCATCAGAACTTTTCTTTCTGAAACATAGAAAGTTCACATGCACAGCAGTTTCTTTCATTCTTGGCACATTAATATGTGATTGTTCTATTTTTGCAGTTGTAGCTAAACAAAGTACTTACATACTTACTGTAAAAAAAAAAAAAAAAAAAAAAAAAAAAAAAAAAAAAAAAAAAAAAAAAAAAAAAAAAAACATTTTCACATTAGACATGCATTGGATTTGTTAAGGTGCCTTACAGGTAATGTACAGTGTTGAGGAAGGTTGCTTTTAAAAGTATTACAATATTGCGTTGCTCCATTAAAAAAAAAAACAAATGAGTTACTTTTGCATTACTTTTGGTCACCTGGACTGGGCTTGCTTATTTGTTTTTTTTGTATTTTTTTACTTTACTAGTTACTTGAAAAAAGTGATCTGATTACGTAACTCACCTTACCTGTAATGCGTTACCCCCAACACTGGTAACTTATAATACATAACATATTGCATGTTGAAATTAAATATTGGATTGAACAAAATAAAAATGTACAAAAAAAAAATAATAAAAAAAAAATTCAATTAAAAAAAATTCTCAGTATAGTCTTGTAGTAGTTTAAAAACAATACGTTTGGAAACTCTTCTTTTTGTGTTTTTGCTAACAGCTAAGGGAAATGTGTTTCTGCCAAAGTTTTGTTTAAAGAGTCCTCAAGTAAGAGAATAGGAGCTCACATTTCATGTCTGGGCAAGAAAATTAGTGTTGACAATAGCATTCATCACTGTCAAGCTTAAAATGTTCATTCCTACACTAATAATTTACTTTCTGTGTCTGACAGTTATTCTAACACAAGTAGCCTAATTTCTTTCTCCTCTGAGGTCTTTTCTAAAATTATTAATCATGCAATTGACGTGGACAGAAGGGGTGAAAGCGCTGAATGATGAATTGTTTGTATCTGCTGACATCTGCTGGTCAGATAGCATACTTGCAAGCACGAGCCTGTAATTTGGTATATTTTCCTGTAGAGGACATACTTGTAACGTATTCAAGGTGCAGAGTGAGGTCTTCCTCTTATAGCTATAGAAAGCTGTGTAGAGCATGAAAACTTTGATTGGTTCCTTTGCAAGAGCACAAGAAGACCTGAAAGATTTTCTTGAAAGTGGGCAACAAAATTGATTGCAAATCTCAACAGATTCCTCACGTCCCAGATAAACAATCTGTCTCGGTATCAGAGCAGCCTACCGAACAGTAAAAAGAAACAGTAAAATACTTTCCCTTGGGATGTGCCCTGGCAGCACGTAATATTTATTTTACACGTTAATTAACATTTCATAATAATTTACTATTTTAACACATTCGTTTGAAATAATTCGTAAAAAATAAAATAAAAAAAAAATCCCAACTTATGTGTGTTGTAATATTTGGTGCTTCCGGTATCATCCACTTCCAGTTATTTTAGCTGTACAAAAACAGCCCGTTGTGCTGCTTGATATTGCAAATTGTTATTTCTTATCATTTTACTTTAAAGGGATACTTCACCCCCAAACTGAAAATTTTGTCATCACTTACCCCCCCCATGTCATCCAAACCCGTAAAAGCTTTCATTTTTATGGAACACAAATGTAAATTTTTTTTTTATTGATGAAAACCGGGATGCTTGTGACGTCCCATTAACTGCCAAGTAAATTACACTGTCAAGGTACAGAAAAGTATGAAAAGCATCGTCAGAATACTCCATGTGCCATCAGTGGTTCAACCGTAACGTTACGAAGCGACAAGAATACTTTTTGTATGTGAAGAAAAACAAAAATATTAACGACTTATTCGTCTCCTCTGTGACTCTCTCCACATCACTTGTAGTGCCATTTTGGAGAATATGAGCTGAATGCAGGCAGCGTAACGCTCTTCTGTGTCAGCCGCACCAGAAGAATAACATTTTCTACATGTATTTATGCTTTGATCTGAAAGACACAGCGCATCCGTGTGGCGATGGCTGACACAGAAGAGCATACACTGCCTGCATACAGCTCAGATTCTCCAAATGGCACTACACTGATGTGGAGAGACACAGAGGAGACAAATTTGTTGAGTAAAGTTGTGTTGTTTTTGTTATATTCGCATACAAAAAGTATTCTCGTCAACTCGGCTTTCATAACATTACGGTTGAACCACTGATGGCAGATGGACTATTCTGACGATGCTTTTTCATCATACTTTCTGGACCTTGACAGTCTATTTTACTTGGCATTAATGGGACAGTCAGCAAGCAATCCCGGTTTTCACCAAAATATCTTAATTGTGTTCCGAAGACGAAACAAAAAACTTTTACGGGTTAGTGATCGACATGGGGGTATAGGGTGATTACCGCTTACGAAAAAGAAGTTATATTTTATTCAAGTGTGCTATTATTATACTTCTTTTAAACTAAAAATAGGAAAGTATGCTTTTAGTTTTACTTTTTAATATGTACTCGTCTCAGAATGGGCTTTATGTACTCCTCAGAAATATACGTAAAATGACATTTAGTAGACTTCACTTATACTTTGTGCTGCCAAGAATCCGTGTTTTCATTATTATTATGTGGTAGAGGGCGCTAGTACACATCTTCTGTACAGAAAAAAAAAAAAAAAAACACAAGTGAAGAAGAAACAACAGATACTAACGATCAGATCAACACGATCATCTGACTGAAACAACAGCAAAAACTACTGTAACGTTATGGAATAAATTGTCACCAGTCCGATGAGGAGGTACATAATAACAGTCAAGCTCTGGGGTGTTGATCGAGCGCTGCGATCTATCATTTTTGATTATCATTCTAATCCATTCATAGGTCCATCGTTTTTTCCCAGCTTTTTGTGGTCAAACTGTTATTTCTTTATTTTTTATGAAAACTATACCGGACATTAAAGTTTAAAAAAAAATAAAAGAAGGCTAGAATGCAATGAAGCTAGAATAAAATGTATTTGTTTACAAGCAGGATACCCTGTTCTGTTCCTTGGATGTTTGGTATGTTCAGATATTCATATAACAAAATATATACAATTAAAACCTAAATAGGGACATAGTAGGATACTTAAAGTATGATGTAAAGTTCACTTGAAAACTTACGAGTATACTTGCAGTATAAAACTACTAAACGACTAGTTTACTGAGACTATACTTCAAAGTGTGCTTTTAAGTTATAATTGCAGTACAAACTCCACATAGAAGTAAACTAGTTGTAGTACTCAAAGTTTGCTACAGTTACACTAGCAAACTTTGTAATATGGTAATAATAGTTTATATTTATGATCTGTTATTTACTGTTCTACTGTTAGTGTTTATCTGGATGCACCAAGGGTCTGAGAGTAACCAATTTCAATTCTCTTTGTGGAAGAATTGACAATAAACAACTAGACATTGACTTGACTTAAAGTATACTTAAAATATACTTTTATATACGTAGAAGTGGGTGGGGGGTGGGTTGGGGCCAATTTAAGTTCCCAAGGATTTTAAAACAGTACACTTAACAAGTATACGTACTAAAATACACTTGATATTTGTATACTTGCTACGTAAAGTATACTTAAAAATAAACTTGAACTTTACTTAACGTAACTTCACTTTTAATAAACTTGAAGTACTTGTATACTACTTTTTTGGTAAGGTATTACAAAATTTTTCAACTTTGGGGTGAGTTACACCCTTTAAATTTTATTATCGTAACATGAACACATCGGTGTTGTATCACAGTATGTTTTATACATGTTTACTGCACTTAGTCGTCCTTCTGCTTATTTACTATATCAGCGAATGCAACAAAGTCTCGCAGCCTTTATGCAGAATGTAGCTTACTCCCGTGATGCAAAATAATGCAAAATACTCAGTCATTTTTTTTTCCACGTAGATATTACTGCATCTTAAATTAAACCTAAAATTAATTGGTACATTGTTTGAGAATGGTGTGGAAGCTAGTTGGCTGGTCCATTGGTGTCAAAAGCTGGAATAGCTGAGTTTTTATCTGGTTTCCCAGCCTGCCCAATGGGTGCCCTAAGTGATCAAAACCCGATAAAGCTAGGACTTGCAACCATCTAATACATGCTGGACGCACTGACTAAAAAACCCAAACAGACGGGTTTAGCTGGTTGTTTGTTTGTTGTTAGGCTGGTGTTAAACCATTTTTTAAAAAGTAATGTAGTTTAAGAGACATTACGAGCAAAATAATACTAAAGTTTTTTTTTTTTAATAATAACACATTTTTGACAATGTTCATTGTTTTGTTTTTTTGTATTTGTTTGCTTGTTGTTGTTGTTGTTGTTTTCCAGTTCCACTTCCGGAACTTTTCCATAAATACAAGCTATAATGCATTTTGTTTGTTTGTTGTTCGCCATTAGAGTAGCACTCATTCACTCCTTCCTAAAGTATCAGGGAACTGATGTGACAAGAGTATATTTCAATGCACCTGGTGCGTACCCCCTTTACACCCCCACCACACCTTCATATACATTAAGCATTTCAGACATGTACACAATTTATGATAATCATAATTGGAACTACTTTTAAATTGTAAACTGTTTCCAGATTCTCTGGATTTCCTGTATGTTCTGAGCACAAATATCTTGCAGTCATTTTCATTTTCAAGCTAATAAATTCCCCTGTTTGTAGAGATAAACGCCTAATGTAATGATGTTTTCCGGAGAAGAATCGCACCCACTGTGACAAATGAGAGAGAGTTGAATTACTGCCATTGGATGTAGCACCCAAGACGACTCTGTCTAATAAAAATGAAAATGACCAAAACAAACAGAATCCATTACATTGCCTCTAAATGCCTTGATTCAAAAAAGCAAATTGGAATAAACAATTTTAGTTTGATTATGGTTTACTTGGTTACCCCCCCCCACGCCTGATATTGCAAATTACAGTCTGAAGAGTGGTTTGGTTGACAAAAGATTGTCACATAAGGTAGGGTGAGTCTTAGTTTGCATTTTTCCATGACAAAAGGTTTTTTCACATGCACAAACGCGTAAACATGTTAACAATAAATCTATATGCTCGTTGTTTGCATAATCATGCTAGGTTTTCAGGGTCCAGTGTTCTTTTTATTTAGGTCACATGTTCCTTTGGGATTACCGTATAGCATTGATAGGCTAGTGTATTTTTCGTTTTTGAGATACGTGCACACACCACACTTTAACATGAATGTTTCATTCGCAGATGCCCTCAGTAGCCAGGAAGCATTGTGTTTTCCTTTAAAAGATAAGATAACATCACATTACATCCGCGATAATGGTCACATCTAAGCGTGCGATGATTCATTCATGAGCTGTATCAACTGTCTTCTTTCGAGCCCAATAATGTCAGTGTTCAAAGAGAATTCTCTGATGCCATACTTTGAAGAGTGATGTTTTTTTTTCTTATCTTTCTGTTCTTTTGTTATGATTGTGTGGTACTTACTATATGAAAGCAGCAGAGAGGGTAGATGGAACATTCACCTTTTCATTTCCGGCACCTTAGTCTCCATTCTCATTCTCACACGGAAAGACCAATTCCCCCATTTTTGCCTGATGGATGTTGTTGCTTTGAGCAAAATCCAAAATAACAAACCCCAAAAGAAAAGAACAGAAAAAAAAACTATAACAGAAAGCAGTCCACCCATTCTCACATTTGTACACAAAAGCTGAAATAGATCTTAAGCTTGAACCTGATAGTCTTCAATTTCAGACACAGTAAACAATAAGGCTGTTGGTCAGCTGGCATACTGTACATTTCATTGGTCCCTCGCTCGCCTTTGTTTTCTGCCATACTGTGTGGAGAGCTCCACCTTATTATTATTATTTTATTTCCAATTATCCCTGAATAATGAATCTTTTATTTGTCATGTCCTTCTGTTTGTATCCTGCCATAACACCACGCTATTTGACTCATTTTGTTTCCAGAACAGTGCGGAGAGGAGAAATAACTACACTCACACAACAACATTGCTGATTTTTATAAAGTGTATTTTTTCATGACCCCGGCAGGACCATAATATTGTGCTGGACCCACCTGAGTTTCTTTTTCTCTTTCTTTCATTTGGTGATCAGCACAAACCGCTTAAATACTTATTTTTCTATTTAATAAATGATTAAAAACATGATGCCAAACTCCACTGATAACCACTTTTTTAAAGACTTTTCAGGCCTTTTTCTCATTTCAGGATCGTAATACAACCTTGACATTTTGATTTCCTTCCAATGGAATATATAAAATTGAATTTCAATTAAAAAATTCAAGTGTATTTATAGTGTTTTCTTTGCTGTATTTACAGTGTGTGGTGTGTGAGTGTATTAATGTGTGTGTGCTTGCTTATTTTCAAGTGTATTTGGATGTTTTTCTTGTGAGCGACCTCAAAAATGTTTTTTTTACTGGGGAAAGCTGAAATAGTAATATTATATTATATTATTAAAAAAAATGGAGGTAACATATATACAAAAACTATATACAACCAAAGAAAGCACTTGCCCAGAGCTGAGTTTTCCACACAAAGGTACTGCACACAAGATCTCAACACAAACATATGCTTGTACATGGACTCTTCCATTTGCTTCCAGAGCTGAGTTTTAATAAGAATACACACATACAATAACAGTTTTTTATAATCATGTATTATCTTAAGTGTCATAACAGATATACATGAGATCATAAGTATTCATCATATAATACAATGTAAGGATAAAAGAACGTCAGATACTTGATCTCCTGAGAAACAGACAATACAAACATACACGGCATACTCTCGTCGAGACAATCCCCACATAGTGGAGGTGCAGGAGACCTCCTTTCCCTTCTGGCCATATTTGTTTCATTTTAAAACCCCTTCATACCCATCCTTTTCCTTCTACGCAGTCTGCTCAAAATGATTACATTAAAATGTCAATGCAAGTGAAACTAACAGTCATTAACTGGTATCATTTGAAATGTCTCAGTGCAACTGGTACAATGGTCTCAATTCTTACAAAAAGTAGACTAAAAGATAATACAGATCTAAGAGTTAGAGATATTTTTGCTTACTGTAATGGGAGTGCCCTCTTTCTGGGTTTTTCCATGTAAATTACTTTACTATTGTTTACCATTGAGTTGTAAAATAGGGTCTAGGACCTGAGATTAATGCAAATTCCAATTGTTAGTTTCCTGTCTCCATCTCGGGGATGTTTGTCTTGGTCTGAAGTACTTAAGGAAATGTTGCAAGTGGATCAGGGCGATTAGAAAGCCCATAGTGTGGTGTGTGTCTCTGCACTCCATACTATGTATTTTTCCTGAAGTCAGGTATGCATCCTTTACTCTTGTAGATTTATCCTTGAGAATTCATCGTCTTGTATTGATTTGATAACTTGAATTGGCATAATACAAATTTACCTGATTGATAACAAACTGTTACATTTGATTCTATTCTGTTTTACTCTGTAATTATTTGACTCCTAGTAGATTACGCTGTATCCTTGTTACCGGGCCGCATTTCCTGTGTCAGGTTACTAACAGAATAAAATTCAGTTGATGGAGCATAGGGCATACCAATTGTATCTTTACAGATCCAGTTAACACTTGGTATTAGTTTAAGTGTACTTAGATTGTAAAGGGCTTATAGGGAATTTTTTCTGTTTAGGTCACCTTCGACCAACCTAAATAATATGGTGAGCCTAACCTCTGTTTACTGTAATATAACCCTTCTAGCTAATGGGAAACCTGGATAACACACTCTATTGGGGGCATTTGTGGCTATACCAAAACTACTTAGCAGGGAAGTAATAAACCTGTTGGGGAACCGGCTTGGCTATATCTAGTAGTAGTTTAGTAGTGACCTTTGACTAGAAAAAAATGTTGCTTTATTCAAGTGTGTACAAATCTATGGGGGCTAATTAAAAGTACTTTTCAGAATGAGCAAACATAGGAGGGGCCGTCTAAAGTATTAGCCAATTAACTCTGTCTAATCAAGACTGACGAGAATGTGACCGTAAGATACGCTAAGGCCAAAGCGATATCTTTGAGCAACATGAGCACCTGAATGAACGAGAACAATAATATTAAAGAATAAATAGAATAATCAAATGTGAGAATAATATAATGATTAGAGACAGATCAAACAGAACCAATTTACATTTCAACCTAAATTTGAGGTCATACTAAAATGGAGTCAGATTAGATCATTAAATTGGAGTCATGATTTGAGTTTAACCTAAATTGATAACTTTGCGCGCTAAAAAGACCGAATCACACACTAGAATCTGCCACCTTCAGCCAGCACTGGATACCTTCCCTTGGACCTGACAAGTGTGGACCTTACAACAATATATAGTATTCATTGTCACATCCATGTTTTTGTTTTCCCGGGGGGGGGGGGGGGGGGGCCGGCTTCTTTCAGGGTCTTCAAGAGACCAATAGAAATTTCAGTTGGCCATTATAGTTTAATAATGGCCGACCCACTAACGAGAAACTGAATTAGCAGCTTGTCCTTGAGAGATATTCTGATTATTGAAGTAAATGAATAATAATAATAATAATAAACAAAGGGCCTTTATTGAAGGGGTTGTCGGTTTGTCCTCTCAAATATCCCCCCACCATGTGGTGTAATTCCAGGCACTGTCATTGAAGGAAATACTGTATTTGATTCAGCTCTAGTCAGCTGGAGCTGTCTGCCAAGAATTCATTTGTATTCACAACCCTTTTACCATGCACGTCTCGTTTTTGTCATGAGCTTTCTTATGCAGATTTTCAATTCTCGCTTGACATCTTTGCCCACACAAACATTTCATTACTGGTGATAGCTCACTCCAGGATCCAGTCTGGCAATTCAAGGGACCCTGCTATACCAAACGGCTCATGTAACCCTTTTAAGTGTCTTCCGTCAAAACCGACGAATGCCTGTTTGAGTCCTCCATACCTTGTTGAACACAAGAGCAATCAAAGATGGGGGCATAGGGACAATGCACATAAATTGGAGGTATGAATCAGATTCAATTTGCTGGTAGACATGAATCATTTAAATGGGCAATTAGGTGATTTTTCGGGCAAGAGAAGTGCGCTGCTAAGAGCAAGGGAGAAGAAGTGTTGGAGCCATCACGTCCCAAGGGCTTCACACAGATTCCTTTATTTTTGTGTCACGAAGTTGGCTCATTTGCATGTCAATGTGATGTCGATGAAAATATGTGGAGAATTAACCAATCACAAAGCAGCTTGTTAACATAGTTGATTGCAGACAGACAGAATGGTGAAAGCATCAAAGCAACATCCTTTGGTGATATGTTACAGAAATTTAGTTTAAATTCATCAAACTTTTTATAAAAAAAAAATTAGATAATACGTGCATGTTAAGACCACAGAAATGCTGTGACCTTTACGCTTCCAAGTTCCTTGAGAATCTACTGCTGCAAGATTTCAGTGATACAAGGACAAATGGAAAAAAGGGTGTGCATGACGTTGCACCTCCCGTGGATGGAAACAAACTTCAATAAAACTGAATATTGATATGTGTGATTGTTGATTTGTTCTGTGGGCACTGAAAATGCCCTCTCTGATGGTTTTCAGAACAAGAGCACAGAGCACAGCCCGAGGAAACAGGACAAAAAAGAGGACAGGAATTCAGGTGCATGCGGATGGTAGACTTCTGCCATAAAGGATGCTTTATTCAGAATGAACCTGTTGCATGCTAACTTATAACAACTCTTTCCTAGACAGAGTTTGTGTTTATTTGGTAATTTTAATGTAAAAATTGTAAAGTTTTTTCTGGTCTGGTGTATGGTGGGCACCAATTACATTCTTGTTTTTTCATTAATATATCCGATGCTACCTTAGAACTCAAGAGGCGTTTGTGTGTCTACATTGGGACAGGATTTGGAGTAATGACCATTATCATTCACTTGCTCACCAAATGGATCCTCTGCAGTTGCAATGTGTGCCGTCAGTATGAGAGTCGCAAACAGCTGACCAAAAAGGGTCCCCTTATCCACAATTAAATGCACAAACTCTCCAGTCATCAATTTAAGCCTTGTTAAGTGAAAGAAACTGTGTGTTTGTAATACAACAAACTCCATCATTAAGGTGGTTTTAATGTTAAACCTGTCACTTCTAGCCACATGTGAGTCCCTTTTTTGGACTGTTTTCTCTCTCCTGAGTCAGACCAAAACAACTTTTTCCCTGAGAGAAAAGTACTGTGTAATATTATGGTTAGAGGGTTTGTTTATGGCATCTTTTTGTTCAGTGTGGAACTAAAGGTCTGACGTTAAAAAATGTCCTCAATTTGTGGATTTGTTTATGACAAACACACAAGCTTTCATCCTCAACAAGACATTAATTGATTGGAAAAGAACCTCAGCAGATTTCATCATTTTGGGGTAAACTATTCCTTTAAAGGGGTTAAATTAGCAGAACCCTGCATAGTTCTCACTTATAAGGAAATATCCCATACACATAACACTTAAAAAAGTCGCACACAGTAAACAATTTATAGGATTTATAATGTATTTATTAAATTTTGGTTTAGCCTGAAGCGATATGTCTTACTGAAAAGCACTTGGTGATGATAGATAGATGTGATTTGTAGCTCATTCAATCAACAATAGGCCTAAGTAAAAATTGCGACATATAAAACACCCAATCGACGAAAACTGCATGACGAGACTGGAGACTGGTGTAAAATCAAAGGGAATTATTTATATTCTTCACCAGTTTTTATTACTTGTCGAAAATGGTGGTCATCTGCTGAAATATTCAATCAACAATAAGAACTTTTGCACTCGGTCAAATCTATCCCACCACTTGGTTTGGGCAGATGGTTTTTTGAATGCAGGGATGATCAAACCTCGGTATAGAGATGTGTGCAGGGATGTTTTAGGGTTTGGACAGTATCACTCCTGTTCCACTTGCATTCACCAGTTGGCTTGTCCGACTATGTTTATACTTCACTACTTGCAACAAAGAAGTAGGTGCAACATTACCGTTGTTGGACGTTACTGTATCCGACGAGATTTGTGAGATGTGCAACGCACAGGAGGACCCATTACTGTCTTTTGAGGATGGAAGCTGAGAAAGCTGTCAGATTAAAAGTGAAAAAGAAGCGAAACCAGGGGTAACGGGGAGCTGAGGCCACGTGGCTCTTTTCCAGGAGTAAATTGGTGATGAGACCCACAGAATGTTTTGTTTGGGTTGTTAGCAGTGGATGGATGAAAACCAATCATACACTCACCGGGCCCTTTAAGTAGGTACACACTTATTCAGTTGCTTGGTGAACACAAAAGTACTAATTCAGCCACATCACATGGCAGCAACTCAATGGGGCCCCATTAGCGTTATCTAGGATGTGTTGCAGACGACATTGATGAACGTCAAACCGAGCATCAGAATGGGGAAGAAAGAAAGAAAGGGGATTTAAGTGACTCTTGAACATGGAAAGAAGTATTGGTGCCAGAGGGGTTGGTCTAAAGTATTTTACAAACTGCTGATCTACTGGGATTTTCACACACAACCATTCTCTAGGGTTTATAGAGAATGGTTCCGAAAAACCGGAGAAATATCCGGGGGGGGGGGTACGCAGGAGTTGTGTGGACGAAAATGCCTTGTTGATGGCAGAATGTCAGAGGCGCATAAGCAGGACTGGTCTGCGAACATGACAGACAGGCAACAGTAACTCAAATAACCACTCCTCGTTACACCTAGAGGTTAGCCGAATAATTCCTCTGAAACGCCCAACAAGGTAGAACCCTGAGCAGATGGGCTACAGCAGCAGAAGACCACACGCGTATGTGCTGCTCCTGTCAGCTAAGAACGGGAGGCTACAATTCGCACAGGCTCACAAATTGGACCAATAGAAGATTGGAAAAGTTGTCCTGGTCCTGATGAGTCTCGATTTCTTCTGCGCCATTTTTAATTGGTATTTAGTATATTTTGTGTAGTTATGATAACAAACCTATAGTCTTGTTTTCTGTATCATCTATCTATCTATCTATCTATTATTTCTATCCTATCGATCTATCTAGCTCTCATCTATCTACTGATAAAGCAAGCTGGAAAAAACACTATAAAGAACCGTTTTATTGCTTTTCTATGGCATTAAGCGTTAACTATCAACTTTACATTGGATTGGTTTCTTCTTTAAATAAACCAAAGTAAAAATATGCGTAAAAAATATACATAAACAAAGTAAAAAACTAAAATAAAAACAATGGAAAAAATCCTTAAGATAACCAGAGAAAGAAAACAAAAAGAACACATCCTAAAGCATTCAGGAATAACATAAGTCAACTTTACGATGATTGCTGCTTTAAAAAGACGAGTAATTTTGCTGCTTTAATAAAAACGATAAACTAATATGGCATCCTTTCATTGTATTCAGATTAGAAATTCGGTTCATTGTGCAGTCCCTACTATTTGTTAATTGGTTAATAAGAAAAGCATTTCAAGACTAGAGAAAAGATTCCCAAAATGGAAAATGGGTTAGGTAATCTAAAGTTGAGGAGGGTCTAAACATCCTCATACCCCTCAGGAACTGCTGACCAGATGCGTGTTTCCCCAAAGACTAAGATCTACGGCACTCAGGATGTGCAGGCAATAGCGGCAACTACACTTTAAGGGTGGAGTGAGACAACCTTCACTTCAGAGGAGGGTACTTACTAACACCTGTGCTGTTCCGAAGCATCTCCAACTCAGCTGGCCCACTTTTGAGGATTGCAAGTCTCCACTGTACTCCTGCCTATCTGCCCATAGAAAAAAAACAAGCATAGAAAACGGACCATTGGGCTGGGACGTTCGTGTGCAGGGTCGTTGGTAATTGTCCCCCGGGAGTGTGCCACTGTGCCATGCCCATCTTAGGACCTGGTTTTGAAGGCCAATGCTTGTCTCATATGAAGCAAATCCACTTGGCATGACCGCAAGCTGCAAATGCCATATGCCCCCATGAGCCTCTGAATAGATTCAATGGAACTGCTGTCCTGCCCTTCAAAAATAGAGTAAAAAATAAATAAAAGTAAAAATAAAATACAACAATGGAAAAAATCGCTTAAGATAACCGTAGAAAGAAACAAAAAAACATCAAAGCATTCCGAATACCATAAGTCAACTTACGACTGATTGTCAATGACTTCTGCCCTGATGGGAACCCAAGGGCGGCCTCCACGCTCTTCATTTAACCCATCCAATGCACCACACAGGTGAGAAGTGAACAGTATGAGGAACTGGAGCATTGATATGCAGGCCCTTTGAACAACTGGGGTTCAATGGCCTTCTCTGGTCACTTTCAGGGATATGGGTATAGAGGTGGAAGAAAGTGCTGCATCCTTCACGACCGCCCACCTACAAGTCCTTGGGGCCTAGAATGCACTTCTGGTTATAAGTCCAATCTAACCATCTTGCCACATCTGCTTAAGCTCAACTGACTGCAAGGGCTCAAAAGGATATCTCTGTAAAGCACTTAAGACTAGAGAAAGATACCAAAAATGAAAGGGGGATAGGTCGAGGAGGGTTTAACCTCCTCATACCCCTCAGGAACCTGATGACCAGATTGTGTTTCCCCAAAGACTTCTCGTCTACTGCATCATGATGTGCAGAATAGCGGCAAAAGGGTGGGAGGACAACAACCTACACTTCAGGGTGGAGGGAGACAACCTCACTTCAGAGGAGGTCCTAAACACCTGTGCTGTTCCGAAGCATCTCCAAATCAGCTGGCCAACTTGAGGGCAGTCTCCAATTTCTCCTGCCCTCCGCCCATAGAAAAACAAGCATAGAAAATCTGACATGGGCGGTGGGACGTTTCTGTGGCAGGTCGGTGTAATTGCACCCGGAGTGTGCCACTGTGCCATGCCCATCTTAGGACTGGTTTGAAGCAATGCTTGTCTCATATGAAGCAATCACTGGCATGACCGGCAGCTGCAAATGCACATATGCCCCAGGAGCCTTTGAAAAGATTCAATGGAAACTGCTGTCCTGCCCTTGAACGTAACTCACAAGCAGTTCAGCATTGACTAAAGCAACACTCCTCCGTAAGATATGCTGTCACATTGACCGAGATCACTCTGCAACAGCAGAGAGTTTGAACTTTTTCCAGTTGACTTGAAGGCCACGGATGGCTGAGGATCTGAGCACCCGTCCATGTTTTTGCAAAAAAGGACCATGTGAGTAGTCCAAAATGAGCCAGTCGTTGAGAGTTGAGATGAGGATTTGTAAATGCCCTTCTCCCTGAGCGGAACAAGGGCGGCTCTCCACGATCTTCGTAAAGCATGGGATGAAAGGGAAATGTCAGAAGTAGAGGAACTGTACTGCTATGCAGGCCCTTTGAACACAATGGTGTAGAAATCAATCGTGTCAAGGGAGGATAGAGCACAAGAAAGTATGCATCCTTCAAGATACCGCTGCAAACCAATCTTGGGGCCAAATGCACTCGAAGATGTGTTCTCGCATGTAACATCTTGAATGCGAAAGCTTGTGAAGGGCCCGATTCAACCGAAACTGCAGATCCAAGATTGGTTGTAAGCCCACTGCCTTTCTTGGGTCACTATGAAGTATGAGCTGTAAAAAACCAACCTGGGAGATAGGTGGAGTCCAAGAAAAAAGAGGTTTGCGGGGGGCGGTGTGACTAACCACCTGCAGGGTGCAGCCAGCGATGGCATTCCTGGACAAAAAGTGTGGACATCGTCTGCCCAAAGGGAAACGTGGCAGTGATTTTGTTGCCCTGAGGGTGAGGTCGCTGGTGCAGCTCCTGCATCAACCCTAGGGTTAGCCAGTTACCCTGGTGCAATTCCTTGCACTGATAAGACTTGCAGGAGTGCCATGGCAAGTAGGGCGGATATCGGCTTATACACAATACACTGATAATGAAGGTGAATGTGCACAGCTTGGTCAGTTAACAATCGGCTCTGTGTAGTAACAGGGCTGCTCTATGTGAAAGCATGCACCTGATGGAATTTTACAGGCTGATGTAGAGAACCGGCTTTACTGACGAGATGCGCATTAATTATCGGCCGATATTTATCGTGCACCCCTAATTGAGTGTAGTGAGGGTGGAGAAGGCACTAGATCGGGTTCAGCCAGAAAAAAGTGCCTTCCATGATTCTGTGACCTCCTCCTGCACCTCAGTGAAGAAAGGCCACCATCCGTGGTGGTGGCTGGGCATCATCCAGCCATCCAGCCTTAAGTGTTTGGGAAAGACTCAAACAACATTACTCTCCCCAAAAGGAGCAACGCAGCCAAATCTTCATCGATCTCATCGCCGGAGGACTCAAGCCCAACCTCTGAGGTACAACAATCTATATCTGATCATCCAGAGGAGCACTGACTGAGATACAGAACGCTCTATGGGACAAAAAACCCAGCGAACTATCTGGAAACTCAACTGCTTGCACCATGGACTGGAGGAGTGACTGAGGGCAGCCGGGACTGATCCAGCGGGAGAACTCCCCACTGTAACCCCTTCAGATCACCCTGTGCCAAAGTAGCACCTCTGTGGTGCAGAGATCTAGATCTGGAATAGCCAAAGGGGACTCCACCTCTATGGCGATACACGTGAGTATCACCTCTTAATGGTTATCGTTTCGCAATGGGTTGTAGGGTCTCATCATCAAAATGTGCCTATGCGTGATTAACACCACGACATCGTGAGACAGCGGATCATGACTGTCGCAGGAGCTGGGAATGGGAACTGCATCAGAAACACACGGGTGGGAATGACATCTTTAAAAAAGATGCAGAATCACACCCATGCTTGCCGCTGTTAGTTAGGGAACCAGCTCTTTTAATGCTGAAGCGCTTAGGGGATAGCTGAAAACAAACAGGCACTCTGCACACATTGTCCTCCCCCCCCCCCCCCACTTCAACAACCACTGTTGACGCGCCATCACACCAAAACAGGTGGAGCTTGCTGGAAGATGACGGGAAGAGAAGAAGTAGTATTAACACACTCGGCTACCAAAAGCAAAAAGCTTGAAGAAGGAAGCTGCAATGTTCCTTATATACTCATAGTAAAAGAGAGTTTGGCTTGTTTTGTACAACTCTAAGGTGATTGGGGCTCTCAGGCAAGATCCCAATTCATCAGTCACACAAAAAACATAAAAATTCACACAATTACAGCCCGATCTCACGGCAATTCGTACATATTTTACGAGGTGGCTAATTCATACGAATTCGTTTCACCACACTCATACAAATTCATACGATTTTTGCCAAATCGTACGTATTTAAGAGTTGCACCTTCGTATGAAATTTGTAACGAATTCACCTACACCAAAACCCCGCCCCTAAACCTACCCGTCCACTGGGTCTAGTGCAAATCGTATGAAATCGTCCGAGTGAGGTCGTTACAACTTAGTCGAAATTAGCCACCTCGTAAAAATACAGACGAATGGGTCGTGACTCTGGATAGCGTTGATTCATCAGGCGCTAGAACAGAACGGTCAAACGTTGACTGACTGATAGGGAACTCAGAGTGTTTGTTTTTTCTATAGCAATTGATTGCTGGAAGCTGCCTTTGTTTTTATCAGTGACCGAAAAGTAAAACCAGAAGTTGCATTTTGAGTGGAGTGAATAATGTCACCATTGATTTAAATCTGTAATGAAAAACAAGTTATAACATCCACTGTTTAAATGCTTATATTTCAACCAAACAAACTGGAGGGAGAAGACGTAATTATATCTTTAAACCAAAGTATTTTAAATATTTTTTGGTTTTATAGTTACATTTCTTATATTAAAATTATGTTCACGTGTATAATTTACAGCAATATTTGAGGTGTTTTTTTTTTTTTCATGGAAAAAGAAGATGTACTGTCCCTGATTGTATATATCAATCAAATGAATCAAATCTCAAGCTTGTTAATTGTAATTCATATAGTGAAATTTGTCTCAATATTTCAGCCCTAATTGATTAGAAACACACATGTTGAAAAATTAAATATATATATAATTTGTGTTACTTACTACTGCTTATAATGTAGCATGTTCATATGACACTCTAGATCTACATAATAGCTATGAGTGCGATTATGAAGAGAAATGAAGGGGGGGGGAATGACAGAAGTCAGCTGTATTACTGCATAAGTTAAAATTCCACCTGCAATTGAAATTCGCTTCTGAACACAGTGAGCCCCACCCATCCAAATATCAAAACCATTCAAATGCCATAGGAACCTGTTTGCTCAGAGCAAGACCTTGTACTTTGCAGTCGTAATTATGTACTTTCTCACAAAATGTTCATGGTTGCCCATTTCATAAAGTTTGACAGGTCTCAGATAAATACATAATGTGACAAACATTGATCATTACCAAGAGAAAATTAAATTTTGTGCTTGGGGCATTAAGTATGGCAGCCTCACACGGGCCTAATTCGAACCACTTTGCTGATCTGTCATGCAGTCCCCTAATGCTCAACCAACTGTGCCAAATTGAAAATGGGACAGTGGTGCGGAGATTCCCCTAGTGAATTTTTAAAACCAGAACTATACTGGTGGAGACAAAAGGAAAATCTTTCTGTATACCTGTCTTTGCTGTTTCTGTGTAAAATTAACCCAGAGCATTTGACTGGCAGAGCGATGCAGCAAGCTGCTGAGAAAGACAACTGTGTGCGCTCTTAGATTTGTCCAATGTGTTATGATTGCCTTTGAGCACTGAATAAGAAACCATTTTAAACATTTCTTTCAACATTTGCAGGCATCTTTCTTTCCTTTTACAGTAAACGACCCTTCAGTAAAACTACAACAGTAGTTTCTTTGGGATTCTGAGCTGGTTATAGAGAATTGCTACAATGATGTTACTTCATCTTTCCCAGACAGCAAACTAGTGTCGGCCCGAATCCGGCCCGCATGGGATGTACACACGGGCTCAGGTTGTGGGTCACGGAATCGGGCCAACACGTGTATGTTGCTGTTCTGGGATTGCCACCTTGCTTCAGTGCAAAAAGTAAAACAATAATAATAATCAAATAATATGCTGAGGCAATATTGTGAATGTTAACAGTCTACCTCCTGATCCAAATTAGGGATAAATGCACAAATTGTATAGAGGATTCGAATAATTAAGGTCACTTTATTAAAGCAACTCTGGTTTACGGGTGTATTATGATAATCCAAGGGAAGACTCTATGTTGAATTAAGCACACCGTTGGGCGGGGGGTGGATCCAACGTGGACTTAATATTTTATATATGACTAATATTTTGCAGTACTTGCTGCATCATCTTCCCTAGTAAACCCTGTTTTTTTTTTTTTCTCAGTCGCAATGGCATTTAAACCACAGATATGATAGCTTTACAATATATCTATTTGCCTTTATATCAGACATTTTATTAATTAACTTTAAGACAGAAACGTTAAGTTTAATAGAATGCCCCAGATTTTTTTTTTTTTTAGTATGGTTATCCTTTTCTTTTTCGTGGACACCAGATTTCCATTGCCCATTTCTCTTCTAGGTAACCAAAATTACATTCCTCACTGATGAGTAATTATAAAACCCACTACCTTTTATATGTAACGCAACAGAGGCAGCATCGCCATTATGCTCAATATCTCAGGTGTGTTTTCCACGCAAGAAATAATTACTTGAGTTTAAACTACTGTATGAAAGAAGAATTTTTATTCTTGTCTTTTTTACTGGCTCATGTATTTTTTTTTTTTTATGACTAAATAATTTTTATTATTACCTTCCAATTATGGGAATCTTCACCTGCTAATGAACCAGTCACAACGATGTATTGAGTCTCCCACCCATTACTGAGTGCAACCTTTCACTAATGGCCATCTTCGAACCTCTAATGAAGCATTGCAACACAGATGTATTGAAGTGCTCCCCACTGATTACGGAGTGCAGCTTTAAATGCGCCAATCGAATTTAACCTTTGCAATTAATGTTGATTTAGTGCTCCAGGCTTGAGAGTTTTGCAGGGTATTGTCTACACCATGCACTTCATAAGAGCAACATTTCTTTAAATCTTTGTGTATCTTGTGCATTTTTAATTGAAACACTACATAGGCCTGCCTGAACACCACAAATAGAAATACTATCTGTGGTGTGGGTTTAATTATGACATTTATATGGCTTGACTCTCTTTAATTGTTAATGCCATATAGGTTTGAAGTTTTGTGGGGTTTGACATTGAGCTCTGTTGGGTATGGACCAGCTGCACTTTAAAATTGTTGTGGTTTGAATTAGAACATTTATAGGCTTGACCTCTCTTTAATTGTTAAGCCATATAAGGTTGACTGTTTGTTGGGGGTTGACATTGAGCCTCTGTATGGGTATGACCCAGCTGCCACTTAAAAATTGTTTGGGCGACTATATTTATATATATATATTCTATAATATTCTATATATTATATATATCTATATATATCCTATTATATATTATATATGCGTGTGTGGTGTGTGTGTGTGTGTGACTGAAAAAACAGTTTCTTTTAAAATCAGACTGAATACTCTACCCCCAGGTACCCAGCCTTATATCGTCCTTTTAAACCTCTCTTAAAAGGTTGCAGGTCCATGAACGGACTCACAACATTTCTGCCTGATTCATTGGGATAGATTCTGCTGCAAATAGATTACTAGTAGACCTATACACAGTTCCACTCTGCAGTGTATGATTGGCAGGTCGGTGTAGAAAAAACCCAGTTAAACTCGGTCTCGAGGGTATGAAGAGGGCACTTGTTACATCCAAATTGCCAGAAGGACGGCAGTTCTGCTTTGTGAGCCATGAATGAAGAAACGTTTATTCTATGGGCCAAGACACAGTCAGCCACAGTGTAATGAGCCACACAGCATTGAAATGCCCCAGAGGAGTGAACCTTGGTAAATCTGATTTGATAGTTAAAAAAAAATCGCTGTTTCATTTGAGAATTTACATGTTTTATAAAATATCCTGGATTAGAATGGGAATAGACAGAGATATTTTTTAAGCCAAACCTACTTATGTTCCACAGATTATTTTAAGTTTGTTTTGATTGTCAAACACCCCTCGGATGATTTGCAGGACAAGTCATTTTAGTAAACAATCACACTGCAAAGACTCAACCGGTTCGCGCTGTGTTCATGTGACTTTGACAAGGCATTGTGCCGTACTGCAAAAAAAAAAAAAAAAAAAAAAAAAAAATCTTAAACAGTTTTTTATTTAGTAAAAATATCTGAACGTCTATACTTTTTGAGAAAGTATGTATTAGAAAACAAAGAATACAAAAAAAACAAAAAAAAAAAATAATATAAAGAAAATAAAAATATAAAAAAAAAAAAAATATAGTAAAAAAAAAAGAAAAAAGCAAAAGAAATAATACATAAGATAAAATAAAAAAAAAAAAACAAAAAAAGAACAATAAACAAGAGAAACCAACAAAAAAAAAAAAAATGAACAAAAAAATAAACCAAACAACAAAAAAAAGCACGCAAAAAAAAACAAAAAAAATTAAAAAAAAAAAAAACAAAAAAAAAACATGAAAAACAAAAAAAAAAAAAAAGCACAAAAAACAACAACAAAATAAAGTCCAAAAAAGTAAAACCAAAAAAAAATAAAATCACAAATAACACAAATAAACAAAAAAATAACATAAAAAAAAAAACTATATATAAACAAAAACACAAAAAAAAACAAACAAAATAAAAAAAAAAATACCCCCACTATACAATAACAAAAAAATATAAAATACAAAAAAAAAAACAAAAAACAAAATAAAAAACAGAAAACAAAAAAACAAAAAAACATGCCAAAACGGGAGGTGAAAAAACTAATACCCACTCACCCAGTGCACTTTTATTAGGCAGAAAAAATGTTTCCACGTGTTGGGCTAACACAAAATTGCTAACTCAGCCAACTACCTGACAGCAACTCATCACCATGCATTTAGGTTATCTAGATGTGGTGAAGACGGACTTGCTGAAGTTCAAACCGAGCATCAAGAATGAGGAAGAAAGGGGATTTACAGGTGACTTGAATGTGGCATGGTTGTTGGTGCCCAGACGGGTTGGTCTGAGTATTTTAAAAAACATGCGATCTACGGGATTGTCACACACAACCATCTCTAGTGTTTACAGAAAATGGTCTGAAAAAAAGTAGAAAATATCCAGTGAGCAGCAGTTTGTGTGGACGAAAATGTCTGTTGATGTCAAAGGTCAGAGGAGGCTATGGGCAGGCCACCCTGGTTATCCAGATCATAGAAAGACAACAGTTAACAAATCAAATAACCACCAGACCGTCGTTACAACTAAGGTATGCAGAATAAACTCTCCCTGAACGCACACACATGTAGAACCTGACAGCAGATGGGTTTACAGCAGAAGAAGGGGGTACCCACCAACCGGGTGCTGCTCCTGTAAGCTAAGCGAACAGGAAACGGAGGCTACCTGTAGGAATTTTGGACCAAAATTGGACAATAGAAGATTTGAAAAATGTTGCCTGGTTGATGAGTCTCGATTTCTTCTGCGACATTCAGATGATTAGGGTCAGAATTTGGCGTAAAGAACATAAAAGGTCATGGATCCATCCCCTATCTTGTCTCAATGGTCAGGCTGCTGGTAGTGGTGTGTTCTTAAAGGGTGTGGGGTACTTCTTGCCAACACTTTGGGCCTCTTAGTACCAAATGAGCATCGTTTAAAAGCTACGCCACAGCCTACCTGAGAGTATTGTTGCTTGATCAGTCCATCCCTTTATGACTACAGTGTACCCATCTTCTGATGGCTACTTCCAGAAGGATAATGCATCATTGCCCCAAAAAGCTCACAATACCCATACTCATGACTGGTTTCTTGAATTCATTGACAATAAAGGTCACACACTTTACATCAAAATGGCTCCTCCCACAGGGTCACCAGATCTTCAACTACCGAACCTACAGCTATGATGCAGCTCTTGGGATGTGGCTGGAATGGGGAGATTCGCATCCAAGTATGTTCGCAGCAAACAAGTAATCTGACAAGCACACTGCGTGATATATCATGTCAATATGGACCAAAATGCTCTGAGGAATGTTTCCATCACCTTTGTTGAATCTATGCCCCAAAGAATTAAGGCAGTTCTGGAGGCAAACTAAGGAGGTACAACCGGTGTACCAGCAAAAGGTGTACCTAATACAGGTGGCCAGTGAGTGTATATTCTTTGAAAAGTAAGTCTCTAACAATGTAAAATGCACCTAGTTTTTTGTCCTTCATCTTGAATGTTTAGATTAAATTGATACATCAGTTAGTTGTTCTCATTTACTCTAATGTTCCAATAAAATATCTAAACATCAACCAGAAAATTACTTGAGGAGTTAAACAAGGTGATATCAATACTTGTGTTCATGCATTATATCTAATGTATGTATATCAACTCATTAATATGTTTACTGTACATTAAAAAATATTAAAAAATAATTTTCTCTTGCCCCTGTTTTTTTAAGCATCATTTTATTAATATAAAAGAAACAGAATTCTAGAAACATTGTCTGAAAGTAAGTCTCTAAAGTATGATTTTGTTTTAGGATGTTTTAGATAATCAGTGTTTTGTCTTGTTTAAAAAAATTATATCTAAAAAAAACTTCTTATTGCAAGATATTATGTTTGTCTGAGAATATATCTTGAAATAAGTTTATTATTCTTACCACTTTTTTTTATCATAAAAAACATAATCGTGTAAATCTCACTCTCTTTGTTAAAAGCCCATTGATTTTCCCCCCCCCCCCCCCGCCCCCCCACCCCTTTTAGGGATGTTTATTTTTCCAAGAAAATATGACAAGGTACAGATTTTAGAAAAGCCATATTTTTTTTTTGTGTGTGTCTGTCTTTAAACCCACTAGAACATAGCAGGTTCAATTGCTGTCTAGGAATGCATTCTTCAAACCCGGTTGTGCTCTCTTTGAGGGTATACCTTTTTGATGGACATTGGAGTGATGCCCCCTTTCCCTTTTCTGAATATTACTCTGCTTTGACCAAATCTGTTGGTGGACTGTAAAGTGCATTTCAGCGTCATCAGAAACCATTGTTCCCCTGTCCCCAAATAAGGTTTGCTTTATCGTGGCAGCCCTCGTTTTGGAGCTTGAATCACTTGACTCAAATCAAATAGCGGTGTTTTTTTGTTTATTTATTTTTTATTTTGGTTTACTAATGAGTTTGTCACTTGACATAGTTCAGGTACCAATCTCCTCTACTGAAAAGCCAGGACGTGTAACTGCCTTCACGTTTCCATGTACCTAAATGCAAGTGATCATTGCTCTAAACTTTATATTAACACATCACTGTCACTGCTAACTACTGCATAAAAACAGATTAATAATGCCAGAACCTTTTCTTTCTGCAGGTCTTGTCCCTTCGGCCATATTGTAGTTTCTAATATTGATTTTTTCTTCTTCTTCTTTCTTTTCTTAAAATAGTCCTTTGACCAGTGAGCAATTAGGTAAATTTTATCCCACTATTTCAAATGACAAGAAGCTCAAAACAATGTTCATTACACTGACCCTTTGTGACAGAACATTTCTCTAATTAATATTATGCAAATACAAAGAGTACATATGGGGCATATGAAAGAATGGTAAAAGCTAATTATGGATTATGATGTTTGAGAGTACATAAAACTAATTTTCTTATGCAAATTCAATCCAATTAAAAATACCTAACCTCCCTTTACAATCTCGCTCTTTAATTGTGAATTTGGAATACTCTATACTTCACTCCTAAATTAGTTAATGAAACTCTGAGGCAGAAACTTAGAGTTGGGAATTGTGTGTCAATGCACTGGGGGAAAACAAATGGCTTGAAAGATTTTTATTTGCAGTGTTTGCCGTGGGCAGTACTCCGTCCACATATATTATTTTATGAAACTAGGCTTTATGAAAACTTACAGTAGATACTGAAAATGCAACTATGCATTATATGTGCATGCAAGGACACACTAAGTTTGGCTTGGTGAACTCTCCTTCTTCCTCCGCCTGACTCTGATTGCCTCAAAAGCCCTCCAATCAGTGTTCATTTGTTAGTTGGTCATCATGTTAAAAAATAAAAATAATAAAAAATCTCTAATAAAAACAAAAAACTTTGCTCCACCCCCTGTATTATATCACAGTTCAACATAACAATGATTAATTAATACACTTATCAGTCCAGCATAAAAGAAAAAAGACCAAAACCACAAGCTAAAGATGTTTGTTTTTAATCACCGACCCTTACACTGATTTGCAGATGTCACTTTATGGCATTGATTTCAATCAAGAATGTTGTTTGGTTCATCTAAGTTTTGACATATTTGACATAATTAGCATCATGCATTTGCTGCAGATTTGTCTGCTGCCACATCCATGATGTGACTCTTCCATTTCACCACATCCCAAAAGATCTGACCCTACCGTCCCCCGACTTTGCACAGCAGAAATAGAGACTCAATCAGACCAGGGCAACCTTTTTCCTGTCTTCTATTGTCTCGATTTTGGTGGACATGTGAACTGTAGCCTCAGTTTTCTGTTCTTAGCTGACAGGAGTGACCACCTGGTGTGGTCTTCTGCTCCCAGCAGCCCCCATCTGATTCAAGGTTGACGTATTTGACATCTTCCATGCACAGCATACCTCAGTTGTATTGAGTGGTTATTTGAGTAACTGTTGGCTTTCTATCATCTTGAACCATTTCTGGCCATTTCTTTTCTGACCTCTGGCATCAAACAAGGCATTTTCTTTTTTCTGAACCCTTCTCGATAAACATTAACGTTATGTTGTGTGTGAATCTCTTCAGTGAATCAGCAGATTTTCTGAAATACTCGGACCAGCCCATCGGCACCAAAACCATGCCACATTCCAAAGACCCTTAAATCGACAGTTCTCCCCATTCGATGATAAGTTTGAACTTCAGCAGATCTTCTTGACCAATGTTACATGCATACATGCAGTGAGTTGTCTGCCCATGTGAGTTTGAATTGAACAGATGTACCCACTAAAGATTGCTCGGTGAATGTAAACCTTTAGTATTAAAACAAAACAAAACACATAAACACTGTTATGTTGTAGCTTAATGTAATGATGAAGTATAAAATTCCCATTATGTGTGTCACAATTTTTAGACTACATTTTTTCTAATTGTAACTTTATTTTTTCACAATTGTAAATAATTGTGAGTTCACATCTCATAATGTCACTGGTCATTATTCCCTTCACCTTTTTTAAATTTTGTTCATAATTTTTGAGTATGAGGAATTTTGCTTCGAGGTTGATGGGCCCCGCTCAGCCATTGATGTCACCAACAAAAATTATATTGGAAGAATCCTCCCCCTTCATATATCATAATTGTGACTTTCATATCTTCATAATGTCACTGGATCATCATTTCTTTTACCTTGTAGTATTCTTCATGGTTTTTTTTTTGGGCTGAGGAATTTTGCATGTAGCCTTTGATGTCAACAACAAAAGATATTAGGAAGCATTTTCCCTTTTAAAAGTTAAACTCATTTATTTATCAGAATTATTTTATAATTCTGCCATCTACAGCCCTGCGGCGCCCCTATCTCAACAGATTGTAACCCAACTGAGAAGCACTGATCTAGGTTACATTCTTAAAACCTCAAAAGTCAGTTGTCAGTTGACAGCACAGGGTTATCCTTCACTGTGTACTTTTGAGAATTTTTTTAATATTAAAAAGAGCGCAGTTAAATCAATACTCACAGCAAGAACTTCTGCGTATTTCTTGCGATGCCTCTTCAGCAGAGAGAAGACTGCAGCACCAGCATTCAATAGATCATTCCTTTACACATCCATACAAAAAATACCCCTACAGGCCAAAGCAAGTTTAGAAGGCATTGTATAAATTAAACAAAGGCTATAGTTAGTAAAGTGTTAAATAAAATGTATTATGCATTTTGTTATAAAACAGCACCGTTTTATCTCTACACACATTGGACAACCTCTTCCTATTTCGAGAAGTATAACTGCCAGGGCTATGCTAACAGCCCTGAATGGCAAGAAAAAGCAAATTAAGGCAATAAATACTGCGATGCCTTTGATGTTGACAGATTTCTGAAAATATATAACAGATATTACATTCAGTCAATCTTGAAAGAGAAGCTGACAGGATCATAAAGACGTGAGGGCATGCATCACGATCAGCCACGGAGGTTTATTTTATTCCATCAGAGAATGACTCACTGTATCTGCAAGAGTGCTGCGCTTTAATACAACACTGCAGTTAGCAGGAAAAAAATAAAATAAAAATAGTGAAATGGTTGCGTTTCACCAGGGCTATGCATATGTGGTGTAGTTTTATCATTGAGACTGTCATCGTGATTGAAGAAAATGCCTTCTTAGAACACACACACACACACAAATTTCAAATTTGGACTAAAACAAGGTATCTTTAAGACATCTTAATTACATTACACTCAAAACGTGTTTTTTTTTTTTATTATTAATTTTATATTTATTTATTGCTGCTTGTTCAATTTGATTAAAATGATCTTATAGAAACAAATTTGTAAATTTATTTGTGTGACCATAATTTAATTGTATTAAATCCACTTAATTTTGTAAAAATGAGAGCTTACTTAATCCATTTGTACTGGGACTAGAATCTCTTTTGTTCCATTAAAACTGGGCAGTGAATTTCTCTTTCCTGGGAATGATTAAATGTTTATGCATTAGCATTTAGCATGCTTCTGTTCTATTTGTAGCTTGTACTAAAAGAGATTTGTTTGAGTTAGTTAAATTTAGTGGTGCTTATGCTGCTTTCAAGTGCCATATTGGAAGGTCGGACCTCTGAGTCAGGCATTCATTTTTTACAACATGGCATACAGTCAAGTCTGAAAACAACACAGAAGTATATGTTAAACAAAACAAAAGAAATACATTGTGAAGCGTGTAAACCCAACCATACATCTCGGCCACTCGTGTATCATCTATAATTAAATTAGAAGTAAATACGACTACACTTGGTCATTCAGTTATCATGTGCTCGGAGCTCATAATTGTCTGATATTTCCAACTCCACTTGAAGAGCACATTACTCAGTTATGGGATTTTTCCACTACATATTCTACTACTAGAGGTTTTTGAGTTGATTCTGCATGGTTATTTTGTATACTATATATTTAAAACTCATTTCCAAAACCATTTAATTAAGCCACTTACTTACCTTTTTGAAAAAAAGAAAAGAAAAAAAAGTCCTTTCACATTGGGATTAAGTGATCTATAAGTGATCTTATATGTTTAACATTTATGCAGCTATGCATTCAGCAGACACTTTTATCCAAAGGAACTTGCAAGTATACTCAAAGCATTTTTTTTTTTTTCAGTTTTATACTCCCTGGGAATCTAACCCATGACCTTGGTGATGCAACTCCTAGTTTTTCAGAAAAACCTGTTTATATGCACCGCAGAATCACATTTTAATCAGGCTTCCCGACAGTGTATCTGAACAGAGAGGTCCCCAGACACACTGAACTGTTTTTTTCTACATAGCAAGATTTTTGATAGATAACTCTGTAAGCATGGATGATCTGAAGCGGTGATTTGAAACAGCCCAGAATGCTTTTTGTTTTTTGATGCATGCCTCCACATCTATTGGCCTGATAAATTGCTTAATGCTTTTTAAATCTGCCACTGCCATTGCGCTGATACCCATTGGGCTAAAGGAAATATGTGGCACCCCAGTATGAGAAAATTTATGAGTTTGTCAGCATTTATTACGGCCATTGCCTCAAGGCAAAACAAAGGGAATTCAACTGTCTTGGCTCTCTGTTCCTCCTGTGGTTCTCCAGAGAGTTCAATGGCACACAGCGGTCAACCTGCACACACAAACACACACATACTGTACACAAGCTCACAGTGGATAGGATTTGCGGTTCAGTGCTCTTATGTGCTACAGGGATCAGGCTGAGCTGTGACCAGCTACAGCTACAGGGAAGCTTCAATCATCCAATATAACATCTCTCACATTTCCGTGTTTTGTATGATTTATGTTGGACCTAAAAAGATGGAAAAATTCATAGAAAAAAAAAAAAAAACTGTCTGAATGGACTGTTTTCTAGAAGAGATCTCTGAATGTGTCAGAGTGCCTGAAGAGTTAGGGATGCGTGATATAGAGGGACCAATATCAGTTGTCAATTGCTGTTAGATGTTTTTATTTATCAGTATCGTTGATATTTAATTGTTCATGCTTATTTCCCAAAACTATGCATTTTAGATTACACTCTAAAAAATATTCCCCATTAAAAACCTGGCAGCTGCCAGTTCTAAAAGGACTGGACAGTGCTTCTGGTATTATGGCATATTGGTACCTGTATGTTTTACAAAATATTACAGTATAATATAAAAGGGATTGTAATGTTAATATAACAACAATTTTACCTTAAAATATACAGATAACCACCATGATAATGTATGGTCATCTAAGAGAAAGTCACATGAGTGAATGTTAAGTGGCCTGTTCATAAAAACATGACCAATAATCATATATACAATCTATATACAGTACTACTAATGATTGTGGTTTATTTTAGATGGAGCAGGGTTTTGCACAGAAGAAGAAAACACTATCAAGGCCAACAAATGACACTAAAATAATACAACAAAAAACTTTATGCAATACGGAAAATGTAACACCCTAATTATACATTATTGACAACAAAAAATAAGAAATAAAAACTATCTAAAATAATAATCAGTAGTCCTGTTTCATGCAGGGAGTTATGGGAATGTCATTTGTATTATTTTTTCAATATAAATTGTATCAATTTTATGTTTAATGAAAGTATTTTACAGTAAATTACATATAATGCCACGTGGAAACATTTACACTTTACATACTGTATATGGTATGGTAACTTACAATTAACCCATTAATAAATTCACGATTTGCTAAAGACAATTATAATAATTATTATTTGCTAAAGCTACTTATTGTAATTAATTTTTTTTTTTAGATTAACTTAATGTGAGCATTTAAATGATGTCAAAGGTGTACTGTATAAAAAGTTTTTTAATGTAGCATTTTTACAGTCTTTTTCTGTGAAAAATTACATTTTTATACACTTGAAATGAATTATTTTTCTTTTCATTTTATACACACAAAATATAATTTTAATTTCCGTAAATTATATATTAATGTCATCCTGATGAAAATGGATCTTTAGCCGTATGCTAAACATGTGCAGTTTACGATTGCCAAACAACTTGCATCTCTGTTTATTAATATAGAATGTGAATCAGAATTCAGAGTCTGAACTATCCACTTTTTTAAGCAAGACTGTCATATCCTCAGCAAGCCTTTTACAGTGTTTGGAAACTGAATTTTATTGATCAAAAATGAAGCCTTGGGATGCAAAAAAAAAAAAAAAAAAAAAAAAAAAAAAACAGTCACATACAACAGCCCAGGACAGGTATTACCCAAAGCTTGTTATCATGCTGTTATACAATATCTTGTTGCAGCATTTGCTACCTTTAAGAACGTTACAGTTGGCAGCCCTGCCACGGATAATGATATCCAAAAGTGAATTTGATGCGTGGAATTCAATCGTTGCAAAGAAAAAACTGGCTGGCAGATTAAATTAGATTCTAAATGCTATCTGTGGCTACCGTTAGAATGAGAATTGACATGAAAACACTTGGAAAAAAAAAGATGCAAATAGATTGAGCAATTAGATGGCATTCTGTTCTGCTCAGTTACTGGTACTGCCATGGCAATACAGACAGTTCCAATCACTGCACTTCTCTGCTGCAATTTTCTGTTTATTTTTTCCTTTTTTTAATACCGCTACTAGCACACAGCAATTCTTCAGGAGAATGTTTTGGTCACAACCTTGGGCTACACTTGATTAAATTAGTGCATATTTAAAAAGTGTACAGAAAAAAAAATACATTTTGACATCCTCTGGGAATAGAGCTACAAATCTCTAAAACAATTGGTAAAGGATTGAAATCTTTAACAAAATGTTCTTCCCCTCTTCCTCATCCTCTTCAAACTATAGAGCACTATATCAGATGGAAATACTTGGTATTTTCTAGTTCTGAATGATTATCATAATTATAATGATAATATTTACATATTACTTCAAAGTCTATTTAAGATATACAGTAGGTATTACCATACCATGTCCAGATAACAAGTTGGTGGCCAAACTTCTAATTATAAATACTGAAAGCCTGTGGAACTGTAGGTTTTTTCAAAATTATTTAATATTAGGAATAAGTTATAAGGAATAGTTCATTGCCAAAATTAAAAATTTTGCTAAAAAAAATTTACTCACCTCAAGTCCATCCAAGATGTAGATGAGTTTGTTTCTTATTATCGGAACACAATTTGAAGAAATTTAGCATGCATCACTTGCTCACCAGTGGAAGTGAATGGGTGCCGTCAGAATGACAGTCCAAACAGATGATAAAAACTGTTTAAAATGTTCATTTTTGGGTTAACTATTAATTTAATAATATTTCAAAAACATTTGAGCCTTGTAGGTAAAATTTATAATGCTAGAGTATAATAAATTAGTAAGTAGACCTACTAAATAATTTGAATGAACAACAAGCTTAATATGTAATTATATTTTGTAGATGTCACCTGCAAAAAGTAAAAAAAAAAAAAAAAATGTCAGCTCCACCAAAGAAAGTGAAAAAAGCAGGATGCTCAGGATGTCATTTGCATTTTGCTAACCTTTTTTTTTTTTAAGATGACTGACGGGTTAATGCAATGGAAGGCAACACCCAATGATTGCACTACCATAAATCACTACAAATACTCATACACAGATGGATGAGTAACGGTGTGATTTAGGGTGGGCAGTCTGGACACCTGCAATGACATCAATGTATTTATGTACTTATATGCTTGTTTTTACTCTTCTTTTAAAAAGCTTTCTACGTTTATTGTGTCTGGGTCTATATTTCAAAACTCCTGTTTTTGTCTTAATTTTCCTATAATGGTGTTTGTGGAGCTAATGAAAAAAACTTCATCAGAGGTTTAAATATCACCTCTGATATTGGGTTGTGTTGAGGCTGCTCAGCTTCGCTCATGAACATAGGGGGCGCTGTGTGTGTGTGGAAACACTGTGATGCGATAGAGAAAGGCTTAATTCACACACACACACACACACACACACACACCCACACACACCACACACACACACACACACACACACCACACACACACACACACACAACACACACCACACAAACCAACAAAATGTAGGCACATACGGCCCAATATATTAATTTGTTTAAATAAAAAGCACACAAAAATGTAGGGGGTAAATATTGTAAATCCCTAGTTCTAAGAATTTGTTTTTAGATAAAAGCTTTACTCACCTTGGAGTTATTATGAGCAACAAAGATAGATAGATAGATAGATAGATAATATTTCGCGCAGCGCAGTTTGAACGAAACATACACTTTGTGTTGTTAGCTATGTTAGTTGTAGAATTGCATAGACTACTTTGTGCGCTCGCTTGTGGTGCGTGTGTACGCGCACGCGCGCGTGTTTACTCCCATCCAGATTCTCCGGCATCTCATGATCCTGCGAGCGTCTCTAGTGATTTGGCGGAACCGCCAGTCTGAAGCAGGGGTTCAACATGGCGATCTCGGGGACATCGGATCTCACTATATTTTCACTCTTCTCTACGTGGTTTTCGCAACGTTTCTGCATAAAGGTAAGACAAGCGGTGTATGTATGAAAGCTTATGTTTAGTAATCGAAGCGGAGAGCGGTGTTAAGTAAACAACATATGTAACTACTTGCGCACGTCCCCGATGCTCTGCTGCACTCGCAGAATGATGCACTACTCTCAAAGCTCTCTCTGTTTATCTGCAACAGTCTTCATGATAAAAACCGGTCGTGTGATGAGTTCTTCGGCACGTTTGGACTGTTCTGAATTGTATTTCTTGTTGTTTAGCTGGAGGAAAAGTACTGTCCATATACAGTACAGTACCTTAGTGCTGCTGATGAGCAGGGACACGAGTCGTATCTCTCAGCCAGAAGTCATGATTACATGCTGGGTGATCTGATAACGGTTAAAATGACTAAAAGGATTAGTTTTGATGTATATGTAATGCACATGTTGAAAATTTTACACATTGAACGCGCGCATTGCAGAATAACGACACAATTGCATTGACTTTATGGAGTGACGGTGTGACATTGCGCGCACAGCTGTCTAATGTATCTCGAAAACATATAGGCTACCAGTCATCTTCAGTTCTCCTCTGAGACCTTATACTGGTATTGTCATTTTATAGAGTCGTTTAATGTGGGGTTTGTGTTCTTAAAAAACTGTTTTCAGCTTAATTTTGTAGTTTTCCTGGCTTAGCCTATATGGGAAACGCTCCTCTGTTAGATGGAGGCATGCTGTTAGAATCGATTATGGAAAGCTGTTTTAACATTTATAGCTTTATGCTAGCTAATATGTACTTTTATGTTGTTAGTAGGCTACTTATTTCAGTTAGTACTAATATAATTTCCACTGCTATCTTTTAGTGGCACAACTATTCATTGGATACTAGACTAGTCACTATCCCAGTAGTAGCTATAGATTTCATAATTATTGAGTTTTCTTGGGATCCGAGTTCAGATATCAACAATCTACTTGACTTGTAGTTTAGTTAGCACTTGTTGTAGTGTTTACTGTTAATTATTCATTATGTAGCTACCAGTTACTTCTTAGGTTAGATAAATGGTAGTTATCCAAACAGTGCTAGCAATGTATTCCAGTTTGACTTGATTTATTAGATACTAGTGATCTATTCACAAATATTAATATAAACACTATTTGCTTAACTATTTAAAATTGCCCTTTTTTACTTGTCAAGGAGAATCTCAGAATGTATAGTCCAAACTAGTTACTACTGAAATACACACTTTAGTAATAAATAGATCATATCCATTAATTGTTTGAATCTAAACAAGACTAGTAATAGATATACTAGCTAAAACTATTTACTATACTAGCTATTTGAATAGCTGAAGGGTAACTTATAAAGAAGTATTAGTTGCTTGACGACTAGTTAGTATGTAAAGTGGTTGACAAGTGGAAATAGTATGACTGGAAAATGAAGTTTATATCTCAAACCACAGGTATTCCCAAGTTGTCATTATCAGGAAAGGGATTAGCGGCAAAGGAACGAGTACTAGTGAAAATTACATTTACATTACATTTATGCATTTATTAGATGTGTTTATCCTAAGTGACTTACAGAGGAGGAGAAACAATGCAAATTTGTCAAAAAATGAGCCAACGCACATTCGCTAATACATAATGCAAGGTTATTAGATAAATTTGATTAGGAAGCAAGAAGAGGAGAGAAATGCAATAGCATTTACAAAGATACTGTCACCATTGGATTACTTGCTAGTAATAATCAAAAATACTATTCTAAATGTTCCTAATGGCCGTGCCGCGGAATAGGATGTTGTTGTGGCCTCGCCGACATCCATCAACAGGTTTTTCTGCCATAGAATGATCTTTTATTATTCCGTGTGTCTGGGAATGAAAATTGCAGTATTATGTAAGAATTGCAGTTTTTTTCTTATTTTTTATTATTTTTATTTTTTCTGATTTATTTCGTGTGTTAACCGCATTCGGGGATTCACGTTGTTAAAAACCCGTCTGTAATCAGACATTTGTGGATGGTGCTGCTTGTTATTAACAACAGTAGGCTTATTACGTGTGTGGTGGAAACTACTTTATGGTCTGGGGGGCACAGAGGGTATATATAGTCCAGTTTCCTTTAGGGCAGACTTCAAAAGCCCACTTGTCCTCTCCTGCACGTGCTCTTGAATCTCATTTTATACCCACCACCCTTGGAATAGGTGTGTTAATCGTCAAGGACATGATATACTTCTCACTGGATTTTCTTATCCTGGACCATCCATTCCATACATACTTAGGTAGTTGAAAGAGTTAAAGATACGTTGGGGGAAGTTGATTTTGACCCTTGCACTGTAGGCATGTTAATATATATTACTATGTATGTAATTATTTAGATTTATTCTTAAAATTGATATGCAAGAGTTATTGCTACTATCTTGCAGCTATTTTGGAGCAAATATATATGAGAGCAACAAAGCTTGGCATTCTTTAAATTTAAAGATATTGTCCTTTTAATACATTACATAGTAGAATTTTGCTTTTGCATTCATATTATACTTTTAATCCCTGAAACATAAAATAATATAAAACAAAAGCTATATATGGTCTTGTATCACATTACATTGCTTAGTTGGAAAGCAGCATTATGTCATCATCGTTGCAGTGCAGTACTGTGGTTAACAGCGTGAGCTGACAGGAGAAAGAGCTTTGGCTTGAGAGGAAATATATATATATTCTCTTAGAAGAAATAATAGAGTATAATAATAATTCTGATACGGGAAAATTCTCACTGCGAACAATAATTTTGTAATGAGAGTGGGACTATTCATGTAAATTGCTTCATGTCAAGTGTAATTTTCAGTCTGCGTGACTCACAGGTGTAGTTTCCATCAGTGCGAGGAGCTCGAATTGTAAATATAAGAATCACACTGCAGCTTTTGCATAATTCACGATGCCCCGTGATGAATGTTATGGAAGATGAATGGTCTGACACTTCCCACAACAATCCGCACTAATTTAAAAACCCTCTAAAATCAAATGAGGAAGCAACCTTGTAAAACCCCCCCCCATACCTGCATAGAAAAGACTTAAGAGAAAAAAATGTCATATACAGTATGACACTCATATAGTGGCAGGAGTAGATGCTTTTTAAAGTCATTTGTTGGGGAATTTCTGCACCGTTTCTGCTGAGATTGTAACGCCTATCTCGTTCCTCAAAAATGGCCCATCGAAATTCTAGCAAACTGTTGATAGGCAGTGAATTAAAATGTTTACCATTGCTGCATTAACTTTCTAAGATTGCGTTTGTTGGAAACAATTGATCTTTTCTGATTTTAAGCGAAGAATTTATAGCTCATTAGATTACACTATTATCCATAGCTTAACTAAGCCTTGTGCTGTGATTGCTAAATAATGCACCAGCAATACATTATGCTTCTACCAGATGCCTAAAGTTGCCGAGCTGGAAATGTGAGATAACTTACCATAGAAGTGAAGATTTTAATGATATGCCGATGAGAAAAAGGATGTTGCCCAGAACCATTATTTAAAAAAATTTAATCAATATTTTCTTCTTTTACAATGTCATTAAGGGAACTTGAAATCAGAATAACTGCAATCTCGCATCAAAGGAGTCATTTTAAGATTAAGTTCAAAGCAGACTTTAAAGTTATATAATTTTGAAAGCTCAAACAATTACTACTTCATTTTGTGTTCGTGTATTTCCAAGCAAATATGCAGGACCATATTTGAATACGAGTCCACCAATCTGTTAGTTGACCACATTGGGGTTATTACATATTGGCTCATCCAGTTATGTAACTTCACAACAGAGGCCTCTACTAGTGAAGTCAAACACAAGTACAGGGGGGATGATGTGAAGCAATACGAAGACCTTCCCTTGTCTTAGTTTTCTGTTTATACCTCCGTATTACTAAACATCAGAGCTGAAGTCTCCTCTTGTCGGTGCTTAGTCTTGTGAGGGAAAAAATGATGCTTGAAAGCCGATAGACTATTGCTTCTGTAAGGACAGATACCGAGCAGTTGCAGCACTATGCAGCAGCCCCCCCCCCCCCACACAGTACAATTAGTGTGGTAAAAGATATGGAAGCGAAGCCCCAGTGGAGAGAGAAACGCTTTCATTCCATGACCACTGCTGGAGTAACTGACGAGTGGAATATGATGAGGGGAGGGGGTTCTTGGTGTGGTTCCGGTCTGCTGTGAGTAAATATTGTCATTGTTCTCATTCTGCCCTGTGCTTTCGCATGGACCGAGCTCATTCGTCTGTTCTAGTTGGCCAGAATTGTTTGGCACTGACCATTAAAAAAATGGATTACTACTGCTGTAAGCTGATAGTCCATGGAATATATAAACAAAAATATCAAATTTTGTGGTTTTTCAGGGCACAAAGAGTGACAACGCTTGCTTGTTTTATCAGCCTCCTGAAGAGCTGCAGAAATATCTGGTAGCGTTTGCAACGCTGCTGACACAATTTGAGGATGCCAATGTATAAACTGTGCTTGTCATACTGGGAGGGTGGATTTGGAATCGGGATATGGCACCTTTCCGAAATGTCAGAACACGTAGTTTGTAACCTGGTTTGTCCAATGTCTCAGAACTATCGCTTGATGTAGATAGATATAAATAGTCAATAAAATGTATTATAATATTTGTATAATTTTTATCACTACTACAATTTTATATTGTTATATTGGACTTACCATATGGTACTCACACACACACACACACACACCACACACACACACACACACACACACACCACACACACACACACACACACACACACACACACGCACACAGACAGAAATTAAATATATATACTTTACAGACTACAGTATATAAAGGAAAACATTGGAAACAAACACTATACATGTATATACTGTAGCTGCTACTATAAACAGTATCTTTATTCTAATAGTAATATAATATATATTTGTATATATTTATTTATTATTATTACATTTTTGAACTATTATAAATGAAATTATTTGATTTGTTATATTGTACTGATAATGTATAAATAATGAATAAATAATATATTGTAAAAAACACCTATTAAAAACATATTCCAGTTTGTTCCTTGATGCTTCGATAGGTATGTTTAGAGTCTGTTAACAGCTTGTGTGTTTGCGATAGAGTCGTGAAACATTTTTTTATACGTGTGTTGTGAAACTGGCCTACTTCATCTCACCATGCTTTGAGAGTTGTTGTGAAAAATGTTCAGAAACATATGAATGGTGACATGCCCCGAAAGCTCAACGAGATGTGACCCACTTACAAACAGAGCTGCTGATGGAACCTATAAGGGCTCAGCATCCATCTCCAGAGACCCCTGCCTTTACTCCCTCCATGTTTTTTGTTCTCATGAATGCTAGAGATTGTGGCCTTTTCTTCCTCTTTTGTCCCTTTAAGCAGAAATTGAGTCACAATATCAGTAATTAAATACTTTGAGAGACAGTATTTTGTATATGAAATACTTCAAAATACTTAATCAAGAAGGTCATTTATTCTCAGATAATACAATTAATCATTCTTCACTAGTGTTAATAGTACTTCCAAGCTATTGCCTTTCACAGTTTTTTGACTAAATGCAGGTGAATAATTATTGACCATACTGTTGGATCCATAGGCAGAGTTCATAAAGGGATAGTTCACTCAAAATGAACAATTTCTGTCATTTATTGCTAACCATTGTGGCGTTCCACTCCTTAAAGACCTTTTTTCATCTTTGGAACACAGATTAAGATATTTTTCATGAAAAAATCTTACCATAAAAGCCCCTTAAAAATGTAATTTTGTCCATAGAAACAAGTAGCTAAACTTAAGCTAGCAAGCTAATGTCTCTTGTCAGCTAGTAAGCAAAGTTCTAGAGCAGTACAGCTTTTCCTACTGTCCTATAATAACATTGTAAGCCATATCTGATAGTATATATTTTAGTACATACCAGGTTGCACGCTGAGCACACCAATAACAGCTTCTTTCAAGTTGTAAATTATATATTTTTTGTGCAAACAAAGCACTCATGTCGCTTAAAAAAATTGAGGTTAAACCAGTAGAGTCACATGGAGTTCTTTAACGATGTCTTTTCCTACCGTTCTGGGCTTTGAATGTGTGAAGTTGTATTGCTGCCTATGGAGGGGCAGAAATCTCTCAGATTTCAACAAAATATCCTCATTTGTGATCGGAAGATGAATGAAGATCTTACAGGTGTGAACGACATGAGGGTTTGCTAGCTAAAGTTAGCTTGTTTCTATGGACAAAAAATGAAAATTTTAAAGGGGCCTTTATGAAAGAAACTTTTCAAGTATTAATCATTTTTTTTTTATTGCCAATGTGTGAAAAGAATGTAACGAAACTTACAAATCCAAGGGAAACTTTGTATTACCCAAATTGATTAGATATGTTTAACATGTCCTAGCAAAAACTGTAAAGCATTTGCTAAATGCATTTAGGACTTACGGGTCAGGACACTTGGGATTGCATTTTCATCTTGCTACTGCGAGATAATTGTAGCAAAAAGCAGAGTGAATTTCAGAATGCATTCTGAGCCAAAGGTGCAGCAAAGTGGTTGCAAAAAAGTTGATTTAAAATGTCTTTATTTTGATTAAATGCATTGACACTTACAACTTAAGACATTTGAATTGCATTTTCATTAAATACCCCGCAATAATGTAGTTAAGTCAATGTGGATTTGAAAAAAAATGCATTCCGAGCTGATCACGCCCCCGACCTGTCAATCATTATATCAAGGCGGGGCTCAGCCTATAGACGCACAATAGGTCAATATTCACCATTAACCAAAACGCTTTTCACCTGCCTCAACTTCTTCACTCCGTTTGATGCACATAAGCAAACAGACAGTGCAGTTCTACACTTTTTACACTCGGTGTGCTATTTCTTTTCTAACTGATCCGACTTAAACCACCTAAAATCTCATAGACTTTCATTGAGGGTGTTGTGAAAAACTTTTATACAGTGAGACTTACAGTGTTTTAAGAAGCTGTCTGCTTTTTAGGTTTTTTTTTTTTTTTTTTTAGTAACTTGTTAATCATGGTAACACCATGCTAGTAACATGCTAATCATGCTAGAAACATGCTAGCAACATGATAGTAACTTGTTAATCATGATAGAAACATGCTAGCAACATGCAAAGTAACATGCTAGTAACACGCTAATCATGCTAGCAACATGCTATTAACATGCGAATCATGCTAGAAACATGCTAGCAACATACTAGTGACTTGCTAATCATGCTAGTAATGTGCTATTAACATGCTCATCATGTTAGCAACTTGCTAGTAACTTGCTAATCATGCTAGAAACATGCTAGTAACTTGTTAATCATGCTAGAAACATTCTAGCAACATGCTATTAACATGCTAATTATGCTAGAATCATTATAACAACATGCTAGTAACATGCTAACCATGATAGCAACATGCTAGTTACATGCTAAAATCATGTTAGAAACATGCTGGCATTTATGTTAGCAAAATTCTCATAATGCTAGAATCAGGCTAGCAACATGTTAACAACATGCTAGTAGCATTGCTAGTCATGCTAAAAAACATGTTAGCAAACATGCTAGTCATGCTAGAAACAGCCAGGGCAAACCACCCCAGGTACCTATCAATAATATGTTTTATGTCTATTTTTCTGATAGACTGTATTTCCTTGAAAAAACATTCAAACTTGAAATTTTTTAAAACATTTTAACTTTCAAATTACTTTCAAACTGAAACTCTTTCACACTGCAAGCTTTTAAAATTTTTGTGAGCCAACTTAAAGTTTGTTTCGCCAAACTTTACTCATCTAGTGTATTTTCAAATTATAATTACTTGTATTTTAATTGAAATACATTTATCACACCAGTATTTTGTATTTTGATGAGCAAATTCGTAACAAAATACTTTTTGATGTATTTGTACCCATCTCTGATCTCAGTGTTTTTAATATTTAAACTGGCGAGGTGTGTGAGCTAGTTAGAAACCACAGTGACATCGTGAATGCAGTCTCGACTGCTGATCGCGTCCCTGTCAATCAGTTGAGACGTAGAGAGGGACTTCAGCTGTCTGAGAAAGAGAGAGTGACCAATCAATAGAACGTGCGTACAGATGGCATCTTCAGAGGGGAGGTGCTATTCAGTTGAGCTGCTAAATACTAAAGAATGTCAGGACACTGGATACTCGCAGTGGTTGATCTCATCACCTCGAGCAAAAACAAGGTTTTGGGACAGCAACATCTGTCTGCACAGTCATGCTTGCATCCGCTTGTGCTATATGGGGATCATTGCTGTAAAATGAGTGCCATTGATTTGCGCTGTTAAAGGTGGTCGTGTAAAAGAAATTGACCTGTATATACTTGTTTAATACACATAGACAACTACAAGTGAGCCAGTTGTTGAGCACCTGAGAGAAAATCCAACATTGTGGCTCTGCGACGTTTTCAAAAACAATTGTTACATATCCTGGCACAACCAGTGAGTTTGGCTGACCAATGGCAGACTGGAGTGTGTTCAGGAATTGTTTTTTGCAAATCTGTTTGGTGTTGCTAGCAGTGTATTTTAGTATTATTTATATACTCTTACAGTTTTTTATTAATATTTTATTAAAAATTTTGATAGCAGAAGCCTCATTACAAAATTACATAAAATTTAAATATAAAAAAAGTATTTAATAATAATAAAAAGCAATTCAAAATGTATATAAAAATATTTTGAAATTAAAATTTTTTATTAATATTTTGAAATTTTTATTTTTTAATTTTATTTCATTATTTTTATATATTATTTAATTTGTCCCTTTGGAATTATAAGGTTCTATCTGACATTTTTGTCTAAATTAAGTTACTCACAGTCGAATGGAATGCAAAAAATTTGAAGCTCAATATCTCAAACTACTCAGAATGCAGATAGAACCTTATAATTCCAAGGAGACGAATTGTTAGTCATTACAGTATGTTATGAGCATTGTTATTTATTTATTTTAAATATATTGTTAGGTTTCATTTATTTATTTCAGTTGTAGACTTCATTTATTGTAATTTTAGTTCTTCTATTTAAACTTAAATTTCTTTGAATATCGTCATCTCAGATTACAGATCACCTTTAATTTTAATATGGAAACATAAATTTTTCTGTAAAGATGCTTTGAAAATGCTTTGAAATTGAGTTGAAGATGTGAAAACTTATTTCAGGGAGTTGCCAATGCAGTTTTAAGTCATTTTCGTTTTTTCATCTAATATTTATATTTTATTTTATTTTTCAATTAACAAAAGTGTTTGTGATACTTTTAGTTTTAGGTAACAATAATAACAATAATACAAAAATATTTTTAATTGTAATTTTTTTCAACTTTTTACATATTGATGTAGACACGTATCAACACTTAAGTCTTTGTTTTGCAAATCTAAGTGCCTAACAAAAATTTTTTTATTCAATTAATTTTACTTTATTTTTTTTTTTTGCCAAGAAGCCTCAATGGTGCATAAAAACAAAGAATTTAAAAGGTTTAACTTTGCTCAAAAGCTCTATTGAGACACACATATCTTAGTTGCTGTTGTACAAATAGGACTTTAATTGATCTTTTGTCACTGTTGAGTCACGACAATGCACCCTGAGCAGTCATATTAATTCAGCCGAATCAGCCATCTATTGATCGCCGGTCCAAAGGTAGAAAGGTGTCCGTGTAATGAAGCCCCTTTGTGGTTGATTGAGGGAAGGCACAGTATCACATGTGTCAGACTGATCCCCATATTGGTCCTTAGAATAGGATGATGTTTTTTTTTTCCTTCAATCAGCTTTGCCTGTTGCACAGGTGTTTGTTAGGAATGACGTGTTATTAATGTCACCTCAAAGCATTAAGAGCAAAGCTGACACCTTGTGCTTGCGGTAGCTATTAAAGCTTGTATATGAGGTGAGAGCCTGTTTCATCCATTTAAACAGACGTTAACATGGATGTAGCATGTCTCTGTGAAGGTCTCTGAACAATATTCTAGCTCTTTCACAGGGACGGGCTAATGCAAGAGAACCATTCAGATAATAAAACCTGCAACGTGTTGTAGATCAATGGCTCTCAGATGGTTCCATTTCATAAACTAGATTTTTACATTATACTAGGGATGTAGCAGTATAAAAAAATTCTTATCATGATTATAGTGACCAAAATTATCACGGTTATCAGTATTATCACGGTATTGTTAAAATGTGCTTGAAATGTTAAAAAAGTACAGACACATAAATCACTTCACCAAGTTTTATATTTTAAAATCAACAAACAACAAATAAAATGACTTTTTGTTTGAATAATCACTAAAACAATAACATAACCAATGATGTTCGGATTTTAAATGACAACTTGACTGACAACAGTTTAATAGCATGTTGAAATATCTAATGTAAATGTTCATAAAAAGCTTTGAAAAAGTTTAATAAAAAGGTAAACCTCACATTTCAGCCTTTAAATAAAGAAAAGATATGTCATAATGATAATTGATTAATAAATGATCATATGTCTTTATCTGCTCCATAAATAATTCTAGATAACTTGTCTGAATTGTTTAAATGTGTAGAATCCACATAAGCTTATTTTTCATCAACAGGTCAAAATTTACAGCAGGGCATGCACATTTGGTCTGTTTTTGGCCAGACAGAAACTGCACACAGGCTGAATGTAAAGTAAGTCTCTGTAAATCTACTGTACTCTCTGACAGCAGGTGTCGCTTATGGAAAAGCTGAATTAGAGCTGTTTCCCGTAACCTCCGTGGGCAAAGCAGTATTGCAATTAAGAACACTTCCGTTAGGTTTACATGGAGTGAAGATGAAAACAAAATGCCATCAAATTGTTTTCTGAAGACAGTCAGAACCATCAGAGGAACATTCATATAATTAACTCATTCATATATTCATTTGTATGACTCCTTAGCACTCTTTTAAAACCATCCCTGCTACTCTGCCCTGTTTTCACTCAAAATTGAAACTACTCTGCATGCTGTGTGCACGTGAGACTGTTACTTAAAACTGTGGCTTTATGCTGGCCAGTATTTATTCATCGCGAGTTATTCAAATGGCGGTAATCTAATACGGTTTTAATGATATTTTAAAAGATAAAAACGTAATACTAACCTACGGTGTCCTTAACAAAATTAAACAACAAACAGTAAATAATCACATCCGTACATTATACAAATGATTCAGTGCAGAGCAGAATTGTTTATCATTCATAAATGTCCTTAAACCAAATTAAATTAATAAAAAAATATCCTCAGAATAACTAAGGATAAACTAAAATTAAAACCCATAAAATAACAAACATTGACTGAAATAGAATACAAAAAAACTTCTAAAAAAAAAAAATATATATATATGGTGTGTGTGTGTGTGTGTGTGTGTGTGTGTGTGTGTGTGTGCAAAAAAAAAATATTAATTCATTCAAAATATTAATAAAAAACTGTAATGGTATCTCAGTGACATAAGGTGATGTACCTTTTTTTTTATTTTTATTTCTTATTTTTAATAAAAGTATAGCTTTGACATCAACAAAAAAGTTTTCTTATCTTTCATTTATTTATTTATTTATTTACATTTCCCCCCTGCTTATCAGAATAGACATTAGTTGACAATCATTGTTGTAAGCCCACAGCAGTGAAGCCTTTCCCTCATTTGATGATGTTAATAATAACATATAATGAAAAATATGATGGCATCACTTAAATCAAGTTTACCTTCATATATTTCCCTTCTGATGAAAGTCTGTGATGGTTTCAGAGACTCAGATGGGATTGAGAAGATAAACATCAGGATCATAGCCATCATGTTTTAGCTTTTTGGCTCAAAATCTCTTCTTATTTTTTGTGTTTAGGTCTGTACAATAGGAATGTGATCCCTCTCCTACACATCAGCTCAAAAGTTTATTTTCTCATCTGGAGCTTTGATCACTTCACACAATAGCACCACTTGATTTTAGTGTATCAAGGCCTTTGATTTGTGTGATACATTTTGTGTAATTCAAGGACAGGGATGATAAACAGCAATGTAGGTTTTCAGCAACAGCACAGTTTGAGTTAATTCGTAGTTTGGCTTTCAGATGTAGTCATCTTCTTCATGCAACATTTTCTTAGTAACTTGTAGCTTAGCTTGAACTGTGGTGGAAATGCCTTGAATTATGATTCGATCGTAGGTTGATAAGCTTCAGTTTCAGAATAGCTTCCCCATCTGCTGTTTACATATACAGTAGGTGTCATAAACGTGGAGCTGAAGTTAAGATGTGGCAACTGGAAGACAAGCTTGAGAAATATCAGGAACTAAATGAGAAGCTAGAAAGAAAGTGGACAAGCCAGATCCAAAGTAGATCCACTGCTGATATGGACTCTTGGCGCTGTGCTGGAAAATGGTTTTAACACAAACCAGGAAACTCAATATCGAAATCCAAGAGAGTGCAATCCTAAGAACATCTCTTAGTAGGATTGAGGGGAAAAGACCTGTTAAAGGAGGTTTTCTGGATTGGTGTATTTTTTGTAGCATACACCTTTATATAAGTATATAGAGGCACTGTTGAATTCCTGATTATGATTTGATAGCATGTTAGTAATTTTCTGTAAATGCATGACTGAGAAAGAGCACAGAACAACGTACAGTGCATTTGTAGTGCATCATTTATTCAAAATAGAAATCTTTTGTAACAATGTACACTGCTTTTTTCTTTTTCTACTTTTTTTTTTTTTTTTTTTAAAGAAGTTAATACTTTTATCCAGCAAAGATATGTTAAATTGATAAAAAGTGATATTAAAGAATTATATTGTAGCATATTAGAATGATTTCCAGGATCATGTGGCACAGAAGACTGCAGTGATGGCTGATGAAAATTCAGCATTGCCACCACAGGAATAAATATTATTTTAAAGTATATTAAAATATAAAATGTTATTTTAAATTGCAATAATATTTCGCAATATTACTGATTTTACTGTATTATTGATCAGCGAAGATACTTCAAAAAAATCTAACTGATTCCAGGACTTTTTAAATGATGTATATGTTGTGTCATTTTCTAAGAAACATTTATCATATTTTATATATTTCTTTCAGAAAACACCATGAAATGGTTTTAAATGTCTCAAATACATAAATTTGTTATTAATTAATTTAAAAATGTTTTTAATAAAGCATGATGATTTCAACAGTTGGGAAAAGGCAATATTATCTGAGGCTGTTTTTCTGAGCAAGATACTTAATTGGTGGAATATGACAGTACTTCTACAAACCTGAAAGTTCTTATATATAAATATGTATTTATGGTAACTGTGGTGCTAGTGGAATAATTGTCTCTGGACAGTTATGCATTACCATTTTGAGTGAGAAATTTCCAATAATTCAGAGGTCGGTCATCAATTATTTCTACTATATGAAAACACAGATGCTTGTAGAAGTAGGTGTGTTCCCCAAATAATTTAAATTAAGCAAAGAGTGCTACATTATGAATGTTGATGTTGCTTAATGATACATAAATATTTGCTGAAGACATAAAGGTCTGTGTTGGGATAGAGATTCAGCATAGAAACACCCTGGAGACGATGCTTGAGGTAAATAAAGCAGTCAAACTACATTAAAGTGAAAGCATCATGAAGTATTTTCTGGGAGTGAGTGACAACATTTATCCATTTGGCATTTCATTCAAAATAAATAATAACTAAGTGGGTTGCATTGAGAACTGCAAATGATTCATGCCACATTAACGTTACATTAGGCAACAAGTGTGACGCAGATGCTCAAGAGCACTGATTGGTCTTTGTGAAACAATGGTTAATTTCTTCTGACAGGGAAGAGGTTATCTTAGCCTCAGTAATTGGTTTGCTGACATGGAAGTTGGATTATTTGTTAAACCTTTTTCAGCCCCTCATATTTTATCAGTCATGTGGCACAGACAGAAAAACTGTCTGAAGAAAAAAAAAAGGAAGGTTACATAAGAAGTACTGGAAGTCTGCATAAAAAGTTTTGCAAATATAATGTTTTTAATTGATTCAGTTTATGAATTTGTTCATGAAGTTCTGTTCATATGCATCTTATGATCATTGCTTGATTTGATAGAACATAAATCCTCTTATTTCTAATGTCACTGGGGTGTTAAGTTAGTTTAAATGTGTATTTTGCAATAGCTCCTCACCTCTGTTTGTTCGTCACATCTCGGCAGAAGCACATTTATCTTTTCTGCAAACCAAAAATTGCAATTGTCTGACCATGAAGAGTTAGATAATTAAAGTTCAACGCACATGGTCATCCAATAACTGGTAATTAAATCATTTGATGAGATTTACCGGCCGTCACAGCTTAAGCATATTTGTTTATTGATCGTTGAACGAGTGATTTAACAGAGATAATTAACTGGGTGAATTTTAGATAGTCTGGTATTGACATCATAAACCTAGGTCAGGTGGGAGCAAATGGCTGTTAGAATGCTGATTTAATTTAGAAATATTTTAATTTTATTTTATTTAATTTAAAATGTTACAGCAATTGTCATCCTTATGATATAAAGTATTTTTCTTATAGATTAATCTTTTTTTAAGATCCTTGAATCTGCACTGATTTAATGTTGAAATAATTTAATTTAAAAAAAAATTTTTACCCATGCCTTAAATCAGTATCAGTCAGTATGGAAAAAAAAACACTGAAAGTTTTTTTTTTTTTTTTTTTTTTTTTACAATGACACCAAAGTAATAAGTGTCAGTTTGATATAAAATGATTACTGCAATTGTCATCTGTATGATATGATTTATTCATTATCAGGGGGCCTCTACATTGGCTCGCTCAAAGCACAAAATCTTCCACTTAAAGTTTTATGCACACGCTGGACCTTTGCCTCGTTCTTTATTGGCCTAAATTGGTTAGTTAGTATAGCTATTATTATGATGAATGACATGTTTTAGGTGGCGTTGGATTTCTGTGGTGCAAGTATTCTTTGTTCAGTGATTATGTATAATTATGCATGATGGTTCCAGAGACACAGGGGGACATCAGCTGCAGACAAAATGTATGTTTGTTTTTGTCTCCTGCTATTTGTCTTGTACAAGTCAGTCATTTTCCATTATTCGTTATCTCTCTTAACTGACATCAATTCAGTCTCTCCCTCCGAAACATCTCTGTCCTTTTGATCGCTTCGTGCGTCGCCTTTCGGGTGCTATCAAGAGTTTTACCAGTGGTCTAATTATGGTGCATTAAGCCATCACAGTGTGACATATCAGCTTGTCACCATATGGTAAAGTGGTGTGACGGCACCGTTCATTGTTTCTTTTAATAGTTGTCCGAAAAGGCATGCCAGAGGGCTCGTGTTCTTTCACAGATGTAATTAGAGCCAGAATTTATGGGACCAATCAGGCTTTCAGTCAAGCACGGCCTATTTGAAGGTGACATCAGGATGTATTGCTCTATGATGTAAACATCCTGTCAGAAGTGAGCCGCTTGCCCTGCAGGCTGTCACAAACCTTTTTAGAGGGGCTTGTCTCCCCTGAGCCTTTTAAAAATCATTATCCCGTCCCGCTGGTTAGTCACATGACATGTAATGTATACGAAATCCTGTCGCACATAGGCCACTTAGAGTGACTTTGAGTTTGCCAAGTCGGGGAGGGTGGGGTAAACTGTGCCACCTTTTGCTTACTTGTCCTCTAGGCAAGGAGAAATTAGTCAGTGTTAAACAAATATCTCTTGGGCCAAAGAAATTTGTTAGGGAAAAGCTGTGTCACGTCGAGAGATGTTATTGAGGAACACATGAAACATATCAGATATAAATATGAATATAAATGAGGAATAAATGTGTTTACTAGTGTATACCATATTTATTTTGCTCGTATTATTCATATTTTCAAACTATAACTTCAAGACATCTTACAGTTGGGGACGGAAAGATAAGAGTCGCGATACGGGCGGATAAACTTCAAAAGGTAATTGATGTCATTGAATAAATATAAGCGCTGCACGTTCAAAGTCAAAAACACGGCGCGGATGTCTTTATTTGAATGTATCTGTAGGGAACCCGGACTGTTGCATTTCCTACAAGCCTTTCTTGCTGTTTATGGTCAGATCAATACAAATATCAACTCATGTTTTTATGCTGGAAATACGTGCCTTCTAAAAATCTAAACAATTAAGACAATAATATTTATACGTTTTAAATTGACTTAATAATTTATATGCTTGATTTATCCCTTTTCATAAAAATGGTCTAAAGCAAGGGTGTCAAACTCAGTTTCTGGAGGGCCGGAACCCTGCAGAGATTTGTTCCAACCCTGCTTTAACACCAATACCATGTAGCTTTCAAATAAACCTGAAAGACTTGATTAGTTGGATCAGGTGTGTTTAATTAGGATTGAATCTAAACTATGCAGGGCTCCGGCCCTCCAGGAACTGAGTTTGACACCCCTGGTCTAAAGGCTGAAATGCTGCTGTATAAGATTTTTGTTTTTGTGAAAACCTGTATCTGAACTGACAAATCAGCTTTGCATCACAGGAATAAATTACATTTGAACATATATTAATAAAAAAAATATTTACTTTAAACTGTAATAATACCTCACAGTATTTCAGGTTAAAATGTATTTTTAATCAAATAAGTGCAGCCTTGGCGAGCATAAGAGACTTCTTTCAAAAAATGTTTTAATTATTACCTCTTAAAATCTCTTCTGAACTTTTAATTTCATATAGCATATTGTTAGTGAGGGAGTGAGTGTGTGTGTGTGTGCTCGTGTTTATATAATGTATATATTTATAAATATATATGTACAAATTATATTCATGATGAATGATAAATTATTATAAAAACATCATTTAAAAAATGGAAAAGGACGGCACAGTAGGTTCACGGAACTGCATAATGATGCTCAAACGGTCATGCGTACTTTGTATTTTCAGGTCAACTTTTTCTGGACAACTCTTATGGTCCCTCGCAAATTATTCCGCACCAGCTTTTCTCCTGTGACCCCCGTGTGTCTTTAGCCGTGTTGTTTCTCCGACAGCTCTTGGGCACAGCAAGACAGATAAAAACAGCTAAAATCACATTCAAAATCCAGGGTGGCTCATAATGAATATGTTTAAACTTTTTTTTCCCACAGTGTTTTTGCTTTTTTTACCCTGCCATGTTTATTTGTGTTTTAAAGAAACAGAATCATTCATGAAGCTGTGCTAAGCTCTTCTCTGAATTCTTGGAGGGCTGTGTGAAATATTCACTAGTGGGATGTACATATATTTCACAAACATCTTATTTTACAGGGCTTTGTTGTTCAAGCATCCCTCTGACGCTTTAAAGATTCGTTTGACTCTTGGCTTTATGGATTCTCAAATAAAGCCCATGCCCTGGCCTGACTTCCTTTTCTTCGCGGAAAGAGCCCATTATGAGCTGAAACGATGGAGCTGTCCTTTAAGGTGTGAGCGCATCTCCCAGGTGAACCCACCGTAGATATTTTCCTATCTGCAAGGACATGGAAGGATAAATTACATCCACAGAACCTAAGCTCTCTCCAAAGCTTTCATTTGCACCTGCAATTAATCAGCCATCACTAGAGAGGCTCCTTAATGTCAGGCCAAGGACCTTATTAGGGATGTCCTTTAGAGCTTTAATGAGACTTATGTCTTCATTGAGTATTTCATTTGACTCACATTGGCTGCCTGTTTAAGGTGGTTGAGGAAATGGTCTACACAGCACAGACCAGCCCTCATAAAGCCCCCAGGCTCTAATGGTTTTCCTGTGGTCAGATGTTAATTTGATCTATTCTGAGTAAACACAATGAATCTCTTTTTCTTTTTTTTTTTCTTCACCAAATTGCAAATGGTTGGCAATGAAATATAAGACACCATGAAATATTTAGTTTTTTCTTTAGTTTCTCTAGAGCTCTTAACTGGCACTACTGTTTCCTAGGTAAATAAGTACAACTTTTGAAAAATGTGTGCAATGTTTATTTCACTTTAGATTATATTTGTTTCAAATTTTCATATATTTTTAAGATTGAAAATCTGATGTAGACATGGTAAAATGTTTCCAAGACAAATAACAAAATGAAAGTAGCTGAAAATCTGGTAGTTTTAATATAAAAAGCCCACCACTGGGACATTAAAGTGCCCGAAGTTGAAGAAACTCCCACATATTTGGCTTTCTGTCCACAATAGACAGTGCCTGAGCATAGAACTCTGAACAAATGGTCCCCTCAGGATCTCAGGAAAATATGGGGTGGAGGAGAAATGCTGCAGGAACCACTGTAAGAAATGCAAGTTGCAGTTTACATTTTCTGTTGCAACATAATAGGTGATATAATGTGTACATTTATGTATATGCACATATGATATCTCACACCTTAAAAAAAAAATGCTAATATTAAATGAAACAAAAATAGAAGCTTTTAAAGCAAACTAACTAATTGCACTACCAGTCAAAAGTAAAAACAGTAATATTGTGAAATATTAACTTTCTATTTATTTATTTTATTTAAATACATTTTCCTTTTAATATATTTTTAAATAATTTATTTAATAGTTTATTCCTGTCCAGATTTGTCATAGGAATTAATTACATTTTTACATATATTCATACAGAAAAGAGTTATTCATTATTATTTTGTATTATTTAGCAATATTACTGTCTTTTTTGATGAATCATAAGAGAGTTCTTTCAAAAACATGTACTACATCAAGATACAATAAATACAATTCAATCTTTGGTTAAATACAATTATATATATATATATATAGTGGACAATAAAATATATTGTAAATATATTGTATGTGCATTAAAAATATATTTTCTCAGATATTCAAAAAATTTTAGTTACTTATATAAAAAATATATTTTTATATAAGTAACTAAAATTTGTTGAATATACATATTTATGTAAATATACAGTAGTATAATATCAACATGTGGCCATTTTTTGAAAAATACTTAAAATATATCTGTAAATATCTGTATTGAAATTCAGATTTAAAGAAATATTGGTATATTCCACAGATAATAAAACAGCAAGAATACAAACATAAAACCCTCACCCTACCAGATCAATATGCTGCAGAAAAACATAAAAAACATATTTATTTGATTGAGGGATGCGTTTGGTGTCTGTAAGTGCAAAAAAAAAAAAAAAAAAAAAAAAAAAAAAAAAAAGTGCAAAAAAAAAAAAAAAAAAAAAAAAAAAAAAAAAAAAAAACGAAATCCACGAGCCTCACTGGCCACTGTGTGCATTTTCATAATTACCTCTTTCTCTTCTCTTTCTTCTAACATGAATAAACCTAATTAAGCGATTCTGCCATCTTAAAGGGATACTCCACCCCAAAATGAAAATTTTGTCATTAATCACTTACCCCATGTCGTTCCAAACCCCAAAAAGCTTGTTCGTCTTCGGAACACAACTTAAGATATTTGGATGAAAAACGGGAGGTTGTGGACTGTCCTACTAGACGCCAAGTAAATTACACTGTCAAGGTCCAGAAAAGTATCCAGAATAGTCAATCTGCCATCACTGGTTCAACATAACGTATTAGAAGTGACCAGAATACTTTTTGTATGTGAAGAATACAAAATAATGCTTATTCAACAATTTGTCTCCTCTGTGTCACCCCACATAAGCGTAGCGCCTTTTGGCGAATCTGAGATGTACGCAGACAGTGTACGCTCTTCTTTGTCAGCCAGTCACAGCCTTCTGTTTTCATCTAAAATATCTTAAATTGTGTTCCGGAGAGGAACAAGCTTTTAAAGGTTTGGAAACGACATGGAGTTAAGAGATTAATGACAAAATTTTTATTTTGGGGTGGGGGAGTATATCCCTTAAGCAAACAGGCCTAAAACATATAAAAGTTTGGAGTTCAGTGCTGGTAAAAAAGATGGCATCCAGCATGTTATTAGTCCTCCCAGTGCGAGGTGGTGAGACTCGCGCGTCAGCCGCTCCCGGTGGCGACCTGCTCTGTAAACGGATAGGAGGCAGTCTCGGCAAGGACCACAAAGCAGATTGCTATCGCAGACCACAAAGCTGAAAGATGCTCTCACCTTTTCAATGGCAGCCTTGTGGGGAAAACAAGGGACCTCAGCGAGGAAAAACCACCCACTTTGGAAGTATTTTAGGAGTTGTTGTTCCTGGTTTTAAGGGCCCAAAAAATATTTCAGCATCAGTTTTTAAAAAGGAGGATGTGACTGTGCATGGAACAGTTTGGAAACTTTGCATGGTTGTCGCTGCAGGGGAATGGCCACATCTTATCAAATACAAACACTGGACGTATTATGGAGATCATTTCATATCTACTGTACTCGACACTTCTTAATAAAATCGCAGCACTGAACACCACAGGCACCAGTGGCTTTCATCCATGGCTTTCACTTTTATTTGTTTACGCATTTTTTCCACAACTAAATTATGTTGTGTTTTCGCCCATTCGATAGACTGTATTTTAATAAGTGTCGTTTAAATTGTTTGATGAGTGTAATTTAGTCAGCAATAATTGAACTAGCTTTTGTCAATAAAAACAGCTTTAATAAACACTCAATTCAAAAAGTTTGGAGTTGTCAGCATTTTTTTCTTTGACAAAATTATTATTTTAGTAAAAGGCAGTGTAGTGATGGGGTTAAAAGTAAATCAAAAAGCTGAGTAAACTGGATAGATCAGGCTCCTGCATGTTACAAAGCTAGATTGATATTTTGACCATGAATGCTGCAGTGGCTTCCTCAACCTTTTATACACTTGGCAGCCTTTGTAGAAAACAAGGGAACTCAACGAGAAAACCCCATTTGGAAGTAATTTTTGGAGTAATTGTTCAATGTTTCTAGGGGCAAAATACTCAGCATCAGTTTTAAAAGGAGATGTGTGCATGGAAACAGTTTGGAACTTTGCAGTGGTTGCAAAGCAAAGGGGAATGGCACATAAAAGAAATACAAAAATGAAAGCACCAAATGGAGATCATCATACTAGATGTTACTTGAAGGATTCATAATGACAACTCGCAAAAGCACTGAAGTAATGGAGGTTGCAAATTCTGCATTTCAGCGCCATTAATTCACACTTTTTATACAGAACCAATCCCCCCCCACCCGTAATGTATTCAGTAAGGAAATTTAGTTTGTTGTTTTCCCGCCATATCGGATTAGACTGGATTTTAGTGTTGTGTCGTGTGAGGTTGTTTGATATTGCGTAATTGTAGTCACGGGGATGATTAGAATAGCTTTTGAAAATAGAACTCAGCTTTAATAGGTACTGGAAATGGAAAATGTGTGTGACAAAGGGGTCTTGACGGGCCCTAGAAAAATTACTGACATTATTGGGACCGTGGCTGAATTAAATGTAAAAAAAAACTGAGAAGAAAAACAGTACGGACCTTACATAAACGTGTGAACATATAGTGGAAAGAGATGATGTGAAAAGAGAGGGGCGAAAGATGGTGGTGGTCGAGCAAACTAAGTATGCAGAGTTTCCACAGGGTGGCATTATTCAGTAATATGCAGCAGCCGCCCCTAATGGTGGTAATGGGTGTGAAATGTAGAGGAAAGACTGTATTAAGTGGCTTAGGATTTATAAATCACGCCCCACAATTGAACCGAAGCAGACTGACGGTCTAAAGTGCTATATGACAGGGACTACGGAAGTAAATAAATCCATAATTCTGAAAAGATAAATGATTATATTAACTTATTTTGTTGAATCAGAATATATAATATCTATATAAATCGAACAGTTATGCTGCAGCCCATGATGGCATGTGTATTTTGTTAGTTTCTTTTATACAGGGTCAATGCTGATTAATAAGGTATAATAGCCATTTTCATCAATTCCCAATATTTTTGTTCTGAGTATACAATATTGTTATTTTTATGTTTAGTAATAAACTTAAATGTGGACCCCCCTATGAAGATGTCAGAGGAGGGATAAGTGAGTTTTTGTGTTTACAAAAGCCACAATGTACCGTCAATTGGTAAGATGCTATTATATATAATACTTCACCCTATCTTTGTTCGATCCCCGAGTATTCTGGTTTATTGTGCATATTAATTGATACACATCATTTATGGTTAATGTTTGGGGCTCAGCATGTGATTGGCCCGATATTGGGCTCATTTTGAAAGTTAAGAGACCTTGTAATGACACCTGAGCTCGAATAAATGTAGCATCCCTACCAAATTCAATTCTACAGTCAGTTTGAAAATGAAGGGAGGAAAATTGGAGCGTAACTTATAATAACCTCCCATCTGCTGGTACCAAAATAGAAGGGTATTATTATGTCCCTGCCAGAGGGAACGCCCCGTTTTAAGAGCCTGTTGGTTGCGCTCTGTGTGATCAGATGGTCGTTCTTGTGGTTCTGCGATTTGAAACAAGCTCACATTAGCCTGTCGATGGTCAGGCCATGAAATGTAGTCAAACTTATGTTGATATCGACGACTCAGACCAGAATATACGGTAAACATTCATCATTGGAATCTAGGCGAACGTTTTGGTTTGTTTATTATCATTTGAACATATGTTTGTTTGTGTTGCGTCCCAATGAGAAAGAGGTTTGTTGTGCTAAATATTCTTTAGGGCCTCCCCTTCTTCACCGTTCTCTTGCATTGTTGGTCATCTACTCATGTCAGGCTGGATTAAACAAGCCCATTGATCAAGACCTTCTGAGGTTTTTCTGGTCCTCTATTCATATCTGAGAGTCATATTCCTCAGACCGAATCTCTAGTGTCTCTTATGATCTGGTCATTGTAATATTCTATCCCTTTGAACTTTGTCTTTCATGTCGATCAACCAAACAACCCATTTTCATTAATCTGTTTAGAATATCATTTTTTGTCAGTTAGGGAATATGAAATACAAGGTCATAGAATGCTGCAAGACAGAAGCTCTGTATTATCGGAAAAAGAAAGATTATTTTTTTCACTAGAGCTTTCTTATTACGCAACCTATTAAAATTTTAATCAGATTTATTACATGATACGCTGATTAATAAACTGAAGTTAATTGCATATATATATTAGTGCTTCACCGCGAGGTGTATTAGCAAACGTCCCTCGAAGACACGCGCACAAGAAGAAAATTACCGACAGGCCAAAAATATAATTCAATGACATTATTGTTGCAGACAAATAAAATCATTGAATTTGGCAATAAGTTTTTCAAACTGTTATTATTAAAATTGTAAAAAGATATCTATGTATATGGGGTGTTGTACAGTATGTGTGTCTATCTATCTATCTATCTATCTATCTATCTATCTATCTATCTATCTATCTATCTATCTATCTATCTATCTGTCTGTCTGTCTGTCTGTCTGTCTGTCTGTTCGATTATTGTGAGTATATTTCAAATACATGCAGTTCTTTTGAAAATTACACATATATACTACAGTAATATGTATTATATATTTATTTTGGAATAAATACTTTATACTATACAATACAAGCTCACATTAAATTAATTAAACGTTTTAGTAATTTATAATATTACAAATAAATTTGGTTTATGATCTTTTTTTTTTTTTACTTACCAAACAACCAATAAACCAAAAAAAAAAAAAAAAAAATACCACAGAAAAATATTAAGCATCAAAAAACACCAATAATATATAAGAAATGATATTTTAACACCGAATCAGTATATTAGAATAATTTCTGAAGGATCATGTGATACTGACTGCTGAAATTAACTGACAGTTATTGTTTATTAGTATGAGATATTTTAAAATATTGCGTTTATTTCCTAAATACTCTCTTTTAAAAAACATGAACATTTTTAGCCCTTTTTTTTCTTGAATTTTCCACATAACTTTAAGATGGATTTTAACAAACCACCCAGGGTTGATGAGTAATTGTATTATTTATGTTTTTGCATTATCTTCTTGATACTGTATCGAACCTTATAAATAATAACGTTAAATTGACGGCCCTATTTGTTACGTGTTTGTCAGTGCAGCTTCAGTAACACGCTGTCAGATCCGACTGCTGCTTATCACCCTGGTCAGCAGTCATCATATGTTGTGTTTTGGATCTGCTGTCTGTTTTTTTACCGTTTCTTTAGCAAGCTCAACCAGCTTCAGTAGAACACCTTGTGCTAGTTGCCTAGCATTTTTCCTCCCGATTTAATGGCATAGTACCAGTTTGTAATCATGCTGGTCTTGTCAGCCGGGCAGGCAGATGGATAAATGGAGTCTCCGTTGGTTTGCGTCAGCGCCGTAGAGGTGTGGGTTGGGCCTCACATTGGAACTGGACTTATTAAGAGAGACCTCTGAGTTCACCTCCAGCTGGAGGAGAGTCCCGCTTGCTGACTATATGGGGGGTGGGATGCATTCTTGGAGGAGGAGGGTCAGCAGATGGAGAGGCGACACAGATTCCCATGCCCCTGAGCCTGAGATCTATGAAGCAGGAGGTGCCGGAGTGCCGGCTTGCATGTGGCCTGCACATTAAGTCAATGGGTTCAGCAGCACAAAACAGACAACCTTCGATACAAACTCCCTTTCTATGTGACCATAATTGACTAACATTTATAGAGATCTGCATCGTTTATCGAAATAAAACCAAAGGCAATCAAATATAAATGCATGAGCATGGTTTTAATAGTGAAGCGGCGTGTTTGTTTACACATGAGCAGCTTCTTATCTGCAAGTCTTTGTTCAGTTTGCAGGTAAATGTGGCACTACACAATCTCATCTCTTCATCTGCCCTGAGTTTGGGAAGCTTTTAATGTGCATTTGGGAATGCAACATGCGCCAGCTATCTTCCCATACTTGTAATGAGAAATGCTTATCAACAAAAGAGAAGCTTTAAGGGCCCCCGTTTTTTTTTTTTTTTCCTCAAATAAAAGTTCTGATGGTGTACATGTTTTTTAAAAATGAAGAAATAAGATAGCCATTCATAGTTACGTATTGTAGTTTTAAAGTTCGCAATGTAAAAAGTATAATGATAATATAAACAATAAATAACATCACTTTTAAATATACTTTCCATTAATTTTTTATTTTTCAGGTGGAATTTTACATTATATATATGTCTTATACAGTAGTTATTCCTATTTTTATTATACTCATTATTAATTCATTATTATTATTCTAAAAAAGTGATATAATTCCATTATTCATTTATAAGTATTGCTGTTATTTTATAAGAATAATAATGATAATTAATATATATATATATATATATATCTAATAAGATATATTAGATTCCAGCGAATTATTGCATTTATATTTTCTTATTTAGATGTTTATGGATTTTAATATTAGATTTGTAGTTAGTAGGACTAATCTACTACTATTATATACTATTACTATACTATGTATAACACAACGAATTGTTATATATGTTTATATAATTAATACCATTATAATAAAAATTGTATAATATTATATAAATTTATTAATTAATCATAAGTTCTCATTAATATTTAATTAGTAATTGTTGCTATTTTGATAATTAGTGTATTAATGATTATTAATATTGTATATATGTAATAATAGTGAGATAGTAAGAGTATTATTTTTTATTACCCTTAGTATAATACTTAGTGCAATTATTTGGGTAATAATAATAAATAATAATCATAATAAATAATAGTACTACTACTACTACTACTACTAACTACTATTATTAGTCCAAACTGAGGACACAAAATTGTGGTGAAATTGTGCGCTCCTACAATACATAAATAAATAAATGTAATAATTACCCCACCCGATTTTGAAGGTCCTTTATAATTTATTTAAATTTATTTTTTTGCAACCTTTATATGAGATATAATATGATGTAAAGCATACTCATAAGTCTTAAGGCTGATTTGGATATGGAGGGTTTAGGTATTGTTAAGAGTCACTTTTGATCCTTAATTATTTTTCAAGCTTCCTGGCACTTGTCATACAAGGAGGTCAAACTGTTAGGCCAAGGGATGGAAAAACACACCATAAGTTTGCGTACATCCGCCTTTTATTTCTCCTTATTGCCGACGGCTTCCTCTTTGGAAGTGGAGATTTAGGGAGTCCCCTACCGTCTCCGCCACCTGTGATATTTTCCATCTCTGGAGGGAGTTTTTACGGCCAGTAACTCTCATCTCATTGCTTCTCCACCTCAGTGCAGTTCTGTAACTTAAGTGGGTCGAATGAAAATGTTAGATGTAAATTATTCAGAGTGGCACTTTTTTAAAAACGAGCCAGTTGAATAGACACTTTCTACCTGTGTTCCCGTATTGCCTGTGTTAAATGACATGCCAGTCACTTAAATAGGTTTAAGTTCACCAAATTCCGTGTCATATATAGCACATTTTCACAGCCCTAGCATATCCATTGCTTGGGATAACCTTTGCTCGTATTACAGCGTCATGATGCTTTCAAGTTAAAAATTAAAAATGACGATCAAAAGCCAGAAAACCGACAAATTACACAAAAACTCAAAAGCTGATTTTTTTGGATTGTATTCACCCCTCTTCACCTCTCTTTTACTGCTTTTAATAGTGAGCTTTGCCAACACTAGGAAATTGACACCCCCCGTCAAATCAAACTGGGTCTCTTCAACACAGATACACAGTTTTATTCTGTTCATTGTTCAACTCCTGTTGCTCCCAAATATATCTGTGCTAAAATGGGTGCCCTAACCTTGCCATCACAGAGTATTAAGGCTTGGTACTGTATGTTTTCCAGCATCCTCAGAAAACTCATCAAAGGACGATCTAGGACACACAACCTTGCCATCACAGAGTATTAAGGCTTGGTACTGTATGTACTGTACATGCATTATATTAGATCTATTTGAATTGTTTGATACCATGGACTATTTGATGATTACCTTACCTCATAGTATGACATTTGGTTAATGTAAACAATTGGTTTGTTTGTTTACTTACATTAGTATACAAATAAATCAGTAAAAAATATTTATTGTTCCTAACAGAATTAATGGCTAGTCTGTCCTGTCTGTCTGTCTGTCTGTATGTCTGGGGGGGGGTCTGTCTGTCTGTCTATCAACCAACCAACCAACCAACCAACCAACCATCCATCCATCCATCCATCCATCCATCCAACTGTTCTTTTTGGGGCTTGGCAGCCCATGGTCACTGTAAACGGTCACTGTATGGCAAGAGTTTCATAATTTTTCATAGACAAGTCTTCCAAAAATGTCTACTTTTTTATTTCTTGAAAGAAATAACACATATTGTTTTTGGAACAACAGAGGAGTTGAGTAAACAATGACAGAAGTTTCATTTATTGATGAACTATCCTCTAAAAAGTCAGCAAATAAAAACAAACAACACCGAGTGGAAAAAAAACAACCAAGACACCTCTCTAAAAAATAGTTGTTCACACTCAGGTTGAAAAAAGAGATGGGTGATAATTTCAGAAGATGTGAGAGCTTTTTGTGTAATGAGGCTGTTGTAGTACACCCTACCTTTAGCCATCTTTCATTGCCAAAGGACAGTAAATGAACAAAAATGTAGTGGCCTTTCATATGTCCAAAGTAATTCATCACTTCCCTTCCCTGTTTCATCACTTGCCAAGATAGCAGGATATTGAGCAAAGCCCAGAGCACGATTTTATCTGCTATGTGTCTGCAGTTCACAAACTCTAATTCGACACATAACATCTTGTTGTGTCAGCTTTGTGTTGATGGACCAATAACTGTACATACAGCACTGGTGCTGCTGTATAATGAGGATGTTTTGGGGATGGGTAATAGGCCATAATACCCTTTTCAATGAGAAACTCCTGTGGGAAATAAAGTATGTTGGACTATAAGAGAGTCAAGTAAAATATTGATCTAAACCTTGTAATGCTTTGCAAAAACATGATATATACAACAATGACAATGCCCTAGCCTTTTTCACAAGTTTCCTCCAATTGACAGCAAAATTAATCACCTAATTTGGTAATGTGTTTTGTTTTTCACGGCTGGTTTATAAATAAAACAATGATCACTACTTACTTCGTTGTCGCAATGAAATTTCCTACCCTCACATTCCCACTGAAAATGATCTTTTTGAAAGTATTCATCTTGTAAATATACTGTGCAGTTTGCATAAACAACTCTAGCAGAAGCTGAAAAAAGGCAGTTCTGGTTGCCTTATTGTGTTTATTTCCTATTTGTTTTTGCTTGTAGGATGCCGTTTGAATTGGTATGGAGTTGTAATGTGGTTGCAACTCTTGGATTGTGTATTAGGTCAAACTAGGTCCTGCTGGTGGCTGGAGGCATCAGCCTCCTTACTCTGTCATGTTCTTTATTAATGGGCTTTTAGCAGAAGGCCAGGGGAAATAGAGACACACAGTTAATTCCTCAATGTTAGTCTTTGGCACACAAGTGAGCCTCCTCATCGCTAGTGAGCCGTCCTCTGCGGCCTCTCATAGAAATGACTGTGGAAAAGGCCATCAAAATGAACCCAGACTCCAAGCCGATGTATATTCGTGAGTCCCATATGGTGCTCGTATGGGAATCCAGGTTTCCGTAGTCTTACCTACATCATGTCCTGATCTCGTTTCCTCCCCATTTCTGTCTCCAAATAATGGATATGGTCTTTTTGATTCGATAGAATCTAATTGTTCTTATTGTATATTGTTAGCCAATAGTTAAATTTTGCCCTTTAGGCATTATTTTTTTGAAACTGGGAGTCAGATCTGATCTGGTTCTGGTATACAAACCCCCACTTATGTTACAAAGATCAAGAACAATTCCATAAGAATCCCAATATATGAATTGTTAATATAAGTGTAAGTATTTAATTAATTAATTTAAAAAAAAAATCTTCCCTACAATATCAAAAAAAAAAATAGGTCCGCTGTCTACATTTTTTAAATCAAATTTCAGAAATACATCATATTGTGCAAGTGAAATGTGCGGTGAATTTCATTTCATTGAATTTATACTTGGTTTTGATAATGTAAGACAGTGGTTGACCTTTGATCTTTTGATGGTAAATGTCTTCAAACAGAATCTTACGCTTTTCATGATTTCAACCAGGAGAGACGTGAGGGTCGTAATTCATCGACATTTGCTGTGCATGAGCTTGGCATCCTAACACACTGTGTTTTTTGAGACTGACTGAGGGTCGGTAAAGGTCAGATCCCGTCAGGCTTCCATTTTCTCTCCCTCAGCGGATAGCAAAGTTCGCCCCTTTCCCCATCGGCGTTGTCAGTACACACTCTTCCCCGATCCTAGCGAGCATCAGTCCGTCATCGACTTCGCAGTAATGTGGGGGTTGATCTGCTCCTCGTTTCACATCCCTGCCCCTGAGTGACTGGGTTGTTGTTATGGTATATGTGACTGTCCAATCTGTTTATAATTGAGCTGTGCTCTGTTTTGTCTCGTAGCAGCATGCTGTGAATGAGGGCTGGAGGGAGGTTGGGTCTCTCAGTTCATCCATCAGTGGGCTTGCGTCGCAGGGTGGATTGGCCGCTCACTCCCTCAGCTTAAGACATTGTGAAGAAGATGGCCATCATGATGGTGTGGCCTATCTCACCTCGGTTGGTCAGAAAATACATTTGACTCCTTTTGTGTTGTGGCCCCGCTGAAGAGCCTGTCTAACAATGCCCCGGGACAAAAGTAGGTACAGCAGCTGCCCCCTCTCACGTGTGATTGGCTTCTCAATTCGAAGGAATAGAAAGAGTCTTCTGTTTATGCTAGCATCAGAAATTGTGTGTGTGTGTGTGTGTGAGAGACAGAGGTGAGAGTGGATAGTATGGATAGTAGAGAGAGAGAGAGGCTTTTTAAAAATTTACTTGAGAAGCATTGTCTATATCTATCTATCTATCTATCTATCTATCTATCTATCTATCTATCTAATCTATCTATCTATCTATCTATCTATGCTTATCTATCTAATCTGTCTTTAATTAGGAGTATGCTTCAAATTTTTGTTGTCTTTTACACGCCAATTTCAATTATGGATTTCATATAATTATTTTTTATTATTATTATTGAATATTGTTTTTTTTTTTAAACCTCACAAAATTTGTTGTTCAGGAAAATAAAACTAGATATATTCTAAGATAATATTCTCTGAAAACAATTTGCATTTGAAAAGCAGAGGTGTTTAGAATAAAACCAAAAATGTCCAGAAAATTATCTATGTCTAGAAAATTAATAGATCTGCCTACAACGCATGTTTGCAATAAATATTAGCAATTTTGCATTTTTAAAAGCACAAACTTCACTGAATTTTTCAACAATTAACAGAAGAATAAATAAAAATAAAAGCTCAGTTATAATTAATACAGGATATCTTAGGACCACTTATATTCTCTCTCTCTCTCTCGCTTATATATATAAATATATATATATTATATTATAGATTTGTAATAGTTGGGTATTATTATATTAAATTTTAATTAAAGTTTTAACATAATTAGTGTGTTTCTTTTTGGTCATTATTAATTAAGCATGTGTGTGTGTGGTGTGTGTGTGTGTGTGTGTGTTGTGTGTTGGGGGTGTTTTAAATATTGTCTATATAGTTTCTTGTTAAGTTTTTATTTAAGTTTTTTTTTTACTTTGATATTAATTAAAAGAAGTCTCTGCCCCTAGCTGAGACTTTTATTTATATATTTATTTTTTTCAGTTTCATGTACCGAATTTGTATTTATTATTAGTTATTCTTATTTCTAATAAAAAAAACATTAATTATTAAATGTTGAATTTTTTTTAAACGCATAATTACCCTGGGATACATTCTCTCAAAAATAAGTCTATGCTGGTTTGGGCTTCTCACAGTGAATTTAACTTGCTTTTATGGATTTTTAGAATATATTCAAGGATAACCGATAATACACCATTAAGAACATGATTTTTGTGCACTGTATGCTATACCTACGCCCAGTCTGGCTTCAAGGCCTAGCCGGGAGCAATACAATATGTGGCGAACTGGAAGGACCGCATATCCATTTTATCATATGTGGCTGGTCCTGACATTATATTTGAGTCGATGGATATATGAAAAGAGCCCTAAATGTATGTGGGAAGCAGCCATTGTGCTGTTCCTTAGCAGTTTTGGAGGTGGGCAGGTGAGCGGCTAATGTGGCACATTTTTCAGGCAATGTTTCTGATGAATCTGATTTTACTGGTAGACCATCACACTGTGTTTGAAGGAAGACACATTTCGTCGTGGGGGTCCTCGTGCAACAGCTCTTCCTGTTAGAACACGACAGTGTTCCCCGCCTACCCTGAATATTAGGTTAACGAGCCATTATGTACATTCCGCACTGACTTCAACAACGTGGCTTTCACGAGATGCTGATTCCGTCTCATACCCAACAAATGGTGTCTGCTATGTCCACTACGTTGTGAATGCTGATACCACATACACTCCTTTCAAAAGCTCACATTGTGTCTATGGACTCCTTTCCCTCTATGTACAATTATTGAGCAGTGGGCAAATTAGTCACCCGTGCAGAACCTCAAAACCACCTCTCTAATTCTTATTAGATCTTAAATTCCCACTAACAAGCTGCTGCTGAATTCGGAAAAAGTGTGTGAACAAAAACAAGACCTTTCAACTAAAAAAGGTTTAGTGCCTGTTTGCCCCCCCATCTTCTTGAATTTGTGCTAGCTGGCTTAATAAAACTGTAGGAAAGCATTTTTTATGCAGTTGGTTTTGTCCATATCAGCTGCCGTGTAAGTAATCCGTAATGTATGTTGTCCTGGGAATCGCACCCCTTACTGGCAGTGCTAAGAGCCACTCTTCACTTAAGCTTATAGGCAATAAGTGGAACTGTGAGTTATGCCGTATTCTTTGGCCTCTTGCCCAAGCGCATTTGCTTCAACATGGTCCACTGTTTGTTCAGCAACAAATATAGATGTTTGTGCTGAATTTGCTAATTTATCATGACTTGTGTATGTATCTTATTATTTAAGTTGCTCAAAGTAGAGAAGGCCCTATTTTGATCATTCCCCCAATCAATTAATCAATCCTACGAAAATCTGCTGCCAAAAAGAAATAATTGTTTTTTGCTTCCTTGAATTCAGTTTAGTTTTCTGAGCCACCTTTGGCAGCTGTGTTTACAAAAGATATGGCATTCAGTTAATTTATGACTTGACAAATGATTTACAGTTAATATTTTACAATGATTTAATTCAGATTTCCCCCCTTGCAATTCACCACAAATAACACATTTTCCTTACAAACCTGAATATATGTAATTGTTAGTGTACACCTCTTAATCATTCATTTTATTTTTTTAAATGAAGTTTACCACATATTTCATACAAAACCAGACCTAAGCTTGACTTTTCATAAATTATTTAATTATTTGACATATCAAGAACTTCAATTATGGTGCAACCAGTTTTGAAAAGAGGAAACAGAACTTTATTCAGATTTTTCCTCCTTATGTGCCCCACTGCGAAAGTCATACAGGATTTGGAAACTACAGTGAAGTTGATTAAATTAATGATTATTCATTTTGTCTGAACTATACCTTTAAGGCAAGAATACTCCTCTGAGTCAAAAATCAGCTTAATGCTTTAGATAAGGGACCTGGAATCCTAGAATAGCTCCTGCTGTGTCTGCAACCCTGAATTTTCGCCAGTTGAATCCATTCTGCGCCTCACCACTTCCTTGTAGAGTTACCTTATTTATTCCAACAGTATGGTCCATTTTTCTTTCGACTGCTCAGCGAGAATAACCAATTGCTTCTGCCGCCATCCAGGCTTTTTTGGTCCTCTATAGTGTCCACCTCAATCTCTCAGTCCCTTGTTTAATTTCTTAAAGGATAGTTCCGGGTGACAAAGGTGTCCCTGTGCTTGCCATCCCTACTTCCTCCTCCTCGTCTGCACTCCATCGTCCACTTGCAGTTTTGCTGAAAACATCTGCCTCACGTCAAGTAGAATCTCGAATGGTGAAATGAATAGTGGCATTGTGTTGAATAGAGGCCTTATCACACATCGTTCCTGAAATGATATTCCACAGAATGGAGAGCTCACATTGTTTTCCCCTCTTCACTCATGAAAAAAAACAAATAATAAACATGGGCCACGGACGACGCTCGACAATGACAAGCTGATCTGCATCTAAAGCTTTTCTCCACTGCTGCTAAACCGCTCAGAGAAAGAGATTCTCCTCTAAGCCGGTTTCATTCCCCCCCGCCCTGCGAACCGTCTGTGTGGTTTCTTTATCTGACTGTCATTCCTGGAGTGCCTTGTTTAGTTTTTTTGAAGATATTTAGAGCTCTTGCATTAATTGCTGTCTTTTCAGTAAGTGATTTACCACAGACAGAGTGCCTCGCTAATCATCTCTTTACCAAATCACACTGTTTTTGTTGAAACAGAGCTAATGTGAATGTATGCTTTAGAAGCCTCATAATGGGCAAGAGGCAGTAAAATTGGTATCTAGGGAAACTCAACATAGTCCCGACATTGACCGCTGATAGCGAAATGGCTAAATTGTGGTATGTTTCCACAGAAACACACTTTATGGAAACAATGTGCAATTATGGTTCCCGTATCCTGGAGATTGTTTCACTGATATATTTATTACTGTATGTGTTTTACATACAATGTTGTTCTAAAATTGAAAGTATTCACAGCTGTGATATAGGACATACAGAATTAAAGCATTCAAACACTCTTTTAAATTGATCATATGTACTTCTTTTAATAGCTTTTTTTCCTCTCCTAATCTACTTTATAATGTTAGGTAAATGGTTAAACGTGAAATGTTGTTTGCAACCCATGGTAGTCCATAACTCTGATGTACAATAATAAAGATAATTGGCTTGACCAGTTATTTTTGGGCACATATTGGCATATTTTAAACTGGTTTTTTAATAATAACATCCAACTAGTATTCACAGGTAAGTTAACCGATGCATTGTATAATAATATTATTAATAATATAATGTGTTTACCGGGTCAAAACTGAATGGAAAAAAGGAAAGAGCAAGAAAGAAAAAGAAAAACACCGATAAATGTATTGGTGTGGCTCAGTAGACATTTTTATTATGATTTTCAGAAATAATTTACATAGACTTGGTACATAACTAACAGAACAGAACAGAACAAAAATAAACAAGGAATGAAAACTGAATAAGTATAAAACAAACATAAATTATAAGTGGTATTTGATTATGAACAAACAACAAAACATTTAATTTCTGTATATAAATAGCTTTGGATGATAAATCGAATAATCTGATGTTTCAGATGACAAAAACACAACCCATATTCGGAGGCATACAGTGATAATTCCTGTATTATAGGGCATAATGATATTATGTGTTTTATTGGTAATATATACCTTGATTTTATTTTTATTGTAATTTTATTGATTCACAACAAAGAAATTATATTTTTTTTTTTTTTTTTTGCATATCGTTTATCTAGCACCTAAATCAACACTTTATCTTATTGGAATTAGTCCATTAAAAAGAGTCAATATCTCGTTCTGCTTTATTAATGAAAATGAAACTAATTTAATTTTGATTTTCACCATGCCGTTCATACGAACTAAATGCTACTGGGTATCTTTAAGACTTCTCTGTAAATGACATGTTATGATTGACTAATCACTTTGGCTGTGAAAAGGATGTTGTTTACATTTATTGTTCATCAACAGGTTTTTTTTTTATTTTTATTTTTTATTTTTTTTAAGTTCTTGTATTTTGCAGCTTAGTTTTACAGACTAGGTAATATCAAGGAAAAGACTGATTTCAGGCATACGTCCTCTTTATATTTCTGTGTATGATCTCTGCTCTTAATATGGATCTATTGAATGAAATATGATGAGGGACTCTACAGTGATGATGAACAGTTCTTTGAGTATATTTTGCGAGGTGTTATTGCAGGAGACTATGCGGAGCATAGATTGATTGTGGTGTGCAGTTATAGGTAAATGTTGTGTTGGCCATTGGACAGATGTTCAATGCTCCAATGAGAATGAGAGAGAGAGAGCGAGAGAGAGAGAGAGAGAGAGAGAGAGAGAGAGAGAGGTGGCTGCTAAACTCTTGGGACTCTGCCAGATGCTTCAGGTCTCCATGACAACTCCCCACACTGCTCATCTCCCTTTAAACGCATATAGATTATTAATTTTTTTGTCAGCACTTCCAAAATAAGTTAATTAAAGCTGAGGAAAGGGAACATGCTGGTTGAGATGACAGGAGGTCTAAGATGATTTGTGATGGATACTGCACTCCGCCATTTATTTATTTATGTCATCAGAAGCTTTGCTGTAATTCCTTAATTGGTAAGGCATCGTGAATGATAAATGGTAATTTACAGAATATGTTATCTATTCTCGGGGCTTTCTTCTGTTTCATATTGAACTAAAACTCACATTAACATGCATATTATATAGCCGACATCATTTTATAGATATATTTAAGCAGTGTCACGTTTCACAGTTATGCTGTTTTTAGTTGAATTTTCATACATTTAGAACTTTTGATTGTTATTTTCAACCCTTTAATGATGTAAAATAGAAAATATATTATTAGACATTAAATTTCATATAATGTCTAATAAATTTGTATATGGAATCAGTCACTAAGGGGAGTGAGTTGAGCACGATTGGCACCTGTCAAATCACCCCATGTTGGTAAGAATGATCAGCTTGATTGGATAGTGTTGTTTTCCTGTATCCTATTATATTCCTATTATTGTCTCCAAAACAGCTTTAAAAATGATAATAACTAGATTTTTTTTGCTTTTTCTTTTTCACTAGATGTTTTTTTAAGTAAAACTTGAAAACTGTGACAATTTCGCTCAGTGGTTTTGCCTATTCGGCTATGTTGTTTGAAGTGGTTTTGAGTGTTTTACAGTTTCGTCTATTTATGCATTAAGTATGCACACTGGGGGGATGGTTTAATATATAATATGAGGGAATAATAATAGTTGTACAAACATTTACCATTTACAAGCACCAAATAGTTTAAAGCCCCAAAATGTTTAAATTATGTTTTTCTAAATGGTCTCTACACTGAATAATCAATCCAGTCATTTTCTACTGAGGGTCAGGCATAAAAGATGGTAAAATCTTATTAGTAATAATGCTTTCAAAAAGATAAAAAACCAGCAAGCCACTCAATTATACACCGCGTACACAATATAGTTGGCCTTTACAGGACATGCCCTCCTTTTTGCTGCTAGTAAACAATAGGTGAAAAGAAGCATATGAAGCCTTGGCTTAATATTGACAGATGGCTTTATGAATGAAAATTGGAAAATTGGCTTAAATATGGATTGAAGTTGCTGATGATGGAAACTTAAATACAATTAGCTTTTCATAATCTATGTTTATTTTGTAGTATTGACGTATTGCTTTACTGAAGAAAAAAACGTGGAAAATAGGCAATGTATTGACATTGCTGGCTGAATGAAACTCAAATTAAAATAACATTCAAAATCAATATTTATTCTGCATTGTGATGTATTTTTGAGTCAAATTGGATATTAGATTGAGAAAAAGGGAAGGGCTTGATTGAGAGACAATTTCAAATCCAAGATTCTTTTGAACAACTATTTTATTTATTTGAAATGGTTATGTAAGGGAGACAAAAAAAACAATGCTTGCAAGAACTGAATGGAAGTCCAAAGACTTAAACGGTTTCCTGTATTTTGTCTTTTAACTTTTTTTTCCTGCTCAGTCACTTTTCTGTGTGTGTGTGTGTGTGTGTGTGTGGTGTGTACTTTCTCATTGCCAACATTAAAATATAAAATAAAAAATGTGTCTGTCTCAGTGGATCTTGGCCTTTTGATTGATATGTGGATTTCACATGTTGTTTTTTCCTACTATGGGAATTGAAGTTGGTGCCAGACTTATTTTAATAGTTTTTGACTTGACTGTAGACCATCAGAGTAAATCATTGGATTATGAAAAGAGGCTGTATGCAGTTCATTACGGAGGATTACTGTCCTTCCAAAAACATTGCAAACACTCATTGGTCGAAAACTCAGTAGGCCTTGGTGATGTACCTCAAAAAGGAAAGTCAGTTAGAGGTAAAGCAAGCAAGTCATTACACTGCATGGACAGACAAACATTTTTGTGTTCTCTCAATTGTTGTGACCAGGATGATAAATAGGTGTGAATTTTGGGTTCATTCTTCGCAATTTTTTTGTAACCCATTTTGATCTTTTTCATAACAGTGTGGCTGAATCTACAGGTTTGCCTGCTGTACGTGTGTAATGAGCTCTCATCCTGGATCAAGCTCTGTATATAGATGCTCTACGTGGGGATTTTACTTTTTAGATTAATGTACGGGTGTGAGAATTGTTAACAAAAGGCATACTTTTGTTGCGAGAAACGCAGGCTGCAAATATAGTTTGACGTCCACCCACAAACTGCATTGGACAAAGTGTACTTCCCCACCTCCAGCCTTGCGTCTCTCTCCTTGATAATAGGAAGTGCAGGAGGAGAGATAGATAGATAGAGAGAACAGGAGATATGAAAAGGAGGAGGGTTTATCCATCAAAGGCTCCCAACTAAGATTTGATCCTCCGTGTGAAGATTAAGACAGTGTTTAAAAAAGATGGATTGCTATTGTCCACAGCTAAGCATCATCCCCAAATGCTAAAATTAAATCTAAAAATTCTCTAGGGTGGCCCCAAATTACACCTAATAACTGCCAGACCAGACCAGCTTTCACTCATTATTAGGAACTGCACAGACAAGATTGTAAGCTTGACAATTATTTACCATGAGCTTGTGTAACTCAATTGATAATGTGACGGGTAAAACTGGGGCGGCTTTGCATGTGTGTTTGGCAGAAGGGTTGTCATAAAACACTATTGTTCAGGAGGTCATTTTTTAACAATTTCTAATGATTTTCCCTTTTGCAAAGTTAATTTTCATTACCAAATTTCAGAGATAATTGACCCCATCGTTGTGTGCCGCTGTCATTTCATCGGTTCCACTAACATTGGTTTCAAGCAGGACAATCAGTCACCACTCTCATGTTGTTAATCTAAAATTTACTTAAAGAGAGTACTCTTTACATGGACTTTCTTAAGTACACAATTAAATAAAGTACAATTTTTAATGTCACATTAAAAGTTTTACTTTAAAGTATATTTTAAATCATAATTGTTTGTCATGATTTTAACAGTACAATTATTTAAAACATTAAGATTTTTGTTTTACATTTTGCTGGATTAGCAATGAGGAACCAAATTTACATTTGAAACAATACAAATGGTCCCTAGCTTAATTTCCCAGAAGTGTGTGATTAAATCACGATTAATCCACAGAAAAAGGGTATTATTAATTAGATTTCACAATTGTAAGCGATTGACAGACCTAATATATATAATCACTTGTATCTTGCAAGATTACGATATTAATAAAAGGGCATCTAAAGTGTATATTACAGAGAGTGTTTTTAATGTCAAATTCAAAGTTGTTATTTACAGTACATTTTTCACATGTTTACCTTTTGTCATGATTTAAAGGTAACATTATTTTGATGTGTTGACTTCACTTATTAAAGCTCCCCCTGTATGCCCTTGAGTATACTTTTAATTTTACATGCTAATATATTTTTAAATGTAACAATCTTACCAAATTGCAACTTCATTGTCAATGTGGTAATTACTCAGTCCTATTTTAATAACCCTGACATTATGTTTTTAATATAATTGTTACCATATTCAATAAATTAAGCAGGAACATTTTAATCATTGCTAGAACATGAACAATCTTAGAATTATAAATTGGCGAATACTATTTACTCTAGATCCTATGAGGGCAAAAACAGGCAAATCTTTAGATAAATGTCAATTGTTATACCTTTATTAATTTATTGAACTTTATGATGCAGGTTCAGTGCCCCTTAAAACATGCATTCGAATTTGCACTTATAAGTATAATTATGTCCAGAATATGTACGCCTTTTTAAAAGTATGGCTAAAGTGTACCATTCCTTTCTGTTCACAAGGGCGTGGATAAACACTGACATAGTTTTCATTTTAGCTGAACTGTTCGACTTTTATCTCTGTACGTGACACAGTTGTTTGCAGCCGCTGTGCTTTCTCAGATTCATTTAGTTGACCATGGATTATTTGGTTTTGACAGTATATTCCGCTAATTTATAAGCAGTATTATATAACACAGGTTCAATCTGCCTGTGGTTCAAAGCCTTTTAACTAGACAAACACATCTTCGCTTTTTGCACTGTCGACAGGAGCATGTCCGGCTTTCTTGTCTGTGCCTGACATTCTTTATCACACTCTCTGTATGTGCTGTCGCTGAAAATTGTCGAGGAGTCTCATGGAAGTAATTCTTTTCCAATCGTTGCGTGTATCCTGGATAATCCTTCAAGGCTTCAACTATTCTGCCACGATGACAATGAAACAAAATGCATCTTAACCAGAGCTGGCACAGAGCGTGTGTCAAGGAGACCCTTGGGGAGACAGCTCCGTTGATTTTGACATGTTTCTGAGATTGTCTGTAATACCAGTCTGGGCAGCTGGCAAGCACTACCTAAAGCAAGCTCAAAGTCCCACCTTACATTAGCAGATACTTTCCATTTGGCCACTCGAAAGCAAATATGAACCAAGCTAATTACTAACCATAGAACGCCTTATCGTAGAAGGTGCCCTTGCGATCTGATTGTGCCGGCTCAGAGTGTCTAGAGTAATGTTAGATATGGTCTTTTCCCATAACTTCCTAATCGCACACTTTCTAAAGTCATTGTCGATTGGCTAGACAGTCAGTGGCAGCCTGGTGACTAAATGTCCTGGGTCGCCAATGTTATTCATCGCCCCTGATGGAAAGTTCACCCCAAAAAAAAGGAGATTTCCCTGCTTTCACATGAAATTAACTTTTCCCTTTTTGTGGGTTGTGTGTTGTGTGGTGTGTTGTGTGTGTGTGTGTGTGTGTGTGTTGTGTAACATAAAATATTGATGAATTTTTTAAGCAAAATATATATTTGGTCCATAGAATGAAAGTCACGGTCGGTTCAGTGTTTTTTTGGATCCCAGCCGTCCTACAAAATATGTTTGGAATTTAGAATATCAGCAAAAAAATATATTATCATAAGTTAAATATCAGGGGACAAATATTACGTTAGTCATAGGCTGCTATTATTTTTTTGTACATTACTTTTATTTATTACTTTTAGTTATATTGGCATTTTTAATTTACGTAATCACTTGGATCAAATCTAAATTTCTAATTACATTGTATTTCAACCACGCTCGTTTCACCAGTGACAAGCTGCCGCAAAAAACCACAATATATATTATTGGCTGCAATGTTTTGCATCTAGAGCTTTTCAGTGAACAATGGCTTTTCTGTGTAGTAATCGCTGCTGCCATGTGAAAGCGCATGATGGAGATGATTAACAGAACCGGTTGTTACTGACATCGAATCGCGCATTATCATATGACAATATCGAGTTATTTTGGCGTTTTATCGCTATCGTTATTTACTATTCAAAAACAATATTCTACTCTCAATACTCATCTAGCAATTAACAAAAGTACCAAACTACACTTTTGATCAATAATATATAGGATAATATGGTTAACAATCCTGTTTTGATAAATAAGTATCCCAGTCGGCCTGAATGAAGATCATAACCACCGCGCATGCAAACCTTCCAAGAACGAGTTTGTGCGGAATTTGTAACAGCAGATTGTCCAAGTCTATAGATGGGTTGGCGCATCCATACATGCAGCACATGGCCCTCTGTCCCGGACTAGTATTTTCAGGGATGAGCACAGACTTTAAATTACTCTCTAAATGAAAATCCGATGCCATTAGTTACTATTGTGTAATTAGTGGCGCGCCTGTATTTGAAACCCTTGGAAAGCCATGTCCTTCTGGCTGCTCTGCCTGCCTCTTCTAGTCAAGGCGACAGTTCCTAACATTTCCTCATGTGACTGTCACGACACTGTCCGGCTCCTCCTTCTGGTCGGCCCAAGCCTCGTTATGTTTTCAGCAGCTTTCATCTACCTCTCTCTCTGCCTTGTCTGGATGTCATTAATGGAGTTGGTGGGGGCGGCCACACACACACCGTTGTATTACTCTGGCATTTATGCTCATGATGAAGGGTTGATAAAGTATCCTCGTACTCAAGTGCGCCTGATTTAGTTGGCAATCATTCCTATGTAGGATATCGAACCTGTCTCCCCTTACAATCTTTTTCAGTTGGCAACTAGCTGGTGTGTTCTTTACACTGCGCGAAGACAATTAGTAAGTATATCCACTGTTGTTGGGAATTATGCGACGAAAGGTGCCGTGATTTTAAAGGGATACTCACTTCCGCCAAAATACCATCTCTGTGGGGTGTCATCGGGTGATATTCACGGTCTACCCCCATGTTCGGTTCAAACCCTTAAAAGCTTTGTTCGTCTTCGTAATCACAATTTAAGATATTTGCGGATGAAAACCGGGAGGCCTGGTTGAATGTTACCATAAGACTGCCGTGTCAATACACAAGAAGTGTATACAAGGTTCCATACAAGTTAGGAAAAGACATCTTCTATGCAAACTACTTCCCTCTGCCATCAGACTGTGGCAAAGCTGGGTTGAAATGAAGTGACAGGACACGACATTTTGACAGCGAAGAAAACAAAAATAACGACTTACTGATTCAACATTCCCTTTTGTCAACATGTCCTCCTTCTGTGTCGAAGAACTCTCAGGAACGAATAGCTTTTAACGGGTTTTGGTGGACGCGAACTTGAGGGAGTAAGTGATTAGATGACAATCAATTATTAATTTTTTGGGACTGGTCGTATCACCGTTGCTAAGTGCACGCAACTGCATAATCATGGGCATCTTTGTTATGCGAGTGTTCAATTCTTTGAAGCGCGTGTAAAAAAAAATGCTACCAAGATATTCTAGCTAAACTTCTCATTTTAAAAACAGTATATAGAAATACATGCAGAGTTTGGAACAACATGAGTAATATGGGACTGTCAAATACGTTTGTCATTTTGTGACTAGTGTGTAACTGGCCCTCTACAATGCCCATCATCATTTATACAATACCAAATGTGTACATTTGTAGCTGTATAAAGGGAGATTTCAGAAAAGCCCTTCAGCTGCCCTCGCGATGGGGGAGACCGCGATGTCTCGTTATGTCTGACTCGGACCACTGAAACCTATAAAACCTCATCGCGTTTCGTGGGTACTTAGTCGCTTAGCTGAAACACACACATAGCTGGGTACACCGAGCATTATATCCATGGCGCTACAATATGCTGATCAAGTTAGTGGACTCTGAATAAGAAATCATTCATTGCCATGATATTGAAGCATAGCTTTTTACTACATGTATTTGGGCGTTAGTATATACTATGTCTTTAATTTCGCTACTCTTCTGCTTTTTAATTGGTTTCGCTGAGAAAGCACTGAGACCTGTGTAAGTCTGTCTGACTCTCAGATTTTTAAATAATTATACTTTTATTCAAAAGTGACTGTACATACATTTAATACATGGATTGCTTTTTAAATAAATTATTGTTTTTTTTTTAACTTTTGTCATCTGAGAATCAATGTTTTGTTTTGAAGGATCATGTGGACACTGAAGACGGGAATAATGATGCTGAAATCATCTTTGATTTGATCACCGGAATAAAAGTAAATGTTTAAATGTAATCAAATAGAAAACCGTTTGTTTAAATGCCATATAATACTATTTCAGAATCTATTCTGTTATAACAGTATTTTTTGGAGAAAAATGCAGCTTCTTGGTGAACATAAACCGTCTAAAGAAAAACAGTAATACATCTTAAACGATTTTTTGAACAGTTGGGGGTGTAATGTGTGTGTTCGGTGGGCTGAACGAATACTGGGGGGGGAAGGAAGTTTCACGGCTCTTTTTTATAAATAAAGTGGCTGTGGGCGCTCAAGTTCAAAAATAGGCTTGTGTGTGCTATAATTGAAGTATGCATATTTAAAAATTGATTCATCATTTTTTGTAGCAAGATACCCTAAGAAACAATGCCGCCTGGTGTTCGATAGACATGACACAAATGAGAATTGAAAAGAAATTCAGAGATTTGGGTTAAACAATAACGGAAATGTAATTTTTTTGGCTTGAACTATCCATTGAAAATCTCGTGAGCTGTGAGCATAAAATATCTGAACAAGAAAGTCTTGTTTTAGAGGACTTACTCGTGATTAGTTGTGTTTAGAATAGCACTGGACGAATACAGGCCACAAATGGTGCCAAATTTCTCATCCCCCATCTTTGTGTTATCAGACTCTGTTTATTCATTTTTCGGTGATGCTGTTGTCTCTCGGAAACCAGTGTTCCCAAGTGAGCCTGTCCCCCCTGATGAGAGAGAGCTCTCAGCTTCAGCGCAGACAGAAGAGTGAGAAGGCAATGGGTGATAAGCTAATTACCATAATACTTGCGGAAAGGAAAGTGCAAACCAGTCATCTTGCCATCAGCTTTCCTGCCTTAACCGCCTGTGCCGCTGGATGGCAAATGGCAGTTTTCCTTCCCTGCTTTTTTCTTTTTCCCCTATTAAAAAAGGGGCCAAAAGGGGGTTTCACAGTGTCTAGCCATAGAATAGTATACCATTCTCAGGTCTCTCAAAATAACCTTAATAAGTCAAATTTTTCTTAGTGTTAAGCACTTTTTTAATGATCCTGAAGAACACGTGTCCCCACTTTAAGATAGATATAGATTTTTTTTTTGTGCAATGGAAAAGGTGCCCAAAGGGTGTTTTTGGTTCCCCAGAGAGCCTTTGTTAGTTTCTTAAAAGAGCCAAACCTTAAATAAATAAAATAAATAAAAACGCTAATATTACCTTTGTTCCAGACAAATAGAGTACCTTTTGTGGTGATTGTAAAGGTTTTTTTTTGGATGTTCTCTTCATGGTACCTTGTTTAGCTCATAAAGAAAGGTTTTTTAAGAGTGAATGCCCAAGAATAACCATTTTATTAGTGTTCCCCAAATGATTTTTTTAGTGAACATTTCTTCAGAAGAAACCATTTGTTTTAGTGTTAAGCAATCCTTTTGAAATAAGCTGAGAACAACTTTCTGTGCTTTGGAAAGGTGCTACACTTGTTAAAATAACAGGTCCCAAAATGGGTTTTCACAGCAAAAATGATGGTTCACCCCACAAGTGCCTCCATGTGAGCAGTTTCGTTACAAAGAACAATTTTCTGGCTACTTCTGCGCATGAGACAACATTCTAATATACTGCCAAAGACCTATGTTACCACAACTTATCCATCCACTGAAATATTCTACATGCCTTAAAGTAAAGTTTCCAAAGTAGTACATTTTTCGCAGTGCAATGCAAATAGAAGAACCAGTTCTGGTGGTTCCGCCAAGGATCCTTTCAGTGATAAACCATCTCTATAAAAGAGGAACCAACTTTTTTTGCTTACCTACTGCGAAGAACACTAAATAATCTAAGAACCTTTTCCACTGAGTTAAGATTCCATTTTGACATTGTAAACGTGCCATTAACTTAAAAGGTTCTTTATGGAACCTTCAATTTGCACAGTTAAAACTTTTTTTTTAAGCGTGTAATCTCACCAGTGCTTTGTAGACAAACACACACATCATATCAACACAGTCCACTAAATTGGTGGGCTACTCTTTGAGCATACTGTTTAAATGCCATCTGTGTTTTTCATCAGTCAAAACCCGTCCCCCTAGCGGAAAAACAGGGGATCATGTTTTTTTTCCACCAAGTAAACTTACCTGACATAAAAAGCCCAGCCTAACGTCAACATCAGCCAAGAATATACTGCCAACAGAGCCACGCGTGTGCTTGTGTGTAAGGAGCAGCTTTGCAAAGGCTGTGTATCGATTGTGCCGACGTGGATTGTGTTTTGAGGCTGTAGGCGCTGCAGAAGCTGAGTCCCTTTCTCTCTTCTTGTGCACAGTGGGTCTCAGCGGGCATCCAGTTTTAATTAACAATGGGGCTCGCAGGGTCCGTGGCTGAGTAAGCGAAATTGTGAAACGTCGAGCCAGGCACGGATTGATGTGCTACTGCGTCACTTCTCCAGCCCCTCTTCGGCGGAGCCCCCCTCTCCGATTCTTTTGACCTTTCCCTGATTTTTACCCCGTCACCTCGCTGGTGCCCCCCTGAGCGCTTTCTTTTTAGATTCTTCAAGGGGTCTTATTTCCAGGTTTTTCCTTTCACCTTTAATTTACCCCTACAGGCTTGCTTTTGTTAGGACATCTTTGCGCTCATTCCTGCACACCCTCGATGTCTCGCGGATTGCGAGTTTACCTGACCACATGGTCTGATTATAGCAAGCCCCACATGGACTGCAAATGAGGCTGGTATTCCTATCATTGGACTATAGAATTTCACAAGCATTTTTCCACTAATATAGCCGGACGCCTCATTACCAAGTGCTTTGCATTCCAAAAAGAGACAAATTTTTGCACTCCTTTGTGTCATTACTTAGAATCTTACTATTCCTTCATATGAGGCCTATTGATTAACATTTCCCACAGTACTGCTGTTAAGATTGGGTGTTTTGGCGCCATTGCCTGCCTTAATGTGCCATCTGTGCCATCGAAGGCAGATCCACGGAGCATGTGTGCTCTGACTGGGTCCACGGGGAGTCCTTTTGCAGCTTTAAAGCGTTGGTCCAACTCTGGAACATAGTCGCTGTAGAGCTGAGATAGCTTACAGTCAATATCCATAAATGAACTTGGTGGTCTCCGTTGCGGAGTTGGGGCAGCTTAATTAGGCTTTCTTTTAAGAAGGGTTTTGGCTTTGCCGCATAATGGATGCGTAATAACACTCGTGAACTTTAACCTCGTAATGTCCTATTATGGATTCATTCGGATGCATGTGTGATTTGCGTGTGTTGGTAGGTGGAACTTCTTGAAATTTTGTCAGGATAGTCACCTCTAGTAAGAATGCATGCAATCTTTTTGAACTCATTTGCATTTGAACACCACTCAGTCTTCAGTCGTGGCAACAAATGAAAGCGAATACTTATTTTATAATGCACTGTATTTGCGTTAACGATTCTTCATTGACCCCAAGCCCCACAACTTGTGTTAAGCATATCCGTGTGCATCATTAATAGTTTTTTTTGGTTTGTTTGTTTTTTGTTTGTTATAAAACATATAGAATCAAACACCGCAACTAAGTGACCAAAGTGCCTTAATGAAATAATTTAAACACATGTGGTTTAAAACAAACCGCATATTGAGGTCACATTGCTACTTTTATTGTAACCCCTAATATGCATTTTTTATCATATTACTTTTAACTGCAAAACACACTACTAATCAAACAAGATTGTCCTCAAATTCAGACAAATTGTGCAGAAATCATAATTATGATGATGATAAAATGATCAATAGTAATATATAATAATAAATAATAAAAGGGTTATAAAATTTATTATTACAGTTGTAGTTAGTCAAGTCCTATTCTGGATCAGATCTGATACATAGCATTGTTTCTTTTGTGTTTCCCTCCCCTCTCACCGTGTTTTTGGAACTAGTAGCTTGTGTTTTGCAATAAATTAAATCAATTCATAGACCTAATGCACACACGTTCTTCCAAATCCCGATACAGCTTGAGAGACTGTGGCATTTTGTAACAATTTGATAGTAGAGTTAAGATATTTAAGTCAATAACTCATATAATAATTTTATGAATCGAATAGCAAATGTTTAGGTCACTTTAAAACCACACTTTTAGTTCAACCTTTAGTCGATCACTACGCTACAAAAATTATTTTACATATACCATTTAAAACAATCACTTTCCATTCCTTCATTCATTATTTCATGTGCATTCATTCATCCTCATTCAGTGCACTTTATCGTCATCCAAATTTATTTGGGGAGAATCCTTTCTAGGTCGTCTTTGGACAGAACATATTTCTCTAAATGTTTGTGGTTGTGAGTTTTCAGATATTTGTGAAGTTTTCCCTAGTAAAGTGGCCACAAAAAAAAGATGTTATAGGCTGTTGGAGATGTCCAACATCCTCTGTCCAGAGCATGCACGTTTTTTCCCATGTCCTCCATTTGAATGGATGACATTTCTTTCTTTTCCACAAAACTACTCATAGCAAGTGCCTCACAGTTTTAGTTGTGCTTCGACATGGAGCACTTGCCCCTTGGACTTTTTTTTGTTTGATATCTACAGTCCAAATGGAGAGGTATCTCCTCCAAAGAGCAAGTTTTTTTTCTTGGCGTACTAAAACAGTGCTTAAATCTGTTTATCTAGGTATGTTGTTTCTCGAGGTGAGCAGTCTGTGTATGCTCAAATGGCAGTATTTGACAAGTTATTATTTTGCGTTGTGGTCGGTGAAACAGGTATAAAGAATGACAAGTATGAATACAATAGCTGTATATATTTCACTGCAAATTACCCTCACAAAATATCAAATAACTGATTAAATTAGTCATCACCAAACGGAATAACTCACTATCAGATAATATATGAACATTGATATAATAAAGTACATTCCATGCATGAGAAGTGCAGCATGTAATTTAACAAACAAACACGTGTGAGTTTCAATGTGAGTTCAATGCTAATGGTATTAGCCGCCTATCCGCGATCACATCGCGATAGTCCGTTACACATCTCAACATTCCACAGAATGCCAGACCTTCACAATAATAACTACAAAGTTGTTAACTACACAATATTTACACTGATTATTCACATTTGTTTGCATGACGCAAAAAACACTGAAAACAGTAATTGGAGAGTGCACATCTGGCGCTGGCTCTTGCATCAGTCTGCTGGAAGTAGCAACTACAATATCGGTGCGCCAGAAACCGTTGCTTAATTTCCATTCTGGGCGGTCTTTCCGACATACTGTATTATGACCACTTTTTCGAAACTAAATTTCAATATCATGATAATACCGTATACCGTGATAAAAGCATTAGTAATTAATCGCAACATGAAAATTTGATACTGGCATATCCCTAATTGCAGGGCACAGCAAATGGGTGCTCACTTAAAAAACCTTTTAATGGTAACCCTAAGGTTTGTAAGTTGTTGTGAAAGCTACGGCTCTTTATTTGGTGGCTTTTTCCAAGTGCAGTTCTTATTGAACTTGGGAAGAGGAATGTGAAAATGCCATTTTTTTCTTTTGGGTTTGTGTGGGTATATACGGCACTCACTAGAGAGAACCGGACCCAAGGCTTCTATTAAAGAAACATTTTTTACTTAACGGTGTGTGAATAGTGCTAGAAAAATAACACACATCAGTGTCCTTTCCTTGCGGAGCACGAGATACTCGGCAGAAATGCCAGTGCATAATCACCAGTGGGCATAGGTTTTCATTAGAACCCTGTCCTCTCATAGCAGGTGATGACAAATGGTTGCTGGGGGGTATAAATTAGGCATATATTTAGCCAACTCTGAGCTGAGGAGGTTGCGCCACACTCCAGATTTGGGTTTGTGGATTTTTAAAGAAATATTTCAACCAAAAAATGAAACTTTGCTGGGACCATTTTACTTATCCCTCAGGCCATCCAAGATGTAGATTATATTTGGAGAAATTTAGCTTTAACATGACAGGCTCACCAATGGATCCTTTGCAGTGAATGGGTGCTGTCAGAATGAGAGTCCAAACAGCTGATAAAAACATTAAAAAATAAATACACAAGAAATGCAAGTAATTTGCATGTTTGTACTAAACAAATCCATCACCTAGAAAGTCCTCTATCAATAATGTGGCTTTCTCTCTCCAGTGTAAAAGTCATCTGGTCTGAATCAGGAGAGAAATATATGCACAGAGCTAGCACAGTTTTACAAGCAAAAACAGTCCCAAAAACTATTCAATGTGTCAGTGGATTTTGATGTGAGAGGACAACAGAGATAGATTTATTCACTGAAGGATGCATTATTTTGGATTATAGTATTATATTTCATCCTGAATTGACCAAAGTGACCAGAATTTAAAGTTGAAATGCTTTATTAATGGATTTGTTTATTACAAAAAAACGCATCCTTTTTGCTTTACATGATGTTAATTGATGGAATGAAGTCATGGATTATTGTGATGTGTTTTCATCAATCTGTTGGGACACTCATTCTCACGGCACCCCATTTCATAGTTAAAATATTATTAATGGTGCTGTTAAATAAACTGAATTGTTAAGAGGAATCAGAACCAGAGTTATTTATTTTAATTTTATGATTGTAATGTCACTAGTTGTGCTTTAGTACTTTGTACTTGTTGTTTTTGTTAATGAATAAACCTCAGCTCTACAAATGCCTACAACATGTAGATTGTAGAGCACTGATTTAATGCTCTTTCCCCATCTCTTTTCTACTTGGCAAGCACTTCTCATTTTTTTTAACAGTGGTTTACAGTTGATTGGTGCCAATGAAAGAAAGCAGACTGATTAAGGCAACGTATTGCAGCACTGAACCACTTAATGCACTCGGATGGATGTGTACACATGCTAGCAGGTGCTGACTCTGCATCTACCGGTGGTGTATGAGGTATTGCCACCCATCAAGACAGCTGACCACTGACTCATTCAAAGCCCTTATGAAGCTGAAAGGTGTTTGGTTAGTTTTAAGATGAATGTCTTCCCATTATGAAAATGGCTACTGGCTTCCTTTGGGAATATGCTGGGTTTGTTTTTTTAGCAGCATTAAGGCACATAGGTCCTCAATGATGGTAATTCTTTCGAGTTTCAAAAGAGATATATATTGTTGAGAAGCACAGCAAGGGATCCATCCAAGCATCCATATATACAATACCTTAATATAGACTATACTGTTTAAAAGTTTGGGGGTCAGTATAATTTTATCATATATATATATATATATATATATATATATACATATATACCTATATATATATATATATATATATATATATATATGTTTTACTACTTTTTGAAAGAAAGTAATATTTATATTCAGCCAAGATTTATTAAATTGATCAAAAGTGACATTTATAAGACATTTATTAAAATGTTGACAAATATTCTATATTCAAAAACATTTTTATGCAGCAAAAAATAAATAAATAATAATCGTAAGAATAAAAAATAAATAAATAATAATAAGAATAATAAATACTAATAATAATATAGACTATATATCTTGAACACCAAATCAGCATATTAGCATAATTTTCTGAAGGATCATGTGACACTGAAGATCAAGCTTTGCCATTAAAGGAAGCATATTATTTTAAAATACATTGGGTACAGAAAAGAAATCACCCCCCTTTAAAACAATCCACATTTTGTTGCTTTGCAGCCTGATATGGAAGGCGGACACAGTTTTTGTTTTACCAGCTGTATTTACTCAGTACAGCTTATAACATCCAAGTGAAGATTATAACACCAACATGTCAGAGAGAAGAAAAAAAGCAGAATCATTGAGTTGGAAAAAGGATCACTCCCTTATGTCAGTATTGTGTTAAACCACCTTTTGCTTTAATTGCAGCCTTAGTCTGTTGGGATTTGTCTCTACTAACTTTGCACATCTAGACTTTGCATATGTTGCCCACTCTTCTTTGCAGAACTGCTCAGTTCAGTTAAGTTTAATGGTGAGCGTTTGTGGACTGCAGTCTTCAGGTTATTTCACATAATATTCAATGAGGTTTAAGTCTGGGCTCTGACTGTGCAAGGACATTCACCTTTTTCTCCTTCAACCACTGTGTGCTCAGTTCTGCTGTGCTTTGGGTCATTGTCATGTTGGAAGGTAAACCTTCTTCCTATCGACAACTTTCTGGAAGAGGACAGCAGATTTTCCTCAAGAATTTGACTGTATTTTGCTCCATCCATTTTCCCGTTCTATCCTGACAAGTACTCCAGTCCCTGCTGCAGAGAAACCACCTCCAAGCTTTACTGTAGGGAGCTGTTTATTGGGATGGTGAGCTGTATTGGGATTTCCACTAGACATATTGTTTTGTGTTTGAGTTCAAATAATTCAATTTTAGAGAGTCTTTTCTTCTGCCTCAGAATCTTGAAGATATGTTTTGGCAAAGCTCAGTCATGACTGCATGTGTCCTTTCTTGAGGAGTGGCTTTTCTCCTGCAACCCTCTCATAAACGCCATATTTGTGGAGAATGTTTGATATTGTTGTCACACGCACACAATGACCACTCTTTGTCATAAATTCCTGCAACTGCTTCAGAGTTGCTGTAGACCTCTTGGTCGCCTCTCAGACCATTTTTTCCTCCAGGCTCTTTCATCCAGTTTGGAGGCGATATCCTGATAAATTATTTTTTTGACTTGCTGGTGTTATATCTATCTTTTCACTTGGATTGTTTATAAGTTGCAGTGTAAAAGTAAATACAGCTGAATAAAATGAAAACTGTGTCCATCTTCATTTCAGGCTGCAAAGTAACAAAGTGTGATTATTTTAAAAGGAGTGGTTCTTTGCTATACCCACTGTATATTACAATTGTAAACAGTTATTTTAACCCTCTATAGGACTAATTGTGAATTTACAATGTAAAAAATTATTGACTTTATATTTAACATATATTTTAGGAGTAGTAAAATCGTTTTCCAAATTTTTTTTTCTTCATCTGAAACCTTCAACCTTTTTTTTTTTTTAGGGATTCACCATTTATAACTGAAACTGTCCCATTAGGGTAAATTATTATTTTTTGCCAAATTGTCTGAAACTTCACACATAATCAGTGAAAAGTCTTACTGTTTCAAAAAAACATTAAAAATCTTTATGAACATTCAGTTTTTTTTCTTTGTGCTGCTATATTTGATTTTGGAACTCGTGCATGGAAATGTCTAAAACTGCCTGAAAACCACGTCTTAGTGTTTCAAAAGCATTAAACAACTTTAACATTGTGCTTCATCTTGGAATTTCAAAGCAATTATCGTAGCACAAGTGAAAGTCAACAAGACTCTTCTTTTTCAGTGTAGCCCACACATACCACACTTGATGCAGTCGTCATCATTGGAGCATCGCTGCCTGTCAGTATTGCCAATAAACACTGGCATCTTTCCTGACCTCTTGTTGTTGTATGGATCACATCTTTCAAACTGGCATACAATAATGTACCCAAATGCCTGACTTCCACAACAACCTATTCTTCATCACTGCCATCACCCTCATTGCTTCTATCCTCCTTAGTCCTCAACTACTTGTTTTATTACTACAACCTGATTTTCTGATGCGCTCATATCACTATCATCAATACTTTCTGAAATAAGTACAAATTTGTCTCTCCATCTTCCAAAAATCTTACAAAAATTTAACCCTAAACACATGCTAAAGAGGCTAATACTGCCCTGCCAATGCTGGTCAATACGTGGCATCAGTACATCAAATATGCATCACATAATAGGGTAAACTTTGTCAGTTATGCATGACAATCAGATTTGTTGGTCTCTGAGTTGTTGTTTTTTATAAAAGTTCATTAAAAAAATGAACAAAAAAAAAAAAAAAATATTTGGATGAACAATTATATTTTTTTAAAAAAAAAACTGGTTGAAGGGGATGTCATTTGACATCACTAAAATCTAATTTTTTGTTGAACATTCATATTTTATTTTAAATGCAATTTTCTTAGCATCATTTATAATTATGATATCCCATAGTAATATAGTAATATTTCACAATATTACAGTGTCTATTCTCATAAAATATATAATGTGTTTAATTTATTTAAATATAATACAATTGAATCACTTTTATATAGGAGTGTGGATCCAATAGCACATTAGCATACAGTATATCTCGAAATTTTGATATTTTGGCAATAATGTCCTACAACTTTGTCTGCCATTTTAATTGAGTCAATTTTGACAAACATATTGTGTTGTTTGTTGTTTCTGAACAAATCATACCTGCCTAATTGGCCATTTGTTTTTCATTTCTATGAATCGGTTATTTATCCGATTGCAACCTGACAATAATCTCCATCTGTCTCTGAATCTTAAAGATCTAGATTCTAGAAGATGGCTTTTTCTGATGAACCTGTCAAATAGTATGGTGGGCCACATCATTATCCATTCTGCAACTAGTCCAAAAGTTTCGTCCTGGACCAGATGGCTGTGATGCAGGAGGTGCATTTGTCCACATGCCATATTCTTGTTATTGTCCACTTTGGAAACTAATTAGGTATCTGTGCCATAAGTGAAATCTGTGCCATAAAGGTTCTTTTTTATATCACCAGGCAAATATTTGCTCATTTTAAAATGGATTGATTTTGTGTTTTCACGTAGCGCTGGTTGAGGAATAGGACCAATGATATCTCACCATGTGATAGATCAGGATCATAATGACATTTCATCAATGAGAGAACATCAAAAGTCTACTTTTATTGATATTAGAAAGCATCAAAAACCAATTGTGAAACATGTAAATGGTTTTATAAAGCACCTCTCTTAACAGCAGTTATATCTCAGACAGTACAGATAAACCGATGAGCCCCAAGAAAAGGACATCTATTCATTTGGATGCTGAGTGTAATTTCATTCTCGTTGCTGTGAAGTTATTGGGCCGTTATGGCCTTCCTGTACGTAAATTTGGAATATAATGGTAGGGGAGTATAATTTAATTATATGTATATTAGACAGTAAAAGCCTATCTAAGGCTGCTTTATCCTCATGATACAATGTCTCTGAATTCTGCTTGGTTTATACCTAAATCATGTTTTTTTATTTTATTTTAGAATTGTGTTTTTTAACCATTGCCCTCTTTGAAATGTTCTCGGTCAATACTAGCATGCCAGAGATGAAACTGTGCCGGCTAAGGGTTTAATTTGCTTCCTCTTAATAGTTTCTTCTGCCATAGCTTTTAATTCACTAATTGGTTATGCAACTAATTTTTCTCTCATGAGTCAGAACCTCCAGTGCGGCAAAACCTTCACTCTCTTTGTTTACAGAACTAGGTCAAGGAAGCACTTGAAGTAATACACATAAAAGATAGTGTGGCATCTTTGAAGGATTTTTGAGTTATTTTTCACCATGTCCTGCAGTTTGTCACAACATTTATTGTCAAGCTTTCAAACATTTCAAAACGTTTAAAATGGAAGGTGTGGTACTGCCACTTTCACAGGGTTTTCTTAGAGGGTCTTAACAGGCTGTCGCCAGCTGAAAGAAAGAGAAAAGTGAAACAGCCCCTTCAAATAAAGATCTTTTTATCAATGGGACCCAGGTATCATTTTAAATCACTGATTTATTACTTAATCCAACTTATTTCAATAGTCTAGTTGACTAAAAACTGGGTCAGGTTATTTCAAATATTTTAAATATTTCTAGTTGGCCACCGAAAACATTCTGACAAGAAAGAGTTGCCTTCACTTCTCTACTTACGCGAGAAATTAAAGAATTTTTGAAAAAAGTTTTATGCGAAAAATGAATAGTGCTCTTTATAACGAATTGGTTAACATCAAGTGTGGCAGCTGCCTTTTTGAAACACATGACTAGTTATGTCCATTTTGACCCAGTTACTATAGTAATATTATAAGAATAATAACAATGAAAGCAATTATGGTGCACTTTTTCTAGCAGTTTTCTTAAGAGTTGTTGTATTTTTTATTTTAATTTTAGAAATATATTATGTACTATTGTAGTATTTTTTAATTTTTTAGAAATATACCTCGATTCAGTTTTCATTTTCAATTTAAGTTTTATTCCATTTGTTGCTATGTGCTTTGATGTCGTTTTTTGTTGTAAAACTATTTTTCTATTTCGCTTATTTTTTTTCGTACTGGTGAAATATTTCTGATTTTTCTTTTTTAGTACTTCTAACCACTTCAGCTTAAAACTTATTTAACCTACAGTAGATGCCAGATATCATCTAATATCTAATATTATATCTTATTCAGCTTTCTTTTTTACAGTTACCAAACGAAATTTTAATAGTTTTAATTTTAGTTAACATATTACAACACGGGTACTAAAACATAAACATAAAACTCTATGTTAGTGTTCTTGTAGCTTTAGATAAAAGCATGAGCAAATGCATAAATGTAAATGTAAAACATAACAGCTGGAGTCACAACATATAATATGGCAAATAGATGCAGTAGTGATCGTGTGTGTGTGTTGTGTGTGGGTGGTGTGTGTGTTTTGGTGTGGGTGTGTGTGTGTGTGTGGGTGTGTGTGTGTGGTCCCACCTGTCCCTAAATGGAATAAGAGTACAAAAAATAACACTTTCAAATACGCATTGCCGCTAGAGCCATGAAGCAAAAACTGCACACTATCCACAGAGTGAGGACAAACAGCAGGACCGTCAATAAAAACGGGAATGATGGTCAAACAAATGCCGACAGTCCATCACACCATGAAATAAACTCTGTACAACCACACACACACACGAAACACCACACACACACAACACACACACCACTACACACCCGTTTTTAACATTTATGTTAAGTCCACACTTAATAAAATGATTTACAGGACATAATTATTATAGAGGCAGTTAAAAGAAATTAAATAGCTGTAACACAAATCATGGACCGTGGCAGTGGCATGCAAACAGGTCTTCACAAAATTAACATCCTCACTCAGATGTTATGGGTATTAATAACAGCGTCATATGAATAAGCCATTGGCGGCTGCTTATGATAGAGGACAAAGCTAACTGCTTTGCTAGCAGTTTAGCCCTCTTTCTGGCATCCCAAGTTGTTAAAGCCCTCTTACAAACCAAATATGAAACAGGTAATCAGCCCCTATAACCTACCTCTGAAATGGTATTTGGTGTATCACCCAACACCCACACACACACACAAAACAAAACAAAAAAAAAAAAAAAAACAAAACACAAACAAACACACATCAATATATATATTCATATTATATTCTAAGACTCTATACTGTGTGTTGTATGTTGTTTATGTTGTCACTGTATTAAATAAAGAATCAATTTAAAAATTCAACATAAATAATAATTCTACATCAAACTTATTTGTATAGTGCTTTTCACAAACAGTTTCCCTTTATCAACAGGTTTCCGTTTAAACATAAACGTTTCTGATACAAAGCAGCAGCAGGTGATGAATAACGGACGTAATGCTTTCCACACCAGCAGGTGTCAGGTACAAACGTCGCAGGCAGTGGAGAATATATAATATATATATATATATATATTATATATATGTAAGATATATGATATATTATATATATAATATATATCGATATATATATATCAAGATTATATATATATATATATATATGTATATTGGCTGTATCTGAAATAATGTACTGTCAGTATATTCTGCATTTGATGAAAACCATATTTTCTCTGCGTGAGCCTTTTAGGCATGAGTAGACATATTTCAGATGTGCCATTGAGTGCAGCTTTATTTGCAATGATGTATAACTTTTTCCCAATCTGGAGCCGCTGGATAGGGAACGCTTAAACTCCGTCTTTCCATGCTCTACTTTCTCACTCTCTTTGAAATAGTAAATAGCCTTAGAATGGAGATGGAAAATGTGCACTGGGTGTTATATAAAGTTCTTAATGTACTTATTAATATGAAGACCTACGGATGTATTGAACCAGCAGTTTTTTTTCTAATTTGTCAAATCTTAAGAGGTTTGCAAATGGAGGGCGCCATTTAATCCATGTTACTGGATAAACCTCTTTGGCTTGGCAGGGAATAAAAAAAAACTTTAAAAAACATACGGGATTCGGTACAGTCACCAGCATCAGAGCGTTTCCAGACAGCGTGGTCTGTACTCCCCCATATTAGCTGTCCAAGCAGTCCTCAGAGAGGAGGTGAGCAGGGATTCATGCTGCCATTGTAGATCATCCTCAGAGAAAGGGCACATGAATGTTCCAGACCCGTGGTGATTTCCAAAATGGCAACCGTGACCTTTAGATGGGGGTAAGATAAACAATTGAAGGAATTTAGGAAGGTAATAGGCTGGGTGTGAAATGAGTGAGTACCAACCCTGACATTACACACCATCTGCTTTTGGAGCAGATGGCAGCAACACTGAGATTCACTAGTAGCACTGTTTTAACAAAACGGGGAAAGATACAACATTGAGATTCTGGCTGAATCTCTTTTGTCCTTGTTCTTGATACAACCAGGGGGATCTCATGTTCGTTGGCAGATACACCATAAAATACACAGTTGGACACATACACAGTTTCCACACAGTAATTTTTATGGCCTTGTGGATTCATCTGGAGACATCCTGGCATATGAAACGCGCAAAGATTTGGCTGTCTCGGATGAGGATTTGTACATCGCTCAGGAAGACATTTCTTCACAGGGAATCTTTATTGTAAATGTGTATTGCTTGGCATTTGAATCCTGAAAGAGTCAAAACAGCCCTACAACACACATGTCCCAGGGATAGACAAGCTCTGGGGAGCAACCAGGACTCTTCATGGGTCGACTGGTTGTCTTATGTGCCAGCCTAGTTGTCAAAACCCCAAATTGCCAGGCCCTGCCCACTGCTCTTGCTTGTTAAAAAGATTACTATATATATGTATATTAGTATGTTAGGTTTTCAAACTTTTTGGCAATATTTGAAGGTCCAATGACTTACTTAGGCTACATTATATATATATATATATATATATATATATATATATATAAATATATTATATATATTATATAATATATATATATATATATATCCATTTATTCAATATCCTAGGTTTTTTGAGACCATTTTAACCCTGGTTCTTTGGAAGGCCATTGTACCCAGTTTGCCCCTGTTGAGAACTGCTGGCCTAGACGAGGTTTTCCAAAACTGGCCTAGACAAGGTTTTGCTATAGTGTTCGTATAGCAAGAACTCATTTATGCTGTATAAGGGAAGAATAGTGTGATATAAAAAAATTCAATGTATTTAATAGATAATTAAATAATATGTTTTCATTGTCCTAAAGCCAAAAGCAATAAATAAATAAAAAATAATACAATAATAACACATTATTATTACTATTATTATCAGTTTACATTAACAATTATTCTGGTGTATCTGTATTGTATTTTTGACAGTAAATATTGGTGTTTTCAAACCTTTTTTTTAGACTTTAACACCCTCATTTTTTTTACACCGTGGGGGTCACCAGAAATCCCTGTCCTAGACAATTAGCATTATCTTAGCATAGAAAGGCTATGTGTACATAACAATTTATAACATGAAACAATTTCTTTTCCTACCAACTCAGTTCAAAACACAAGCAAGTGTGTACAGCAACTGCTTTTATTGATCTAATGTAGATACTGATCATACAGTGAGGCAGAAAATATATTATTTGTAGCTTTGTGTACAGTGTTAAAGGTTATAACTGCTCTAGAATTCTTCTCATGAATACTTTATTCTTGTAAAAACAACCATGATTACTTGCAGAACAAACCAAATATCATGTGTGTCGTTTGTTTAATCATGCATGTATTGGTTTCATGATTCATCTGTCAATGTTTCTAGATCTTTCCTGTTTACCTGTATGATCAGAGGGCCCACCATTATCAATTTTGTCTCAAGCCCTGTGAATTTAAATGACAGCCCTGTCCAACACTCAAGTTTGTGACTGTACACAGGGAGTGATAACAGTTAACCACACATCGCTCCATCCACTAATGAGATAAGGTGAGAACATGGCGGTGGCCTCCTGCACACAGGAGCATCTTCCATTCACACGTCACACCCAACACGCTTGCACATGTCTCGTCTGTTCACGGCTTTGATAAAGTCTCCAGCATCTTGTGGATGTAATATAGGCATGCTGTCTCTATGTTTGAAAGTTTGAGAAGCGAGGGAAGTCTTGAGTGGGTCAGTTTGAGCCGAGATTCCATAGTGTTATTTAGAAATTTAATGAGACTTCTGTTCTGCTTTCCAGACTTTGCCCATTGATTCTCTCCTGGTGACTATCCGTCATCTTTTTTCTATTCCGCTCAGTACATATCAATCCTTTGGAATTCTAACCATTAACCTCTTTTTCAGAAGAGGTTTTTAAAGCTCTTGCAGTATTTTTATAATCCATTTGTGTGTTTTTGGAATAAGTAGCCTATTTTCTTAAGAGAACAATATCATCTTTTATTCATCATTTTTGTATGGAATATTTTTTGCATGTGGGTAGACTTTTAGCATGCTAACACAATCAGGGTGAAACTAATTGAAATGACTTTCCAGTATGTATGGATGGATATATTGTTTTAGTAGTAGAAGTAGGAGGAATATTCATAAATATTCAATAAATATTCAAACACTTGCTGTCTGTTAGATTATTTTATGTTTTTGAAACAAATATCTTATGCTCACCAATGCTGCATTTATTTTGTATCAAAAATACAATGAAAAGGTATACTGAGTAATACTGCAATTTAAAGTAAAATACAATAAAAGATTTCAAATAAAATTGATTTTAATGTAAATTAGATTTTTTTTTCTTAGAATAATACAGTTTAGTAACTACCTAGAATATTTTACTGTCACTTTTTTAATCAATTTAATGCATCTTTGCTTTATATGCTATTAATGTCTATTTCGGGGTCTCATACAATTTAAGCTAAATCAACGGCATTTTTGTGGCATAATGCTGTTGTTGTTTTAAATAATAACATTATCTTGTGGCTATAAAGTTGTAACTCGTTTTTTTATGTTTAAGAATTGACCCCTCTTTAATTCATTGTAAGTCTCTCACTATTAACTGTAACTTTTTTCAAAGAAAAGGGACAAGTGGAAATTACATTTTGTGGTAATCAACATATAAGCCATAAATGCTATTGAACTTAACTTAACTTGAACCCTGAATATTCCTTTAAGTATTGCGCTCTGCTATAGTAAGTTATCACTCATTTTAATTCATTATAAAGAGCTCAGGATGTCAAATCCAAACTATGGACTGATGACGCTGACGTCAAAATGAGATTTCCATAGCAGAAACTCTGCTTTAAAGCAATCCAATCTGAAGTAATTACTCACAGGCCGGTGTGATCCCAGCGTGAGCCGGGCTCAAGGCATTAGTCTCTGCTATGTTCACCTTGTTAATTTCACCTTCTCATGACATCTACATACAGCTGAATTGGACTCTGAATTAATAAAGGCTCAATAAAGGTTAGATCAACAGGAGGAGACAAGCCCAGAATGAAACCTTGACAAATGTAACAGTGCAAACTGAGGGCTTTGTGGTACTTCTCAGACTTTAAATGAACAGGGGCCAGGGTTTACTTAGGTGGTGGAAAAAGTCAAAAGAGCCTAGGGACAAGCATCATTATACAGCACGAATTTGCTTTGCTTTATTAGTACAAGGTGCGTCTGCGTTAATAGAACTTGAGAAATATAAGGATTTGATATTCCTGCCATGCTTTCAAATACGCAATAATTTTATGTGATCAGTGACCTGCTAGAGTCATGCCTTGAATTTCAGTTCATTTCACTGGACAGACATTAAAGTCTTCAGTCAACGTAAATTGATCAGGTACAAATGTCTCTTTGAGTAGTCGTGAACCAAGATGGGTTTTGACAATGACTGATGTGGATAAAGTTCAGGTGACCAATATCTGATATAGTGCCAAAATACATTACATATATGATATCATACAACTTGTAATGTAATGGTCATGTTCTAGTAGATGTAAAAATCTCATTTATTTTCTCCATGGAAAAATTATATCATAAACCGTTCAATAGAGACATACCCTGACCCTGGTTGTTAGTAGGTACTATGCGCTTAGTATAAGACACAAGTCAATGTGATTTCAACCTCTTTTCATACATTGAAAGTAATATATATATTTAAAAAAAAAATATAATATTTGTCATGATCTGCTCTAGTGAACATCCATCAGCTCAGCACCCAGGATGTCACCAGGGATGGGCAGTATTTCAGATACATGTATTTTAAAATACGTCATGTGAAATACAAAATACTATTTTTGTATTTTGTATTTTAAAGCCTTGTGAACAAAAATCTAATGTAATTTGTTGTCATGAGTCCGGACCCGGATTGTTCCCCTTCTCACCACCAGAGGGCGCACCAATTCCATTCTCCCGGAATCATTACCTTCACTCTGCCACAAGACCGGGTTCACTCGGCGCACAACCGGTTTTACACCTTCATTGCCTGTTTCACACTCACGGACACACCTGGTACCTATTGTCTATAGGACTAATAGTTTTGTTCTCACCCTACCACTCTGCCTGGCCTGGATATTGGGTAATGTGGTTATTGCGTAGGGTATTCTGTGTTTGCATGTCGGCTGCTTCTGCCTGTTTGTTCTTATTAAAGTAATAATTTCCCTGCATTTGGACCCAGACCCTCTCTCTTCCACCTCACTAAATAAATAACCTCCACACACTACAACCCAAAAAATCTTTCTTCAACTACGACCTACAAACACGCATCAAAAGAATACAGCCAGCAAACATGGGTCCAGCAGGGAGGTTCCTCGGATGTCCGCCACGGGAGATGGTCGGAGCATAGAGGATTATGCCTGGGACTTCGTGGGGGCGGCTCGGGTGTGTCGGCTGCAGAAAGGACCTCGCCTAATGGTCTGTTTCTGGGGAGGCCTAGCCGAGCCCTTCATGTCCCTTATGCCTTCTGGCACCCGGAGGAGAAGCGTGGAGGGATATCAACCTGGCCCTGCAGCTGAGTGTGCTCAGCGTCAGGGTGGGGGGGGTGCTGACCCAGGAAGTTCGCTTCCGGCTTTCACGAAGCGGCCGAGCCCGCGGATAGGCCCTGCGAGGTGGCGGGTGCCGCTCACGACTCTTCGAGTCCCCCCGAAAACGGCGGCAGCGGGTGCCGCCATCACGACTCTCCCCTAGTCCCCCGAAACGGCACGCGGCGGTGCCGCTCACTGACTCTCCCGAGTCCTCTCCCCGAAACGGCGGGCGGCCGTTACGGCTCACGACTTTCTCGAGTCCCCCAAACGGGGGACCGTGGCGGGTGGCCGCTCACGACTCTCCCGGGCGGCGGCGGGCAGGTGCCGCTCACGACTCTCCGAGGCGGCGGCTGGTGCCGCTCACCACGGACTCTCCCGAGTTCCCCGCGAAACTGTCGCCGCGGTGGCCATACATCCCGACTCTCCCAAGGTCCCCCGCAACTGGGCCGCGGCGGTGGCCGCTCACGACTCCATAACGGGTCCCCCGAAACGGCGGCAGGTGCCGCTCCACGGACTCTCCCGAGTCCCCCCGAAATGTTTGTGGGTGTCGCTCATGACTCTCCCCGAGACGGCGGGTGCCGCCACGCGGCTCTCCCTAGCCCCCCGAAATGGTGTGGGTGCCCGCTCATGAACTCTCCCGAGGCGGCGTGGTGCCGCTCACGACATCGCAGAGGCGGCAGTGGCCGCTTGGAAAGCACCAGAGGCGAGGTGTCCGCTCACCGATCCCGGAATTTCTGCCCTGGGTTCCCACCCACCGGCTTGCCTTAGTCCCCTGGTCCCCCCTCCAGCTACACGGACCTGGACCCCCCCGCACGGCCTCTTCTCTGGGTGGGGGGCCGCTGGAACGTCTGGAATCCGTTCCTTAGAGGAGGGGTCCTGTCATGAGTACGGACCCGGTGTTCCTCCGTCTCACCACCAGAGGGCGCCACTTCCATTCTCCCGGACTCATTACCTTCACTCTGCACACCTGGTTTCACTCGGCACACCTGTTTCACCACACCCACTCACACGCCACACACACCTGGTACCTATTAATTGTCATGGACTATATAGTGTTGTCTCACCCACCACTCTGCCTGGCTGTATTGGTAATTGTTTTATTGCGTATGGTGATCGTGTTTTTGCCATGTAGGCTGCTTCTGCTCTCCGCTTCGTGTGATTTGTTTCTGTTTTGTTTTTGTGCCGTGTTGGCCTTTTTGTTCTTATTAAAGTAATAATTTCCCTGCATTTGGACCCAGACCCTGTTTCTTCCACGGCGCTCTTTACCGCGCCGTGACAATTTGTATTTAAATACATTTAAGATGAGTATTTTTGTATTTTCAAAATACTCAAAATACTTTGAGCCAGTCAACCTCTTTATCCGGGGGCTGTTTTCATGCATCAACTAGTTCAGACTAGTTCAGAAACTTTTTCTAAATCGTTTTAAGGTAGATAGGACATTCCGCTTTTCTCTTTAGCTTGCTTTGTGCAGTTTTGAAGCCTTGTTTATACTTCTTTGCAATTCTCGCATGGCTCTACGCCATGAACCTGTTTACTTGCTCTGCGCGCATCCTAGTAAACCTACGAGGCTTTTATGCTTGACGTGCTCTCCCGTTGTATAATTCACTGTGAAACGACAGAGGGCCGACTCCTGAGTAATTGTTCCTCCAAACCACCAAAAAGCAGCGATGAGAGGAAGAAGTTTGCCAAATAATTTGTCCAACACACCTCTTATAAGCTATGTCAAAACACTCGTCTCGTGAGAAGTTTGTGAAATAAATGGATTTCTTCACAAATGTAAACTGATTAGGTGGTTGTAGTGGGTCATTTTGACGACACGTGAATTTTTTTTTAGTAAGTACAATTTGTCTTAAACCCTAACCAAAATCATCAAGTTTAAACACAGTAAAACTCGTCGAATTGGTGACTTTCTGACCTATTAGAAACAAAAACATATTAATATTGATAACATATGTATAACACTAAATTGAACAATACTGTGTTATGTTTTTTAATTTATGACATTATTTTATTTCAATTAATGATGTGTATTAACCCGACCATTACTTTATTCATTATTTCTGCTTTGGCCAGGTTCATTTGTAAATGTATAATTTTAAATTTTACAAAACATGGTGCTTTATATGAAAAATGTAACTGGACCACAATTTCCAAATTGTGATTGTGTTTACCCATCTATGCAAATGTTTGTTAAGTTTAGTGTAGTGATTGTTTGCATCTTGTGATGACAACGATGAAAGATACACCACAACTTTTAGTTTTATTTGTTCACGCATAAAAAAATAGGGCCAAATGATTTCTAATTAAAAAAAAAACGTTTATATTTTCTAATTAGTGTATATAGAAACAAACATAAACTTGACATTAATTAAATATAAAAGTTTACTATATTACTTTGCGTAAAAAAAGCATCAAAACGAGTTTGAAATTCAGTTTTTGCTGTGGTATCAAAACTGATATTGATATTTGTGAAACCATGCCATATATTGTTACTGTGAAGGTAAATTAAAGATTTAACAGTTTTTACAGTTTTTTTAGTAGTGTTCACCATAAGTAAATAGACTACATTGTAAACCTTGTCATCAAAGTAACTATTAAATGGCTGCTATTTTTGGCACTACATAAAGTTTTTTTGTAATTACCAGCAAGGAATAGAACACTTGAGAGAGAGAGAGAGAGAGAGAGAGAGAGAGAGAGAACTGACAAGTTCCGACTGAGCAATTACAGAGAGAGCAGAAATTAGGTAAGGAAATTAAAAGTCAGTAGGCCTATGTATTTCTTGATTCACTGTGACTATTTATAAAATAGCTTAACGAATATATATAACATTCAGGATGTCTAATGCAGAGCTTAGTGTTTGCGTTTCTGGTGCCATAACTTTTTCTATGAGCTGTTTCTATTTAAAATCTGAATGTTTCACATATATATTTCATGCATAATATTAATAAACGTATCTCATCCATTTTACAGTGTTTGACCATGCAGAACAGGATGATGATGATTCACCAGAAATTCCATCAACTAGTTCAACTGGGCGGGTTAGGTTGGCAATATTGGATGGCAGATACTTTAAGATAACAAACAAACTGGCCAGTTGGACAACATTGGAACGCCAGTCTGTCCATTGGTTTTAATGATGGTGATAAACATGATTAAAGTTAAAAGTAGTGGGTTTTTTTTTTGTAGTTTTTTTATTTCCTACAGGGCAGGGGAAGGGAAGAGGTATATAAATTAAAACGAAAGTTACTAAGAAGTTGCACACTTTTTTGCTTTTTGACTTTTGGCATTCAGAAAATAGGCCAGATAGATTTAAGCCTAATAGGGATACCTGCACTGAACCTTCAATTTCACATAGTATTTGGTGGTATTGTTCAAAATACAAAATACTGTATTTGTATTTAAATACATTTTTTCCACACAGTATTTTGTATTTGTATTTAATACATTTTTTCCACACAGTATTTTGTATTTGTATTTTCAATACATTTCCATGTATTTATGCCCATCTCTGGATGTCACCCGCTCACTACATGGACTCTTGCACCACACTAACTGTTGCATGTCACCCCGGACTACAGTTCCCATCATCCATTGCACTAATTACACATGCAGCTAAAGTACACTGATTACACACAACAGCCATATGCACTGATTGCACACATGCTGTAACCCATCACACATTCACTATATCACACTCACTTAGATCACTTTCAAATTGCCCGATGTATTGTTCTGCACATATCCCTCCCCTAGCGATAGCAAGCATTATCCATTGTTTGTTTTGTCTTAGTCTTGTTTAAGTTCCTTGTTTTTCATAGTCTTTTGTCCTCTGTTTCTCTAGTTTTCATTAGTGTTTCATAGTCTTGTTTAAGTTTATAGTTTTTTCATAGTTTAGCTTTTTCTTGCTTTGCCCTGGTTACTTGTGTTTGAACCCTTTGCTCTGGAGTCTGGATTATTCCTCTTGCTTAGCCCTCTGGATATTGTTCACTGATTGGAGACCTTTGCTTGCCCTTGGATTATTCTTGTCTTGCCCATACCATACCTGTTTCGACCCTGTCTGTGTTTAGACCATGCCAAGGAATAAAAGCTTGCATATGGATCTGCATGTCTCACATCTGTCACACCGTTACACACACATATATTAGGGGTTGAACAACTTCTGATTATTTTTTTAAAGTCGACTTTTATGTGATGTCATTAATGAACAAATAAGTCTGGAGCTGTGACTCTAACACCTTGTGCACATCTATGGCATATGACACAGTGCTGCCCACATGGCTATTGCTCCTATAACAGCTCATTTTTATCAGTTATTTTGCCTTTGGGTTATATATATATTTATACCTATATAAAATTGGCGGCTGCTAAAAAAGGGAAGTCACTGTGAGTGATATATATCACTACAGTTAAATGAAGACTAAATCTTTACACAAATTTGACTCCAAAATTATTTAAATTTGAAAAACACACACCCTTAAGTTCAGTTTTGTAATCATCAAAATGTATTTGGAAACCCATGTATTGCCAATTAATCTGCTATCTGTCTGTCATTATATTTGTAGCACTTTCACAATCATGAACATGAATCAATATCATCTCCATCACAGAATATTACATTTCATGTATAATAGCAGCCATGTCATCCTGAAAGCGTTCTATCTGATTGCTTTACTCTACAAGGTTTCAGTCAGAATGTATAGCCATTTTTAGTGTAATGGACACTTTTGAACAGCACCCAACAGCTCCAAGCAGCTGATCTCTCTGATTAGAGGTATTGGCAGCCGTGGCCCTTTTGCCTGTGTCTGAACTCAGGGTGTTGTGCTGCATTCAGTTATTGGCGCTTGGTGTTGCACAATGCCTATTTAGAATTCTCATTGATCTCCATCTCCATCCACTGTCAAGGTTCCTGCCCTCTGTCAGATTCATTGTGATTGTATGGTGCTGCAGTCAGTGATTGCATTTGGCCATTCCCGAGCACAGCTATCACTTCTTAACCCGCAAAGCTTCTGCTTGATGACTCTGTTTAACTCACCTGTAAATTGAAAAAAGATTAAGTGTAGAAGCAAATTCCAAGGACACAGGTGACACATGTCCTTGTCTGAGAAAACCGAAGGAGGTGCATTATTAATGAAGAGCTGGGCATTCGGGATGACTTTTGTAGTTTGTGTACTCCAACTCTTACAAAACAAGTAATCATTACTGGAAAAATTGTATTGGTTGTAAAAAAAAAAAATCTGAAAGTGAAATTCGGAAGTTGCAACTCAATTTCATTTAAGGGAAACACCCCTGAAACAGCACTTTTTAGACCTGCCCCAAAAATGACACTTTTCAACACGTTATAATAAACGATCTGTATGGTATTTTGAGCTGAAACTTTACAGGCACATTCAGGAGAGCCATAAGATTAATATTACATCTTGTAAAAAGGGGCATAATAGGTGCCCTTTAAAAAAAAAAAATTGCTCATGAAAGTCATTTGTTCAGTAGGTAAAATTCCTTTTTTTTCTTTATTTTAAAAAGGTACAATGTACATTTAGGCCTTTGCTTTTGAAAATTGTTATGATTTTTTTTAATACGACGGACACTGTATTAAGTGTGATCTCAGTTTAATAAAAACATTGTAGGCCTACGTTAGGCCTATTAATTGTAAATGATTTAATGTCCAAGGTTATTCAAACAACAAATGATATAGAGAAAGCAAGCAAAAGAACACAACAAGCTTTTTGAAACTCCGAATCAGTTAAACAATTGCCTCGCAAAATGATTAAGACTGTTTAGAAGAGCTCCAATTGGATCGCGTATCATGAATCATTGATTCAAATCGGGACTTCAAAGCGCGTATCGTAAATCATTTGATTCATATCGGGACTTCAAAGTGTGTATCGCGAATCTTTTATTCAGATCGGGACGTCAGAACAGGATTGCGGGATGCATAGACCAGAGGTGGGTAAATCAAATTACATTTTGATTTACATATTATACATATTATTTTTTGATTTCACCATTGAAATAAATGTAAATGTACCCGAGTTAATTTTTTTTTATCAGCTGTCTTTTTGCCTGATGTTATGTAAAAAAAGAAAGAAAGAAAGAAAGAAAGAAAGAAAGAAAATAACTTAAAAATGGCTTTTTATCTCATCACATTTAATTCAGACTCCAAACCTGTGAAATTGTTGTTTTATTCCCAAACTTTAAGCCTTATTACCATTTTAATTGTTTCAGAATAATTTCAAGATCCTTTTCTTTTTAAATAAATAAATACATCAACAGTATACTGTACTTTAATAAAGATTTAATGATGATGATAATAATAAAGAAAACAGAAGCTAGTATGAAAGTTAGACTAAAAGCCAGCCTATTTTTATCACTTTGCATGTTCATATTATGAGCATTGTTTGAGTACTGTCATACAAGTCAGTTAGTCCACTTGTTGATGGACTTGTTTTGTAAGCTGTTTGTGTGTTCTTGAGAACTGGACTTCAGCCATATTCCACCCATAATAACAGCAGGCACATGTGATTTACACCAATGAATGTTCCTCTGTGCTCTTGGAGAGTAAAGTGTGCAGGGCTGTGAGAAGTTTGCTTATTTCAGGCTCTGCTTCCGTCCCAGGAGGTCCACCATTGGCTGATTGTAGTCTGCTAACTCTCAGCATGTTATGATGGATGATGGTATTGTTATTCAGCATTTTTCCTGCATGCTTTTCTGCCAAAAGCCTGTCTCCTCAGATGCCCATTGTTTTGCATCCTCAGCAAGAGTCACCTCTATGCCGTGGAAATAAATGAGAGATAACAAAATTAAGACATTAATTACAGAGTTTATCTCAGGTAAAACTGCACCAAGAGATGACTTCAACGAGCATCCATCATGGGTGTGGTTCTTGTGTTCAGCAGACAGGGGTCAACATGAGAGATGAATTATACATCACTGCTTACTTTATACAACTGTAAACGCCCAAAATGATAGACGGCCATGTGCTCTGTCTTTTCATTCCATGACTTTGCTCAGGAGACTAGTGTTCCTTATTCCTGAGCTAATTTCACCTGTTCTTCATCTGCAATGTTCCTCTTTGTTCTTGCTGAGCATAACCTATTTCCCCTACAGTGCACCTGTGCAATGATATATTTAATGCAATTATTTTAATACGTTTCTATGATTGTTGCATGTTAGTATGTTGGAAAATATTAGTGTCCACCAAATCAAATCATGTGGTTTCACCAACATGCATAAAAATATAAATAATTTGACTTTATATGCTGAAGGCATGGTTAGCTCAGGTTGTAAAATGTCATATTTATGTGAATACATGTAAAATGAGTATTATATTTATTTATTATATTTATGAATAATTTTATATAGTATTTGTAAATGTACTAAAAATATATTTAAATAAATACACCTTGATACAGCTTAAAATTTTTTTAAAAAATACATTATTTTTTACGGTTATATCATAGCATTTTAGAGTCATTTAAGTTAAACTTTTGTTGACAAGTTTTTCCAAATTCATTTTTCCCTTTCTCTTACAGTATCTGGTATTGACACTTGATAATCAGGACCACCCCACCCCAACGCAACAGCATTGTTTTTGTGTAACTGTCTTTTGTGTAACTGTAACATATTTTATATAAATTTTATTAAAAATATATATTAAAATTATAATAAAAACATAAGTTTTTATCATTAAAAATTTTATCATTAACAGTTACAAACTGTATAAATGTATATATTCAGTTTGACACACTTTAAGGTCTAGTTTTGTTCCTCTAGCCTACACCATTATTTGTTCTGACATCCCTTTTCAGAGGGGCTGACAGGGGTTGACAGGCCCAGACAGGATGTCACTGTTTGCAGTAGGGATTTCCATTCATCTGCATTTGAGAGGTAAACTAAGTCATGTTAATATAAGTTAGCATTACCAGCACAGAATACCACTTATTTTTTATTTAAGATAAGGATGTGTCATGACTATTCATCTTATGCGGGATGCTTGTGTAAGTAATCATGTGGGAGGCATTATGTTTATATTAAAATCCGCCCTCTATAGCAGAATGTGAAAAAGTCAAAAGACTGCCACAGTGGAGGAGAAGAATTTAATCAAATTTCATCAAGAATCATTAGAGTTAATGTATTTATGGAACATTTACGGGGGGGAAAAATGCATGGCTAAATGTGATAATTGTACGCCAAATGTGTATCATGTCAACACAAATATGCACATATCTGTTTGGATAATGACCTACGAACACTCAGGGGAATCTCTTGGAGATGCAGAGTGGGATGTTTTCTTGTTTTATGCAAAACGCTTTCTTCTTCCATGTCATCTGAATACACAGACTGCACTCAGTCACCTGGCCAATTATGTAATGTGGTTCCTTGGTTTAAACAGCAGAAAAGAAATCTCAGAGGTAGTTAGACAATGATGAGTGGTAAGTAGGTCTTTCTTGCCACAGTATTGCTGGCATTTGAAAGGCTGGCAAAGCAGACTGCAGGTACAGTGGAAGTCTGATCACTTGCAGGTGGCTAATGAAGAGCTGCCGGGAGACAGACACGCAGGCCTGCATGGGTGCACGGAGTGCGGTGTGACGGCTACAGTGCTGCTTTCATCAGTCACACAAACCTGTGAGAATGCCATTGTGCTTAGTGGGATCCCTCCTTCTTGACTGGCGCTGTCTTGTTTTTCCACTCCAAAGGAGGTGTAATCAGAGTAAACATTTTAATCTGGCAAAGGAAATAAGAATCATTGTAGTTTAGCAGTGGTGATTGCTGGAATACTGTACAGGAAGAATGATTTCAAATGATTTATTCATTTATTTATTTATTTTTTTTTTTTTACTCATTTTTGTCTTTTGTAAAATAATCAGTGTGCTGCTCACTATCTGTGGTGTCTATAGCTTTTCACGAATTTTGGGTTTTCATGAGCTGTATGCCAAAATCATCAGTATTAAAACAATAAAAGACCTGAAATATTTCAGTTGGTGTGCAATGAATCTAAAATATATGAAAGTTTAATTTTATTATTACATTATGGAAAATAATGAACTTTTATCACAATATGCAAATTTTTTGAGAAGGACCTGTATATAGGATATAGGCCCATAGGATATATATATATATATATATATATATATATATATATATATATATATATATATATATATATATATATATATATATATATATATATATATCAAAATTTAACCATTACAACTCTCCCACAGTTGTGGCATCATTTCCACTAACATTTTTTGTCACCAAAAGTTGCTGCACTTGTGCACCAAGGGGACAAGAGTGTCAGTGAAGAGGATGATATTTTTTTGGTAAATTTCTGCACTATTCACACCAAATTGTCCTTTCCACATTTTCTTATTTTATGTCTTTATGTTTAACAGCATTCTGTGGTAGAAATGATGGTGGTGGAGATGACAATTTTAACATTTTTGGACTAAACTCCTGTTTTGCTGGGGATAATTTCAGAGTTTTTTATGCGTATATGCTAAATACACACTTTTTGGGTAATTATGTAAAATGACAGATTGACTTCACACAAAAATATTTAAATCTGATGTTCACGCATCATGTCTCATATTTCCTTTCAAACTCTTCACTGACGCTGCTTGCACATGCGCAGTAATGCACTAACAAGTACACAAATTCTTTAAAAAAACTTATTGTCAACAAAGATTGTTAGGAAATGATGCAACATCTGCAAGCCAATTTAAATATTTTTCATACATTTAAAGTTTTTTTTTTTCTCCCTCCGCACTCAGAGCATTTAATAATCACTCCGCTCCAGCTCTGCTCCAGGTTCACCATTTCCCGCTTCCGCTCCACTCCACGCTCACTAATACCAGAAACACCACTCCGCCTTAGCGCCATGGCTAAAGTATTTCAGTATGTTTGAAATGTTATGTTCATAATGGAGCCTATATTAAAATAAGTGTTTTTTGAAGAGTTTCAGAGTGGTTTAGGCTATTGTGTGCAAACTTTTTTTTCCTACCACATGCCAAACTAATAACATGGTTGTCAGCATTAAAAGGTAGAATTGCTTCTTTCTGCTGTGCATATTTTGTGATGAAAATAACAGTACATTTTCTGCTCATTCAAACTCAGATACAGATGAAGTAGCACTGTAAGATTACATTTGTTTGAATGCATTATTGCGAAAGCGATTGTTTGTGAATGTGCTGTACCTGTTTAAATCATGCTTTAACCCGAAAATATTTAGTAAAAGGAACAGACAAACTCTTTGAACTAGCCTATAACTTCCCGCTCGGCTATTACTGTCATTATAACCTTCTGATTTGAGAGATCCATCTGTATCAAGCTATAGCTAAATATGTTTAACATGTGAATTCTTGCTAAATATGCGGTTATATTACGGGCGGTTTGTATGAATTGTACTCGTTATGGAGTGGTGGTGGAGCGCTCTTGGAGCTAGTGAAAACCACGGCGCTCTGACTTTTAAAAAATCCGCTCCTCACTCCAGTCAAAATCACACCGCTCCACTCCGCGCTCCGCTCCGCTCACATACTCTGCTCCAGACCAAACAATCATAAATGTTATAAAAAACATTTCCGGGCTCAATTATTTTGGTTCTGTTCTGGGCAAGAACTCTCTTCACATAGCTGCTTTTGTGTTGACTCAATAGCTAATTACACTCCTCCATCCCCAGCTCCTCCTCTCATCCAGTCAGGATTTGGCCTTCTGATTCCCCTTTGAATCAGACTAATTTCTAAAATGTTTACATTCAATTAGTGAACATTAATGATATCTGCAATATATTTATGTTGGTTCTGTTCTGTTTATCCTAGGGGGTCTTATGCTCTTATCCATAGTAGGCTGCATGATAATACTGAAGGACCTTATATATGCATGCCTTGATGGGGTTGTATCCATAGTATCCAAGTAGATGTGGATCAGCTAAGAGACAGCTGATGCGAGCTTGTCTGACGTGCCCTGCCAGAACTAAGGCTACGCTTGATGATTATTTGACCAAACTGAGAAATCTCTTTGTTGGCGAGCAGATTGCAGGATTGCAGGCAATTGTGATTATTGGGAAATGCTTGATTTATTGGCACAGATGGGTGCAGAATCTCTGGTTTCCTGTCAGCAGCTGTATGTCTGCGCTGTAATGACAGACTCCAGAATCAGTCTTGGGTGGTAGCAAGTAAATAATTAATGAATGCACATTATGCTCGTATTCATATTAAACTACGCTAATGTACAGTGGGATATCAACCAATATGTCTGTGTGGCATTCTTGATGGCTTGTCAGATCAAAAGTGGACATCTGTGATGGACGGGGATTGTGTGTAAACCATCTCACAAACTGTTGGCTGAATGGGTGATTCTTCAGGCAGATGAGAAAGTGTCCACGGGTAGCTATTGGTCTTCTGTGACATTACTGCATTGGAAACGACACGGTATGTTTGGCTGCACAGGTCATTGGGCCCATTGATCATGCCTGGCATTTGAAGGACATTGGACACTTTTCCAAGGTGCGCTTGATAACTTTCACCTGGGACGGGATGCATTGAGAAGCTAACTTCGCACTTTTTTTTAGCTGGGGTGCTGATATGTCAGGGAACCAACTGGATTGACAGGTCAATTTAGGAAGAGTCTGTTCACAAGCACTCGCTCTACATTTTTTATGGTGGCAGCTCGGCGGATAACGAATAAGTTATGGCCGTCAGGGAGGGAACGCATGTCGAGTCCAACAATGGATCAAAATACAAACTGTATCTTCACCCAGCCATCAATGAACGTCCAAAACACACTGTTTAGCAAGATGCAGTATGCCAACTAGCCGCTCACAGATGCTCCTCTGGTGCCGGCTGCCATTTGACCCTGATGTGTAGATGGTTTTCTCAGAACTCTGCTGGTAAATCTCAGTTTTCTACATAAATGGCTGCCTTTTCAGAATCTTTCACACTGTTCTGCCGATTCTTCAGGGGCTCTTCACTGGTCAGATGCACATGGTATTCAAAAACCTGTGACAGGTGTAATAAGGTGGTAAGAATTAAAGTTGATGCAGTTGTATAGAGCACATTAAAGGAATATTCTGGGTTCAGAACAGGTTAAACTCAACTCAGAGCATTTGTGGTGTTAATGTTTTATCAACTGGTAAGTCATTTCCTTTGTTTCATCTTTCTTTCTTTCTTTCTTTCTTTGCATAGATCAAGGTTATGGTGAGGTCAGTGTTATTGTTAACTAAAACTATTTAAAAGAGTTTTAAAAAGCTGAAATAAAATTAAAATATCAGTTAGATTAAATAAAAAGAAAATGATGAAATGTTGCCTTGGCAGCCAACTTAAAATAATTACCAAATAATTACTTTAGAATGACTAAAACTAAAACTGAAAAGTTAAATATAAATATAAAAAGTTCAAAAAAATAAATAAATAAATACAAAAGCATGTTACAAAAAACTTAAATGAAAACTGAAAATATACAAATTAAAGCTAATTTAAAGTATTAATAAATTCTACAAATGTATAATCATAATACTAAAATAACACTTAGTGAGGCACTTACAATCAAAGTGATTGGAGACCATTTTTGAAAGATTTATATACAGAAATGTGAAGCTTATATTTTATAACACCACTTATATTAATTATTCTGTTAAAATGATTTGATATTAGTTGATTTATAAAGCTGTTTAAATCATTATTTTACAGCGTTTTTAAGTATTTACAAGTCATGGCAATGAAATTGTAAAAATTTGATATTACTGTGCACAGAAAAGGTTAGTAAGCAATTTTGTAGCACGCATATTGTTTATGTCTTGTGTCTGTACTATTGATACCGAGTATTTTGTCTTTTCACATCAATTATAAGTGCCTCACTGTAACCCAAATTTTTGCTTTTTTTTAAAGAAATGAAGGACATTATGCAAGTTGACATTCATTTTGGTGGTGATCAACATTATGACATTAACTATCAGTTGAGCTTAATTGTACTGAACTGAGTATTCCTTTAAGATACGTCTTCTTTAGGTTATTCTTTCTCTTGTGTTTTTAATTTTTTACAAAGAGCATTAGCCTCAAGCATGGTTACTCTGTTGACAGGAATTTTCAGCAACCATACCAGAACAGTACCAGAGTGATTTTCACAATGCATCACGTAGGTTGAATTCAAACTAGATTTTTGAAATAAAAATGTTGTGGGGAACTTTGGAATTTTTTTCTCAATGGCACCATATTTATCAGGACACGTTGCCAATCCAAGGCCATGATCTTGCCCTGGGCATGGAGCTTTGTTTGTGGGGAGTCTTCATTGCATGTAATTTAACTTATCAAAGCTGTGACTCTGGATTTTTGCCGGAAGACATTTGAATCTGGCCTAAGGTCAGGGATGAAAAGTTGCTCCTTAAGGGAAGAATATGCAGGTTTATAAGATGAATGCAGTTATGAAAATGCCTTCCTGGTGGCATGCCTGAAGGACCGTCTCTGTGTTTTTTTTTTTAAATGCAAATATGTATAAAAGGAAATTGGTTAATGTGCTGTGAAACACTCAGTTATCAGTCTTTGAAAAAAAAATGTCTATGCATCTTAATCATGTTTACTTTCCATTTGTAGTGCATTTATCATTTGCAGTAATGTAGCTGAATCTGTCAAACTGTATTTTTTTGGATTCACAACATTTTGAATAAAATTCTTCAAACTTTTAAAATCTTTGATTGGCCCAGGGAAACTTCAAAATATAGTTCACCCAAAAATTACGAATTGCTGAAAATGTACTCACCCTGAGGCCACCCGAGATGTGTTTGTTTGTTCATCTGAACAGATTTGGAGAAAATTAGCATTACATCATCTGCTCACCAATGGCTCTTCAGCAGTGAATGGGTGCTGTCAGAATGAGAGTCAAAACAGCTTATAAAACACCACTGTAATACACAAGTAATCCACATGACGGTTCATCTTATTTCTGTTTATGGTCGATCCATTTGAGAATTGGCTTCTTGATGCAATATCATTATCAGAAGTATCAGCACTTAAAGATTGATTTGTACCATTTTCTCCTCTCAACTCTCTGAGAAACCGTGAAGAGCGGCTTTGCATTAACAGGAAAAATCTCTGGCAGCCTCAAGTGCCGTCATATCTTGCTAACAGGTTAAAATTGTAGATTATTACATGAACCTCTGAACATGATTTTGATCAAACTCTCGCCCATCTCAAACTTCCTCTCATAGCTTCAATTGCAACCTGCCAGTAAAAACGAAGTCTCTATCTGGAAAGGCATGCTCCTAATGAATTATTAATCAGAAGTCCCTAATATTATGCAGAAAATAAAATGTTTTGAGTCTCATCGCAATTTGCCATGCAGTTCAGAAGTTCCCTCTTAATTGTGCCTTCCAGTCTGATGGCTAGATATGGTACTTCATCACATCTTGAGTAATCCCATCTGGATGTCCCTGCCTGACAGGATGGGGCATGCAGCTGCATTTCTAATGTTGCATATCGAGCTTCTCTTCGCTCCCCGATGTGTGCTGGTCCTCATTTATTTCACTCTCTTACTGTTAAAGAGCTGGAGGTCGGGATGGGAATTATTTGGTTTGAATAGACTTTTTTTTTAACTCTCCATTCCTCATAGCCGCTGTTTTTTTTTTTTTTTTTTTTTTGTAGATATTTTATGTTGTCTGTTTACAAATTAATACAAACTGTTTATAGAAATATTTATTATATTATTTGCATAAACAGTATTTTATTTGAGTTTATTGGTAAATTACCATATACAGTGTTTTACTTTAAAATACTATTAGAAATTAAATATTATATTTTGAATCACATTCTATATATATACTGTTAAAAATTTAGGTCTGTAAGATTTTTAAGGCTGCATTTATTTGATCAAAAATACATTGAAACAATGATATTGTGAAATACTGTTACAATTCTATATAGATAGGTGTGTGTGTGTGTGCACCCTTACTGTCACTATTGATCAATTTAATGCATTCTTGCTGAATAAAAGTATTAACTTATAAAAAAAAAATATATATAAATAATAATAATAATAATTTAAAACTGATAAATATTGCTGTTACCATATCAAGGTTTTGAACCCCTTTAAAAAAGTGCATGAATCAGACTAATTTCTCTGCATTTTCTATGTCTGAATATAGCGTGTTTTAAAGCGTGTTTTGAATCAGTCTCACCTTCACCAAAGTCATTGTCTTTTTATTTCCAGCATCCAACACTAACCAGGATATTAGCAATTACCACAGATCCACGTGAACTTTCGCTAGCTCCTGTCCTGTTCCGTCCAAGACCGCTAATTACTTTCACATCTGAAACTCAGTCATCCGAGGGCTCATTTCATAACCGCCACGAAAGGGTGGGCTGACACCTGGGGAGGGGGAAATTGATTTTCCTGTCAGAAGGGGCGTTATGATAGGAAATCTAGCTTGCCGTGGCTGGAGACACCTGCTCTCTCAATGGCAGCTCTCCAGAGAGGGGAATCTAAATTAAACAGTTTTAAAGTGTCAGTACAAGGATTAAGGCCCTTGAGGGGCCACCTTGGCTGGGTGCTGCCTGCTCCGTCGTGCCTTTGTTAATTTGCAAGGGTGGCATATCAGGGCCAGGGTAAAAACGGAGCTGTCAGTGCTCCGGGCATAATCACAGGGAGAAGATTTTCTAAACTCGGCCCTAAAGGCCACCTGTTCTTGCAGCTAGGAGAAAAGTGTCGCTCTCGGCCTCTGATTGAACATGCTGTCCCGAGCACAGCATCGATTGGACAGAAAAATGGATGGGCCGCGGGCGGCGTGTGGGAGGACGGTTTGGACAACACAAACACAGAGGTGACAGGAGGGTGCGCTGGGGGCCACGGCGTGTAAGGATACGAGACGGTGAGAAATGAGCCTTGTTGGGCGGCCCTTTGCCTTTCACTCGCCGATTTAAATGGAAAAAATGTTCCGCCTGACCATTTGCAACCACCTCGTTTGTTGTACAGAAGCACCTCCAGCTGATGGTCATTTGGCGGCATTCTGTCGCTGTTTTCCTGCCATCAGCGGCCCGCGCGGCAGTTCAAACAAAATGAAACACATTTGTCACTCTGCATTCTCACTCGCACGTAATATCAGTGGTGGGTCGGAGTGTTAACTACCACTAGGTTTTTTTTAACAAGAAAAATATGCCCTCCTGCTCTGGTTTCGGAGTTGGAGTGGAGGGATGGAGGCTCTCTGGAGGTTGAAAGTTCAGCCTGGATAATCAGTGGATTGAGGAGCTCATTTCAAGGTGGCAGTGGTTGTTTTTGGCGGTCTGTGTTCGCATAGGGCACTGAATTGAATGGAAATGAAGAGTGATTAATTCTCTCTAGTGGAGGCTGCTGGATCCTTGACAGTCAGGCTGTTTGAAGAGCACGAGATACTGAAAAAGAAAGAAAGGCGAGTGGGGACTAAGCCCACCATTTCTTCAGATAGCAGTAAACGGTAAAAGGTTAGCTGGCACAAGGTAATGCACAATGTCAGAGAGGGTCTCAGAAGGGATTTTTCAAGTGTAATACGCTTGCTTCTGGAATTTAGGCTGCCGTTTGTTTGGACAATTAGGTGAAATAAAGGGTTAGTTTTAAGGTTATCTATCCTAGTGTGATGAAATATGAATATCTTGGTGATACTTTACAATAAAGTTCCATTAATTAACTTTGTAACTATACATAAATTAATATGAACTAACAATGAAAAGTAGTTCTAAAGCATTTATTAATCTCAGTTAATGTTAATTTCAAACATATATGAATAGATTATTAAAAACAAGTCCAGTCACCTTTTAATAACTGTATTAAAAAAGTGCAACAAACAGTTGTCAAAAGCCGTAGACCCACATTATGGAAGTCTTCTTTTCTTTTTTTTTGCTCAACAGGTGAAAGAAATTTAAACAGGTTTGGAGTAAATAATGACAGAATTTTCATTTTTGGGGTGAAATATCGTTTTAAATATTTTTAAGTGCCCCTGTTAAGAAGTGGGTAAGAATCAGCTGGCAGAAATGTTGAAAATCCTTGGGAGTTAATCCATTAACCAACATTAGCTAATGGGACCTTATTGTAAAGTGTTATCAAAATCTTTAAGAAAATGTGTGTTGAAAATGGTACAAGAGCATATTAAATAGAATATAGCATTGCACATGTATTTAAATTCAGTTGGGCCGGAGCCTTCTTGCCTCATTCAGCAGTGCAGAAGGAAATTTGAGGAAGCTGCTCTGCAAAGCCACCGGTTCAATTGGAAAGAATGCACATTACATTAATCTGACTAATGATCTATCACATTGAATAAATAAATCTACAAGAGCAATAATGTATTTTAATAAGAAATGCTAAAGGCCATTTAAATGAAAAATTACCTCTCAAAACTGTTAAACCACGGAATAAATCATGTTTTCGAAAATTGTTGACAAAGGGAGTCATTTAAGGTTGATTTTAATAATTGATCGTGTGGAAGAGCTTTAAGAGATGCTAGCTGAATCGAAAGACAAAGGGTCTGATGCGTCTGTGTATGGCTCTGAGCTTTTGTTTGGTTAATCTTACGTATATGATCTGCCACATTAATCTAACGCTCGTTGTGATGGTTTGATAGACAGTGTAGTTAATGGTTGAGCTATCTAAAGACTATAAATCACTGATGTTATTTCTGTAGCCTGTTGCCAGTTTTGAGCTGAATAACATGCAGCCTGTTGCGTGTTGTGAAATGTCAGTTATTAAATCACAAGATTTGGCTCCAGAAAGCTCATAAAACCGCATAAATGGAGCAGCTGTAATTTTCAGTAATTAACGGGGTAATTTCCTCCCCTTTCGCCTTTAGTTTAAAAAAAAAGTTGCGCTGAGAGGCAACAGTGTTGCAGCTAATTTGTCATTCTTCTTTAGCCACTCTGCATTTGCACTCGTGTCATCTGTCTGTGCAATCTGCTAGTAATTTGGAAATGAAAGAACAGCTGTCCTGAAAGGAGACTGAGAATGCCATTTTTTTTTTGAAGTGGACAATAGTTCCTGTGAAGCCACATCTCCATATTCTCTTTCCAGCAATCCAAAGGATCTGACCATCTTGTGGACTAGAATGAAACTAAATTTGAACTGCTTACTTAATAAGCCAAATTAATCAAGCTTTCATCTACTATTCCTGTGGTACATTGACAAAGCACCATCAGGTTCCTGTCTGAATTTTATTACCCACCACAATACACTGTGTGATTGTAAAAGCACTTGCTGTTTTAATGGCTCTTGTTTTATTTTATAGTTGAGTAAAGCACAGCAAATACGACTTTCCTGTCCTTGTCACTTCATTTGTGATGTTCTTTTTTATACCTGTAAATAAAGATTCTCAAGATTCAATAAAGGCAGCTTTTCACTTAACCCATTGAGAAGTGTTGTATCAAGTATAGCATCAAATAAATTAAACTTCTGGGATATTGATCTGGTCAGTTGAGTAGCAGAGGGGGTTGTTAATTCATTTCAGCTGCTTTGGTGAATAAAATTAACACCAGGTGCACTAGATGGGCAACCATTAGAAAACCCCCAAAACAGCAGTGGTTTTACAGGTGGAGGCCACTGACATTTTTTTCCCTACTCATCTTTTCTGATTGTTTTTCACTAGTTTTGCATTTGGCTAGGGTCAGTATAGCTACTGGTAGCATGAGGCGATACCCGGACCCTACAAAGGTTGCACAGGCAGTCCAACTCCTCCAGGATGGCGAATCAATATGTGCCATTGCCAGAAGGTTTGCTGTGTCTCCCAGCACAGTCTCAAGAGCATGTAGGAGATTCCAGGAGACAGGCAGTTACTCTAGGAGAGCTGGACAGGGCAGTAGAAGGTCCTTAACCCATCAGCAGGACCTATACCTGCAAGGAGGAACAGGATGAGCACTGCCAGAGCCCTACAAAATGATCTCCAGCAGGCCACTTGTGTGAATGCCTCTGAGAAAACAATCAGAAACAGACTTCATGAGGGTGGCCTGAGGGCCTGACGTCCTCTAGTGGGCTCTGTGCTCACTGCCTGGCACCGTGTAGCTTGATTGGCATTTGCCATTGAACACCAGAATTGGCAGGTCCGCCTCTGGCACTCTGTGCTTTTCACAGATGAGAGCAGGTTCACCCTGGGCATGTGTGACAGATGTAAAAGGGTCTGGAAAAGCGGTGGAAAATGTTATGCTGCCTGTAACATTGTTCAGCATGACCGGTTTGTGGTGGTGGGTCAGTGATGGTCTGGGAAGGCATATCCATGGAGGAACACAGAGACATCTACAGGCTAGACAATGGCACACTTACTGCCATTAGGTATCAGAATGGAATCCTTGGACCTGTTGTCAGACCCTACGCTGGTGCATTGGGTCCTTGTTTCTCCTGGTGCACGACAATGCCCGGCCTCATGTGGCGAGAGTATGCAGTCAGTTTCAGGATGATGAAGGAATTGATGCCATTGAATGTCCCCCACGCTCGCCTGACCTAAATCCAATAGAACACCTCTGGGACATTATGTTTCGGTCCATTTGATGTTGCCATGTTGCACCTCAGTCTGTCCAGGAGCTCAGTGATGCCCTGGTCCAGATCTGGGAGGGAATACCCCAGGACACCATCCTTCTTCTCATTAGGAGCGTGCCCTGACGTTGTCAGGCATGCATACAAGCACGTGGGGGCCATACAAACTACTGAGTACCATTTTGAGTTGCTGCAATGAAATTTCAGCTAAATGGACTAGCCTGCCTTTTTTCACTTTAATTTTGAGTGTCTTTGAATTCAGCCCTCTGTAGGTTGATAATTTTCATTCCATTAAACAATGTGGCATCTTTTCATTCCTAACAAATTACCCAGTCCATATCAGTATAGATATCCTGCATGATATTTTTTTCCCCATTGAGATCTGATGTGTTTTCAAAGTATTCCTTTAATTTTTTTGAGCAGCGCGTATATATATATATATATATATAATATAGTATATATATATATATATATATATAGTATATATATATATATATATATATATATATATATATATATTCATAATGTTCGTTGAATAAATACATTTTTTAAGTGGTGTCACATTTTTATTTATTTTTTGTAATTGAAATAAAACTACATTAAAAATGCGGGGCACTGAATTAGATGGAAATGAAGAGTGATTAATTCTCTCTGGTGGGCTGCTGGATCCTTGACAGTCCAGGCTGTTTGAAGAGCACAGGGATACTGAAAGAAAGAAAGCGAGTGGGGACTAAGCCCACCATTTCTTCAGATTAGCGATAAGCGGTAAGGTTAGCTGGCACAAGGTAATGCACAATGTCAGAGAGGGGTCTCAGAAGGGATTTTTCAAGTGTATCACGGCTTTGCTTCTGGAATTTAGGCTGCCGTTTGTTTGGACCAATTAAGGTGAAATAAAGGGTTAGTTGTAAGGTTATCTATCCTAGTGTGATGAAATATGAATATCTTGGTGATACTTTACAATAGAGTTCCATTAATTAACTTTGTAACTATACATAAATTAATATGAAACTAACAATTAAAAATACACATAAAACATTAATGAAAATGAAACATGATAATATACAAACTATATATGAATAGATTAGTAAAAACAAGTCCAGTCCTGCTTTAATAAACTGTATTAAAGTGCAACGCAGTTGTCAAAAGCCGTTGACTTTCATAGTTTTTTTTTTTTTTTTTTTTTTTTGCTCAACAGGTGAAAGAAATGAATATAGGTTTCTGGTAAATAATGACAGAATTTTTCATTTTTTGGGGTGAAATAATAAGGTTTTAAAATATTTTTTAAGTGCCTCTGTTAAGAAGTGGGTAAGAATCAGCTGGCAGAAATGTTGTGCAAATCCTTGGGAGTTAACCCATTAACCAACATTAGCTAGCGGGACCTTATTGTAAAGTGTTATCAAAATCTTTAAGAAAATGTGTGTTGAAAATGGTACAAGAGCATATTAATATAGAGATATAGCATTGCATATGTATTTAAACTCAGTTAAATGGAGCCTTTCTTGCCTCATTCAGCAGTGCAGAAGGAAATTTGAGGAAGCTGCTCTGCAAAAAGCCACCGATTCAATTGGAAAGAATGCACATTACATTAATCCTGACTAATGATCTATCACATTGAATAAATAAAATCTACAAGAGCAATAATGTATTTTAATAAGAAATGCTAAAGGCCATTTTAAATGAAAAAATTACCTCTCAAAAACTGTTAAAACCACGGAATAAATCAGGTTTTCAAAAATTGTTGACAAAAGGGAGCTACTGGCGTTGATTTTAATACTTGATCGTGTGGAAGAGCTTTAAGAGATGCCAAGAAGTTGAATCGAGTTACAAAGGGTCTGATGCGCCTGTGTATGGCTCTGAGCTTTCGTTTATTGTGCGTCTTACATATATGATCTGCTACGTGTTAATCTAACGCTTCGCTGTGATGGTTTTGATGGAGACAGTCTAGTTAATGGCTGGAGCTATCTAAAGACTATAAATCACTGATGTTATTTCTGTAGCCTGTTGCCAGTTTTGAGCTGAATAACATGCAGCCTGATTGCGTGTTGTGAAATGTCAGTTATTAAATCACAAGATTTGGCTCCAGAAAGCTCATAAAACCGCATAAATGGAGCAGCTGTAATTTTCAGTAATTACTTGGGGTAATTTCCTCCCCTTTCGCCTTTAGTTTAAAAAAAAAAGTTGGCGCTGAGAGGAAACAGTGTTGCAGCTAATTTGTCATTCTTCTTTAGGCCACTCTGCATTTGCACTCACGTGTCATCTGTCTGTGCAATCTGCTAGTAATTTGGAAATGAAAGAACAGCTGTCCTGAAAGGGGAGACTGAGAATGCCATTTTTATTTTTTTTGAAGTGGACAATAGTTCCTGTGAAGCCACATCTCCATATTCTCTTTCCAGCAATCAAAGGATCTGACCATCTTGTGGACTAGAATGAAACTAAATTTGGATTGCTTGCTTACTTAATAAGCCAAATTAATCAAAGCTTTCATCTACTATTCCTGTGAGTACATTGACAAAGGCACCATCAGGTTCCTGTCTGAATTTATTACCCACCACAATACACTGTGTGATTGTAAAAGCACTTGCTGTTTTAATGGCTCTTGTTTTTATTTTATAGTTGAGTAAAGCACAAGCAAATCGGACTTTCCTGTCCTTGTCACTTCATTTGTGATGTTCTTTTTTATACCTGTAAATAAAGATTCTCAAGATTCAATAAAGGCAGCTTTTCATAACCCATTGAGAAGTGTTGTATCAAGTATAGCATCAAATAAATTAAACTTCTGGGATATTGATCTGGTCAGTTGAGTAGCAGAGGGGGTTGTTAATTCATTTCAGCTGCTTTGGTGAATAAAATTAACACCAGGTGCACTAGATGGGCAACCATTAGAAAACCCCAAAACAGCAGTGGTTTTACAGGTGGAGGCCACAGACATTTTTTTCCCTACTCATCTTTTCTCTGATTGTTTTTCACTAGTTTTGCATTTGGCTAGGGGTCAGAGTATAGCTACTGGTAGCATGAGGCGATACCGGACCCTACAAGGTTGCACAGGCAGTCCAACTCCTCCAGGATGGCTGAGATCAATATGTGCCATTGCCAGAAGGTTTGCTGTGGTCTCCCAGCACAGTCTCAAGAGCATGTAGGAGATTCAGGGGAGACAGGCAGTTACTCTAGGAGAGCTGGACAGGGCAGTAGAAGGTCCTTAACACATCAGGCCAGGACCTATACCTTGCAAGGAGGAACAGGATGAGCACTGCCAGAGGCCCTACAAAATGACCTCCAGCAGGCCACTTGTGTGAATGCCTCTGAAAACAATCAGAAACAGACTTCATGAGGGTGGCCTGAGGGGCCTGACGTCCTCTAGTGGGCTCTGTGCTCACTGCCTGGCACCGTGCTTAAGCAGTTGGCATTTGCCATTGAACACCAGAATTGGCAGGTCCGCCTCTGGCACTCTGTGCTTTCACAGATGAGGCAGGTTCACCCTGGGCGTGTGTGACAGATGTAAAAAGGGTCTGGGAAAAGCGGTGGAAAATGTTATGCTGCCTGTAACATTGTTCGCAGCATGACCGGTTTGGTGGTGGGTCAGTGATGGTCTGGGAAGGCATATCCATGGAGTGAACACAGAGACATCTACAGGCTAGACAATGGCACACTTACTGCCATTAGGTATCGGAATGGAATCCTTGGACCTGTTGTCAGACCCTACGGCTGGTGCATTGGGTCCTTGTTTCTCCCTGGTGCGACAGTACCCGGCCTCATGTGGCGCAGAGAGTATGCAGTCAGTTCCAGGATGATGAAGGAGGAATTGATGCCATTGAATGTCCCCCATTTCGCCTGACCTAAAACAATAGAACACCTCTGGGACATTATGTTTTCTGGTCCATTTGATGTTGCCATGTTGCACCCTCAGTCTGTCAGGGCTCAGTGATGCCCTGGTCCAGATCTGGGAGGGGAATACCCCAGGACACCATCCTTCTTCTCATTAGGGCGTGTTCTGGCGTTGTCAGGCATGCATTTTTTTCACTTTACAATTTTGAGTGTCTTTGAATTCAGCCCTCTGTAGGTTGATAATTTTCATTTCCATTAAACAATGTGGCATCTTTTCATTTCTAACAAATTACCCAGTCCATATCAGTATAGATATCCTGCATGATATTTTTCCCCATTGAGATCTGATGTGTTTTCAAAGTATTCCTTTAATTTTTTTGAGCAGTATATATATATATATTCATAATGTTCGTTGAATAAATACATTTTTTAAGTGGCACTCCAAGTTATTCACAGAGACTACTTGACTACAAGAAAACTTCTAAAACTTATTTATTTTTTGTAATTTAAATAAAACTACAAAAAAAAACTAAAAAAAAAAAAAAAAAAAAAAAAAAAAAAAAAAAAAATAAAAAAAAATAAAGCTAAGTGTAGGAGCCTAAAAGCTAATTCAAAACAAAATTACTAAACCTAAAACAAAAACTGAAAATCTAAAAACAAAAGCTAATTCAAAACATTCTTAAATAACAGTATATAGTATATAAATAATACTAAAATAGCTCCTGACTACAAAATGCAATGTAAATTAGTTAATGTGTTCTGTTAAACAGTATATCATAGTACAATACATAATGTACATTGTAAACAACAGACAGTATGATACTGTTAAACAGTAGCAGAGTTATGGATGGTTTGCCAGATCTGAGTGTTAGCAAATCGGCCAGGTGTCTATTGGCACGCCGGGGGGTTTGCTATGTCTCTTAGTGTTTTTTTGACCTCCTTGTACTGTGCTTTCATAGTGGCGAGGACCGGGAGGCAGTGGGCCTGGATGCTTTCGATGGTGTCAAGTGGAAGTTTTCGTGTGGGATTGCCGCAGACAATTTGAAGCATGCCCTGGGAAATGGGTACACTGTCTGCTACCTTCCTAAGGGCTGTGCTGAACCTGAAACACTCTCGATTCCCAGAGTCCCCGTAAGATTTTCGCCTAAGTCAACCACGTTTTAACATGCAGAGCCGGCATTGTGCCAGTTACCTCAGGCAATGCGGAATTTTACCTCTTGAAATGATTTAACATTCAGTTTTTTATTCACAAGTAATTATGACACTATTACACTGCATGTATTGGGCAATCTATCTATCTATTCTAGCTATCTATCTCTCTATATATTATCTGGATCGATAGTCTTTAATGCTGAATCCTTTGAGCGGCTCAAAAATACCAAGTAACTACATATACTAGTTTTAAGAATAGTATTATCATTTAATATGAACTGTTTTGTTTTGAATATATTAAAATAAAAAGAGCATTTGTTCCTGTGCTTTTAACGCTGAATTTCCGTAATAATTAACTCCAGTCTCTAGCATCACATGCTCCACTTACAGCCCACCCCCCCAATCATTTTAAGATGACTGATTTGCTGAGCTAGAAAACATTTCTATAGTTAGTTCAATGTGGACAAGCCAGTGTGTCCTGCTTCATATTTTATGGACCGGCATGATACCATATTATTTCTTTCGTGATGATTGGAAATCCGAGAGCGCGTATCAAAAGCACATCCATTTCTTTCAAATAGAATTTTTGTACACAAGTGTGGGAAAACGTTTATTGTCACTTGTGATCAATGTAATTGTTTATAAATGTATTTTTTTCCTTGCCTTGCCTTACATTACTGTAACTTTGACTGAGGCGTATAGAATTTTTACATCCCATTTCCATGCTTACTTATCTATGGTAGTTTAAATTTCTTTTCAGGTAACCCCACTCCTAAAGGCACATAAATTAAAAATAATAATCAATAAGAATAAGCTGTGTGTCTTGTCCTGCATACGCTACATGAGGGATACCTCTTTCCCGGCACGTCACATGTTTGGCTGTGCTAACTCTAACTCTGGCTTATAACCACAATAAAACTAGTTTACATTGTTTATAAACAGTATTATATCTATTTGAGGATTATGGGGTTTTGTTCACAATGCCTGTTATATTTAGATGCATAGCATCTCCTTCTTTAACACAAACCCCAAACTATTAAAACAACAAAACAAATGCCACCTTTCTGGAAGTAACTGGAAATTGTTTTGTTTGCCAAGGCAACTCGTATGGCGTAAGCCCATTCGGAATGGTCTCTGTAGGTGGACCGGTTGAAGTGAGGGGGTTGAGGTCTTTCATTATGCTGATCTCAGTTGTGGTGTCTGTGGAGAAATAGCTTGTCTTTCCCAAAGCTCTTAGTTCATAATTATTCCTCATTAATGGCCAGAGACATTGGAGAATTAGGCTCGGCACCTTCGCACCGCCATACCTACGCATGCCTCTTAATCGACAAAACCGTCGAAGAACAACGGAAATAGGTTTTTAATTAGATATGTTGTAGTTGCTGCCGCATTGCTGCATGTGCTTCGGTTTAATTAAACCTAATTAAGTGATTTCTTGTGTACTGTTCATTACCAGTCCAATCTATGACCCAAAATACCCACAGTTGTAGCCATAGTACAGTTGATGTATCAGATGGGGCAATACAATGTTGCTTGATTTACTAGGGGATAGATGGAAACATATCTATGGCTATAGTACTGATTTCCTGAAGATCTATTTACAGTGCTAAATTGTTAGTGTTTTAATAAGCTCGTTTTACTCACCCTCATGGTATTCCAAAAGCTGACAACTGAAGAAGATAGTTTGATAGAATGTTGGTAACGGAAACAGTTTTCGGTTTACACCCCCACATCAGCACTTGCACCATATAGTACAGAAGGTCATTGGCTACTGTATACTGTTTGGTGTGACCATGCATTCTTCAAATATCTCCGTCTTGTTTTCAATAGAGGAAAGAAAACGGTCATTCTGCGGGGGATTCGGAACATCTTTGAGAGTGAATCTAAATGTTTTTTATTTTTTTCCACTGCTTTATATTTTTTGGGAGTGTGGCCGTGGAGCACTATACCTACATGTGGACATCAGAGAGATGGCAAAGGTAGATCTAAAATGTAAAACAAAACAAAGTTACAAATGAATATTCTTAAAATGGACTCGAAGCACTATGGTACCCATATCCAGTATTCTGCATTGTCAGGAATATACCAAAATCTGGAATGCTGATCTTATTGTGTATACTATGAACTTTTACACTTGAAAAAATATTATTGCATTTAACATAATATTTTGGCACTCGAAAAATAAAAATAATTGTTGTGAAGTGCCAAACTGGTTGTTTATAGCCTTTTAAGAAATGATTAAGCGTTCACAGATAGCAGTACTCGTCTGGATCAACGTTAGTAAAGCATTTCAGCCATCATCTTGGCCCTTTCTTGATGATTTACAGAAGCTATTTTGTCACGTGAAATTTTAGTCCGTTCCAGCCAAAAATCAGAGGCTGCATGCCGTCACCGTCGCATATAGGGTGGATCCCACGCATTCCCTTCGTCCGCCAACAAACGCAACTGAGCCGGTATTGCGCACCCGTTCATGCAGTGTGACAAGGACAGGGCAATATTTAAAGTGAGTAAACAATACTTACTACCCCAACATTCCCTTCAGATTATTCAATCGCAGAACCTCATAGGTTGCTCACAAATTAGGGCTGCCAGACCTGATTTGCTTTCCATTTTAGCCAGGTCAGATGGGGTCATTTTTGTTTGGATTTCACAAGTGGGGGGGGATTTGGAACCGTCGATGATGTAAACATAATCGTCGACGTGCAACAAAAACTGCCATTTGATGCTTCACCCACGCTATGCGGAGAGAACATGTCAGCAACAGGTTACTAGCTTTTAACGGTGGACAGTTGCTAAGGTCGCACATGCTTCAGATGCTGTGTTTGAGGAGAAAGGCAGCTGTTGTCACTTTAAAGGCGGTCTGCGAGCAGATCATCTCACATCAGATGATGAGCGGCTTGATATATCCAGCGGTCTGCGCTTCCAATCATGTCAGTGTGCAGACCTATCGGTAGGAAATGCTATGCACCTTGAGTCAGAGCGCATGATGTCACGACACGGCGGGCCTCTCACTTAACCTAACAGTCAATGTTCAAAACTGAGCGAGTGCTTCTCTGGGTCGGGCAGCCTGGCAGATGCCTGTTTCCTCTTGCTCTCTCCCCTCAGTAGAGTGGTCTGGCTCTGTTTCATGAATAACTCGGCTGAAACATAACCATTCTGTCATTTCTTACAGTAATGTTATTCCACACCTATATGTGACTTGCAAGGATATGTATTTGGTCTCGTGCATTGAGCCAGACTGGAGCCTTTAAGCTTCACAAACAGTGCTTTTGAGCGGTTATTGGGGGGGGGGGAAACATTTGCAGGTTTATATGTATTTATATTTATGCTTTTCGCAGATGAATTTTACCAATGACTTGATCAGTCAGCATCCAGGGGGGGCGATATATAGCACCAGAATTGGCATTTGGGTATTGGGAGCAAAAGTTCTGTTTCAGAGCACTTGGCATGTTTACTTTATTTTAATTCCTTTATACTATAGGCCTTACAGGGCACATGACATCATAAAATTGACTGTTATTTACTACTACTCGCACACCTCGCTATGTCTTGATGATGAACACTTAATCCATGCAAGTTACACAAAAAAATAGTGTGTCTTGGTAATCTATGTCGTCAGTTGACGGTTTGGGTGAATATCCTTAATTCCACGCACTCCATCATAAGTTTGTTTATGAGAGAGCGATAGCGAGGAGGGGCGCAAAATAAATAACAACGCCGCCCTCTATTCAGTAGTCAGTGTTCAGCTGGCACTAAGGCACTACACTGAAATAACGTCGGCAGAATACTCCCATAGTGGTCACGCAGACTTTTAAAGCATCAAAAAAAGCACAACGTTAAGCAACATCCCAATCTGTAACTAATGACTAGAAGAAAGACCATTCTTTCATTTTTATAATGTATTTACGATTAATTTCTATACGACTGCTTTTGAGCTATTGGCCACTTTAAGGCCCGTTTTGTATTTTAGTATAATTCTTAGTTTTAAGATTACTCATTTATAAAATTGTACGAGCATAATTTAGGTGTTTGCTAGCAAAAAAGAAGTTCTATGTTTTGTTTTGTCCTAAAAAGCATTGCTAAGCATCAGTTGAAATTTACGATTTGCTTTTTCAATTTTTGTTTAAACAATGCTATAATCTAAAACATGATTCAAAAATTAACTATTTTCCGAAACATGTCAAAATCGTTGTTAGAGTTAGACATGTAATTTATGCTTTTTTGTTTGTGGTGGAGGCCAGGGTACAATTGACTGTGTTTGTGCCAAGCAAAAATAATGTGACCTTATGGACCAAAAAGGCCGGCAGAGAAAAAAATAAAATAAAATTCATTGTGGAACGACCTGGCCATTCACATATTATTCACAGAAGTTGTCACCTGGAGAAAACCTTTCACCTCTCAGGAAGCGTGCATTTGTCTTTGGCTTAACAATATGCTCCAATCAGACATGCAGACAGAGATATTGAAAGGGGAACAACATCCCCAAAGGGAAAATCCCCTCAACATTGTTTGCATACAGCACCATCATGATACACAGGGACTTTATTCTATTTGAAATGGCATTCAGTACTTCTACAATTTATTAAGTCATATATAGAGAGAGCCGTGATTAGAAATGCCTCTTATGTTGTCCTTCGTTCTTTTCCTTTCCGGAACAGACGGCCATGAACGCCCAGCGAAGCGCAATCGCAGAAAGTTGTCTAGGCTGTTCCAATGCAACTCGTCACATCAGAGGATGATCTAATGCCATGATGATGAGTGGCTAAATGTTACTACAAAGACAGCAGATGCTGCGGCTCCAGTTCGTATCTTCACACTGCTATCCTCATACCACATTGCCGAGTGTGGTAACACATAACTCAAAGCTGAAACTCACCATAATAAAAGAGCCACCGTGTGCTTGACGGGTTTGTGTTTCGTTTGTTGGCTGTGAACGGAGACCACTCACACGTGAGCGTATGGAGCCTCCCTCTCCACCTGTCAGATGTGTGTATACGGGGTGAAGGGTGGCACCCATGGGCAGGGAGCATGATCGTGCAGGGTGACAACAAAAGGGACCGGTTTCACTGCCTTTCATCGGGAAGCTCATATGGCTCCCTCACTGTAGCCCTTTTTCAGCGGTTTTTAGGCTTAGGTTTTCTCTCACTGACTTGCTGCCAGGTCAGTTACCCGACTGTAGAGTGGAGTAGATTTAAGGAAGAGGGGAATAGTAGAAGAAGGAAGGGAAAGGATCTGATTTGGGTTTTTGTTTTGTTGTATTACATACAGAAAAAGGTTACATTTTTACCATTGATATTTTACGTATTGTTCTTAACTAATTTAAAATAATGGTTGTTCAAAAGTAGTGTAACGGTGGAAAAACTATCTGTGTCATAATGTACTTGATACTGATCCTTGATTCTTCCTCCATCTCTCCAAGACTTACCATAAAATAATAACTGTCCAGAAGAAGAAACAGAACGAGCTCATTATAGGGTACGTGTGAAACTTTTTTGCTTTTTGATAGCCCAGAAGGTCTCTTAATAGTGGGACTTGAGTCTGGATGGACTATATGTTTTACGCCGCTTCCCTGCCAAGCATTGTCTCTCTCTTTTAGGTCAATGTATTTATTTTTTCTAGAAAATAGCGGGCTTGCCTCAAGGGCGGGGTGGTGGGGTCCCACATAACTAAATGACTCACTTTCTCCTTGAGAATATTTATCATGAGCATGTTTGAAAAATGATTAGATGAGCACCCAAGAAGGAAAAAAGAGAAGAAAAACAAAACACATGAATGGATAGTTATAGTGAGACACCCTTAGGAGCAATTGTGTTATTTACAACACGAACTGCAATTTGCACACGTTAATATGAATACATGTTACCTACTTTATATATGGACTAAATCGGTAGGCATAAAATTGTGCGGGAGCTGGGTAACCATTCTGAGGCTGGAGCCCCTAAAAGACAAGCACTGGTGTGGTCAAATGTGCCGTGTGATCTCAAGCAGCAAAGATGTATACCTCCACCTTCCTGCATGTCAGCATCCTAAATGGACAAACCACGGGGATAACAGTTTTGTTTTATCTTAAATGCGAGCCAGTCATCGCCAGCATTCTGCCAGCACTTCAGTGCATCATCCAATCGAAAGCAATGAAATTCTGGAAGCCGCTACTGCCTTTCGACCAGGCTTTAAAAACCTTATTCTAGTGCCATGGCTTTGCTTAGACGTATATTCTCAGTCAAACCCACTCACTACACACACACGGCGACGCAGGAAGGCCGATGGAGGAATAAAACCATAGCTGCCCTGTGTGAGCCCGGCTCTCTCGCCATAGTCAACTGTGATTGCCATCAGTGCAAGAGATTAACAACCAACTTTAACAAGCGCGTTGGCGGTAATTACAACAGGCTAATCAATACGACATACTGTACAATCGGGCCGCAGGTAAAAATTGTACATAAATCGCAACACTTGAATGAAATAGACTATTGATTCGAATTTCCTCCCTAAGGAAGGAACGGACTGTTATATATGCACAAAATGAAATGACTGTTTAAAATGGTTGGTTTTTTAAGTGTCATTTTCGAACATATGCCCGAGGCGCCTTGCAGAAAGAACTTCATTTCCTTTTCCTTGGTGCTAGAATGCCAAAAGGAAGCAAGCGCAAACTCTGATCTTTGATATATATTATTTGTAGTGTGCGTTATATATGATTCTCTATGCATATGTATCTGTATACACTAGATATATATATAATATATATAATTCAATGTGTTGTGTGTGTGTGTGGTGTGTGTGTGTGTGGTGGTGTGTGTGGGTTGTGTTGGTGTGGGTGTGTGTGGTGTGTGTGTGTGTGTGGGTGTGTATATAGTGTCTATTATAAGCTATATCTGTATGTCTGTATTGTAGGATATGTATGTATGTATATAGAAAGTTTTTTTGCGCAAGCAAATCACGCATATTTCAAATGATTTCTGGATCATGTGACACTGAAGGACTGGAGTAATGATGCGGAAACTTCAGAGGATCAAATTATATTTTACCATATATTCAAACAGTACTTTTAAATTGTGAATATTTACACAATGCATAATATTTACTATTATTTTGCTCAAATAACTGCAGAGTTGGGATGAACCTACGATACTACTTTCCAGATGTTTACTGATTCATTTATCAGTTCAGTGAACTTGATTAATTGGATAAGTTCAAATATCAAGAAACAGTGCCTTATCAGCACAATCAGTCCCTGTCAAATGAATCGTTCAACACATCTCTTCAGCCAAAGTCAGATGCGATGTCATGATTTAGAAAACTTTTTTGCATTCAGGAAAACTGCTAGTACATTTAATAAACAATTACCAAAGGCAAGTAACAAACTGAATATTAAGTCCTTTTTGAAATAGAAAAAAAACGATAGTGTGTGTTCTTGTAAAAATGTACGTCATAATTTACTTAATCACGAAGAGAGTAAAAAAAAAACTCGAAGCTGAATAACACAGTTGTACATTCCGTTCTTTTCCCCCGAATTTTCTTTTGTTACACAGAATAAGAAAATGATCTCTACGGGTTTGTGGAGCGAACTGATTAAAGTACGACTATCAATTTGAACCTTTATGTAATTATTTTAGTATTTAAAATAAGTGTTTAAAGACGATAACTAATTTTGCGGTAATGATTTGTTGCTTTTAAGTCCCCTGAAAATATGAATAATGTTTCGTCCCGGTGGGCGTTTTTTTGCATGAGGTCTCCACAGCACATAGTTTGTCAGACAACTGTTTGTGTCATCACGTCCGCGATGATGCATGGAGAATGGCGGCTCGCTTCACACTTGGAAACGGTACGTGGAGAGTGTCATTTATTCTTTTAATATAGCCTAAGCTTCCCAGCCATTTCGTTACAAGTGGCAGGAAGAATGGCATACTAGCCAGTCTAACATCATTAGTCATAATTCAGACTTATATAATCAGACACAACGGCAGTGTGCCGCGTTTCATATTCATATGCCGTCAGAGAACCCGTTAAGCCTTTGAGACATGGGTCAGGTGTAAAAAATAATAGTTGTTCTACTGGTGGGAGGGAAATGTTAATCAGGTCAATTGAATGACTTCTGTGAGCCAACAGTTTGGAACTTATGAAACCTGTTTTAGTGCTTCTCGGATCCTTTTGTAGCTGCCTACAAAGACAAGTGAGGTTAGTGTTGCAATGTCAGATGTGAGGCCAGAACAGCCCACATTCTTGTCTGGTGAGTCTGAAACGCTTAAAGAACTCTTTAGGAGACACGTTAGTCACAACATATGATAATACTTAAGCAGGACTAGTTGCACCCATCATTTGCTTGTCATTGTACCAGTGTCTGCAGAATCATGTACAGCAGAAAAGCCTGTAATTGGGGATGTGATATATAGAAAGGTAGAATCTGTAGGCTAGATTTTACCGAAGTAACATCTACAGTTTCATTTCAAAAGTATTGATGCCGTGCAGTCAAAGGCTGAAATTTTTCGCATATATCTTAGTCTTCCCATGCCTGTCCCTCAGAATTCATTCTAATATGACGATTTGCTGCTCTCAAAGAACATTTTCTATTAGTACATTGTTAAAACACAGTTGTTGCTAGTTAAGTTTCTGTGGAAACTCTGATACATTTTAATATGAACGTTCATAAGAACAGAAACTATTTGAAATAGAAATCTTTTGAAATATTATAAATGTCCATTTTGATCAATTTCAATCATCCTTGCTAAATAAAAGTATTAATTATATAAAAAAATGAAAAGAATAAAACCTGCATATATAATATAGATATATATTATATAATATATATATATATATATATATATATATATAATCATATATATATATTATGTTTATGATATTAGATTATAGTATTAAAAATGATTTCTTTTTATCTACCGTTTTATTCTTATTTTTTTCCACAACAGCTGATTTAGGCAATGATTAACAAATACTGTATATTGTTAATTAAATACGCATGCGGCTTCCTTTTAATAAGTAAAGATATTTTAATGTTTAATTTGTTATCATGGTCAGTAATAGTTGCATGGAGCCGAACGGTGTAGCCTCAGGGAGAAATCCCAAGTCTGCCTGTGAATACCAAAACTAACTCAAACACTTATTTTGCATGTTCCATCATTTGCTGTCAGTTTACCATTTCTTCCAGAATCATGACAGCAAGCCTTTAATTGGGTATGTATTATCAGAAAAGTAGAATACTAGGGCCTAGGTATTCTACCCATAGTAACCATATACAGTTGTATTTTAAAATGTAATTTTATCTGTGATGTCAAGCTGAAGTTTTAGCATAATTATCTAGTCTCAGTGCACGTATTTCCTCAGAATCCTTCTAATATGGACGATTTGCTGCTCAAGAAGACTATTTCCTATTAGTATCATTTTAAAACAGTTTTGCACTTAATCGTTTTTGTGGACACTCTGAATACATTTTAATATGAACGTTTCATAAGAACAGAAACTATTTGAAATAGAAATCTTTTGAAAATATAAATGTCCATTTTGATCAATTTCAAATCATCCTGCTAAAATAAAAGTATTAATGATATAAAAAAATGAAAAGATAAATGCCCTATATATATATATATATATATATATAGATATATATATATATATAATATATAATAGATATAGGGTAATTAGATATTTATTATTATCTTAAATGATTTTCTTTTTTATTCTACACGCTTTTATATTCTTCTTTTTTTCCACACAGATGATTTAGGCATGATTAACTCATATACTGTATATTTTTTATTAACATAACATGGCTGGCTTTCTTTTAATAATTAAAGCTATTTTAAGTTATTTGTTATCATGGTCAGTAATATTGCTGAGCCGAACCGGTGTATACCAGGGAGAAAGCCCTAGTTGCCTGTGGAATAACAACACTCATCACACGTTTGATTTTGCATCTCCCTCAGGGGTGAGACTTCTTTTGAGCAATGAAGAAAAAGGAAATTAAAAGAGAACAGTGTCAACAATACTGTGTAATGTTGTGTAGGGAGAAAGGTACTAAAGATTTTTAGCTATGATTCATGTTTGGTAATGTATAACAATACTAAAGATAAGTGTAAATTAGCTCCAGTGGGTTTGACAACCCCCAAAAAAAAAATATACTGTACAGGGTTAGAAAAGGCTTGCTTCAGGCCGCCTACATAAAGGCTATTATCCATAAAAAGAAAAAGAAAGGTATTACCACTGTCAAACCAACATACTGGAAAATTATTTTCCTGCCGCTCTTGTTTTTTTGTGACCCTGTAAAAATTCAGTTTTACTAGTTTTGTCACTTATGTTCTGTGATGGCTTCCTAATCCATGCAACAAATATACATTTTGGTTTTTTGAATCAAACAGAGTCCAAACATTAGGACACAAAACCATAGTCTAGAATAATGTGAAATATTTAATCCAAGCTAATACTTTCCAAGCTGTGATCATTTTAGTACGAGTATGAAACTAATATATTTTACAAATTATCAGGCCGAACTTTTGTCTGAAATGCAATGAAATAAATAAAAAAATATAAAAAGTAAGAAAACAAACACACAATGAATCCTTTCATTGTGTAATTGTAACTAGTTATCTAAAGATTTCCATGAAGTCAGAATTGGCAGGACCACTCAACCACTCAATTCTGAGAAAAAGAAGTCTGAATTGTTGAAATAAAAAGTCACAATTGCCTATTTATTTATTTATTTAATTTATTTCTGTGTGAAAAAAAGTGAGGAATAGGCCTGAATTTTTCTAAATATTATACAGTACTACTGACAGTAAACTCAGAATTCCTGAGAAAATCAAAAAATTGTGAAATTTAAACCACAATTATGAGTTTTTCAAACTTGCAATTGCCAGATAAACTTGGGAGAAAAAGTCTAAATTTGGGTATACACTTGCATGCATGGCATGTGAGAAAATAAGCTTCCATACACTCTTGCTATTGCAATTGCTTAAATAATTTATCAAAATTGAAAAACGATCAATAGGATGCAAGAGAACAGGACCACCAGGTGAGAATTATCTGATATGTTGTAAATATTGGGTCTCAAATGGAAAGACCTTGACCTGCCAAAAGTTTGAAATAAATATAATTATTAGTGCTCCTCGCTGTGCACATTTCCTCGATGCTAGACAAATGAAAGCTTGGTTAGCCGAGATGAGTTGCCTCATCAGTTCATTCCCCTCATATCCCCTCACCCATCAGCTGTATTGTACTTGGTTATGTGATTTTATTAAAAAAAGGATCAAGGGTAAAATTGAAACAATGCTGTGTTGGCATGTACTATGGAAAACACAGCTGTTGTATTTTATGCACTCTTATGCGCGAGGGACAAGGGGACCCACCTTTATCTCTATTTGTATCTCTCAACAACATAGCTGCATGCCCAGGTGCTTTTGACTAAAGGTGATCTGATCTGCTGCTACTACAAATTACATTAAGTCTAGACCCAAACAAGTGCTACCACATATGATGGCGACATTTTGATGTTGCTTCTGCACTTGGTAGAATGTAGAATTCGGGCCTGAGGGTAGTCTATTACCCAGGGATCTGGATTGGTGGGTACGCAGGTGACTGAGATAAGCTAACAGGCTGTCGATTGTGTGGAGACACTGTTCTGTGTATGTGTTGCCGCTGTAGTTCATTGCCGTTCTTATCTCTTGCTTAAATCGATGATCTTACTGAAGTGTATCTATAAAGGTTCGGCTCACTATGGCATTGGCAGTGTAATTGGTTTTTTTTAAACAACAATACACAACTTTTAATTGGATAGATGATTTCCCATAGTATGAACACCCACTTGTGACTGAATTATAATATTTATAATGAATGTAGCAATATGCAGCCTCCCTTGCAATTGTGGTACACAACTACCTAAATCAGCGGTCCTTAACTTATTGGGCATCAGGACACAGACTGGTCATTAAATAGAACACAACCCAGTACCAAAATTGTTTTATCACACAAAAACAATAATGTCCTTAAACGGGCCAATACTGTTGCCCTGTAACTGCAAAGATTCTACTAAAAAGAACCCGCCTTGTATGAACATTTTGTTTAGGAATCACACTGCAAATCAAGTTGGGTGTGTTTAATGTATTTGAGTCACTAAAAAGAACCTACTATGGCGTCATTCATTTTGGAAATCGGGTACTGACAAGCAGATTTCAGAATCAATTCGATTTCAAACACACAGCTTTTGATTTAGCTCAAATTATTTTGGAGATGTATCAAAACATTTTTCTGTCAATATTTCGTAAGGAAAACAATGTCAATAATAATCTGCAGAGAATATTATCTGTCCATTGGAACCAGTAATAAGGTTCAAATTAACAACAGAGTCACACCACACACATTGAAGTGCTTTGTTTAGTTTTCTATAATAAGCGATACTAATACTTTAGTGTTGGATTTTACTGTCATCTATAGACTACTACAATTCACTTTATATTATTTAATAATGCACTAATCCACATCACCTGCTGGTTTGGCTTCACTTAAAAGTACGAGCATACATAATCGATCACTTATTTGGGATTTCACCTGTATCAACCGGTTTTGCAGTGATAATATGTTTGATTCACTAAAAAGAACCAAATCAGTGGTGACATCTTATTTTGGAATCACACTTATATTTATTGCGCTGCATGTGTGCTGGATTCATCTAAAAAACAAATAAAATCAAGTGGTATTATTTTGTTGAGAAGAAAAGGCAAAAAAACAACCGGGCAATTGTTGCGCTCGTATTTAATTCATTTCACAAAAAAGAACTGACTCTAACTGTAAGAGTCAGGTTTGGAATCGCGCACTAAACCGGTTGTTGCTGAATAAAACCGAATCAGTGTTGTCAATCTTTTGGGAGTCAGCTTTCCACTTGTTTGCGCTGTATGTGTCGTGTTGATTCCCTACAATACGACTGAATTATTTTCTGTAATGTGAATTTTAAAATGTGAATTTTTGAGTGAGAGACATCTACCTGAATCATTATATGCAAAGTGAAGTAATTATCCCGTGATAATTTGGAAATGAGGCACCGGTCAGTGCCACCTTTTGCATTTTCTCAGTTTTTGTAGAAATGTGTCCATGGCACAAGGAGAGATGTTTAAAAGTGAAGTCCACAGGTGGGGTGTAGTGCAGGTTTACTGACTGTTCTGGGACCTGTGTTCTGTCGTCCATAGTGGGAGGGATGAGGTCCCACTGTCAGCTCCTCTCACCCTTATGTTCTCATTATCCACCTCCTGTCCCCATGCTCCAAATGAACACACTCAGGGACAGTAGCACACAGCCATTCACCAACAGATTTATTATATAAAGAAATAGTGCATTATGTGGGAAAAAGGAAGAATATAATCTAATATATTCCTTTGCGTCTCAAATAAGCATTTTCATCAGTTGCGGGTTAGCTTTAAGGATTCTTTAAGACTTAAGTTGGAATAAAATATTAGGGTTGTAATGTGGTTTTCCATTGGAAAAATGGCCAACAATCAGAGCAAGAATAGTTGGTTCTTTTCACACTCTCTGATTATAATTCACACATATCCCAAGAGGCTGATATGGTCAGTACAGATGCCATCTAGTGAGAGAAAGCTCTTTCTGCAGAATATTGCTTTGATCTCATAGAAAATCTATACAAAGATTTATTTAGTGCGGTGACTGCGTGACATACAAGCACTTACAGGCAGCTTGAATAGTTTCAAATGTTCATTTGTTTCTTTCAGTTTAATTATATTTTACTGCAACAACGCATTCATAAAAACAACCTTGTGCAACCGGGTGGGAAAGGGAAAGGAGAACATGCAACAAAAACTTGAAAATATCACAGTGCTTATAAACACAATGATCATTAAAAGCGATAGTTTTATTTTACTCAGAAATTATAGATTGTAATTATCATTTTACCTACCCTCACGCTTTTTAGATTTTTAGAAAATATTTTTGTGATTTTTTCTTTCATTGTTAGCGATGTTACAACCATTCATAGAGACCAGGGGCTGTTAAAGGATCAAAAATAAAATATATTCATGGCCGGAGCAGATTAAGAATTTGGTTCATCACAACTAATTTGTTTCCTGGTTTCAGTTAAATAGGTGGCTGGTATTTTACCTAAATTAATTCCTTCTCCTCATTTTAGGGAAATCATTGTGCCGTTCTACTATATTTGTACTAATTTGTTCCCCCCTCATTGTAGTTTGAGATTTTAAAGGAACAGTTCACGACCCAAAAATGAACATTTGCCTCCCCAAGACAGCATATTGCCCACTGTTTCTTTGTTATTTAGGAAAGATATGATTGAAGAAACATATGGCCTGAGGGTGAGTTGCAGATTTTTACCAGGCAAATTTTCATTTTTGAAAAAGTAAATTAATACAGAGTAGCTACAAATTAAGTTGGTGGAAACAAGTACAACATTAATTAAATTACACAGCAAGGTTTAGTTTATTGTAACTGTTGTTCTAGTTAATCGTGCTTTAAATTTAGAGTTTTAATAAATATAATTATTACCTACAAAATGTAGATAAGGGTGGGGTAGTCAAATAACATACGATTTATAAAAGTTTGTAATAACAACACGTAGGTCATTAAAGCACCAAGAAATCACTATTTCACAAATGGGTAACGAGATCAAAGTGTTTTACAAGGCGGGGAGCTTTGTGGTGGATCCTAGCGTAGTAGACAGGACTCATCATGTGTCCTTGGGCACACAGTGGCATGGCATCACATTTTTCCCATCAGATCCCTGTTAAGGTACCAAAAACATTGAATCTCCACCCTACCCTTTTTACTTAAATGAAAGCACAGCAGGTCCACCTACAAGCTCAAGTCACCACCTCAGAAATGGACATACATCACCATAGCAATCAGAATGAACGCAATATGGGCCACGAATCAGCAGGTAACCAGAAATATTTAAATGTGAAATTAAAGGGAAATGGGGCTGAATATCACTGCAGGGCACAATTCAGAGGTCAATCTTTTAGTTGCTAATGGTGATATACTATCAGATAAACTATATATAGAAAAGGTGGAATAATGAGAGGGGGTAAATCAAAAACCTAGCTTATACTTTATCGTAAAAGGAATAGTGAAATGGGTTGAATTCTTCATTCGTCTGGTATCTCATTAATATTCCACCATCAGTGTTGTTTTAAATATGTAGTGACTTTTCTTTCTGAGACTTTTTTGAAGAATGGTTGCTTTCTTTTTCTGTTGTTCCATGGTATTTACAAATGAAAGTGGCTAAAGAAATATCATAAAGAAGTGGTCCTGTATGGCATGTGGCTCTATATTTCCAACTCTTATGAAACATACTATAGCTTACCGAGTTAGTTGTTATAATCACTGATATATATTAGCTTCAGTTTGACTCTGTACTGTTTGATTAGCTGACAGAGCAGGGTAAGTTTGGAAATTAGATTCAAGTTCAGTTGTTTCATCCGTATTCAGATATCAATACTTTTATGAATTAGTACGAACCCTCCACAACCAAAGTTAGGCCGACAAATTTTTTTTTAGTGAATAACCCCTTAAACTATTCATACTTGTCCTCGACACAAACACGGGGTCCTATAACTTCAGAAGACTGTGAAATAGAGCAAATAAGTAATATTGACCCCGTTATGATTCTTTTTTGAGCTTTACAGACCCCCCAAAAAACTTCAAAAAGCTGTCTCCACATGTTTGCGGTTTAAAGAGTTCTCTTATGCTCATCAAGCCCTGAATTAGGGCTATTCAATGTTACCTCGCATTAATGCATGCAGGTAATTTTATAACAGTCCCTTAATGCAGTTAAAAGTAATACGTAACTCAAAGTAACTACGAAAAATTACGTGAGCACAGGTTCTATTCTCAACACTTTTAATCCCAATTTAACTTCTCTGCTTGTGATCTACTGATCATTTTAAGCTGCTAAACTCCGGGAACGTTTTCAGTCCAATGATCCAGTAAGCGAATGCATTCAAACATTCCGTCCAAAACAGGGCTAATATAAAGGGAAACCAGGCGGATTACATCAGAGATTCTGCAGATAAAACAGAGACTTACCATTGCCATTTTTACGTGAATTAGTGAATCATCAATCCCAGTGTTTTGCTTTAAAACTGAAGCTCTGTCAGATTCTGTGATTGTCGACTCGGAAGAGCGCGAGTCCTCACACATCAGAGCTGCTGTGTTCAATACAGACTGAATGGATTGTCAACACACCACACATGCGAACTATGTTTTCTCGACTGGGATACTAGTCTTGCTAGTAAAGTTTTTGATGGATGAAGACTGCAATCAAGGTAAAGACAATTGCGGTGCATACAGGAGTCGGGACAGTAAGCACATCGTGAGTCCCTTTATAATATGTGTGTATGAGTGCTCTTGATGCAACTGATCGCACATTGTATTTATGCACAAGACACAGACATTTCCGAACGATCACGTTGTTTCCACACACAGTTCACGATAATGGTTTTATTCGTCATTGTGTATGTTGCTGAGTTTAGTTAATTCTGAATGGATCCGTATAACGTGTTAGTAGATATATGCAGTCAGCAGGCGGTTGGTTTAGGGTTTTTTTATTATTTTTTTTTGTCATCACCATGTGGTTCTGTTCGGTATTTTTAATTTTTTTTTTTCTTTTATATGTGCTTTATTTATATATACATTCATCTTTTCCCATGAATGAAATTGACCTCGTGTCCTGGGGTCAATTCAAAATCTCAAAAACAAAGATCAGAGTTAAAAACAAACTTTTGTGTACCACTGATAGTCATACAGGTGTTGGAACAGCATGAGGGGTAAATGAGGTTCCCCAAAAAGGTGTAATGTGATTTTACTGTAGTCCTTTTTCTTCAAATCCTCTACGGGGTTTTTGTAGATGTAACATATTGCACAAATGGCTGTTTGAGAGAAATCAGCTTTCAAATCATCTCCTTTTTTGAACTATGCCTTGCTAGCACAGCTGTCTACACCTCGGATGGCATCACAAATTGGCTTTCTGCTGAAATCTGACCATCATATCTTGGTAAGAAGACTGACAGCAGTGACATCTTCTAATCACTGCCCCTACTGACATTGCCATAGCACTCTAGCCTGATACACGTCAGGCCGATGCGGTTATTGACATGAGGATCCTCTATTTATAGCGCTGTATGTCTGCTGTGAGTGGCTGGGTGAATCGGGAAGATTTTTACATCAGTGTTTTATCATACACTGTCTCCATATAATGATCTGCTAGAATCTTGAAACGTCTGTGAACTCGATTGTTAGTTGGATATGGAGAATCTTGGACATCTGTTACATATTTGAGATATGTTCAATTATAATAATGCTAGTCCTAACTCTAATGTTTGGGAAATTTCCCTCAAGGCAAATGATGTGTTATTATAGGAGAAAAGCTCCAGATTTATACTTTTTTCTAGTGAGTCAATAACTGAATTCTTTATAATGTCAAAAAATAAAGACTTTTGGAGGGTGCTGACCTGACTATAGGTACAATGATGTCCCAGAAGTTTATTTTTTTTAAATTGAATGCTGCTTGGAAGTCGTGGTTTTCTTTTTTTTTTTCTTTTCTTTTTCTTATTAGATTTTCTTATAATTTTATTCTTGTTCCAGAAATTCAATCTTAAGAATAATAATAATAATAATTTGTAAAACTTTCTCATCGAAACAGAGCAGAATTGTTAATGCTAACTAAAAAATGTTACTACTTGAAATAAAATATATAAATTAAATTTAAGCTTATTTTTTTATTTCAATTACATATAGATTGTATTATATTTTTATTCTTGTTACATACTTTAAGAAAAGGAAATTTCTCAATTTTCATTTTAGATCAGCTTAATAAAAAAAATAACTAAAACTGAAATAGAACTTAATAAAAGCTTAATAAAAAAACAACTACTACTAACCTCAAATACAAATAATAAATTAATTGTAGTTCTATAAAAACTATATTATTAGCCATAGTGATAGTTAGTTAAAACCATTTAAATGTTTAATTTTTTATAACAGAGGTAAACTTCACACCTGCGCAAAATATTTTTTATTGTGCAACATTTCTAATAGAGGTACATTTTATGAAATTATACAAGCAAACATAAACTGTTATTTGATAGTATTAAGGGTGCATAAAATATATATGAAAGTAGCCTTTGCAAACCTGTTAAGAGCCTCACTGTTGGATTGAGTTGAAGTTTGTACTCGATAATTGGCAGCGGCACCTCACAAAGGTTCTCAAAAGTTGTACATTTACATTTCAGTAAGTGTCCAAATGATTCTGAATGTTTCTGTGTTTATTCAGCTGTAAAAAAAAATGTACATGCACACTTTGCATACAGATCCCTGTGAATACAAAATAAATCACCTCCCTTTTCAGCCAGTATCTCTCTTGTCTTTCTGCTCTGTCTGTGATGTCCAGCAATGGAAACTCTATAGCTCTTTCTTTCTTCTACAACAGTCTCCTTGACTTTGACAGGGATGGCAGTTTGCCATCAAAAAGCACAGTGTAACAAAGCACTTGAAAATAAAATGCTAATGCAGGAAAGAAAGAAGTGTGTGATCTCACCCAGTGGAGTCATGCCATCTTACATATGCTACGAGAAGATTAAAATCCAGGCCTGAATGAAATTTGATGCATGCAAAACTATCTGATGAAGTGAAAAGTGAAAGTTTTCTGCTTTTAACACTATTGTATGTGTGTTTTCCCGTTTCTCCTTACGCTTGCTCAGGAGCCGCTCAGACCATATCATGGTACTGCTTCTCTTCCTCTTCCATCTGGATCACATCACCTCTTAGCATCTTCAAACTCCTAACTTTTCTTTCTTTGCACATTGTTTTCCAGTTTTGCATGGTTTTACAGCTGGTATGCATGTTTTTCAACCTTAAATGTTTTTTCTTTGTTCTGATCCTAAGAATCTTCCATACCTTGTCTGCTTTTTTTTTGATCTCTGTTATTGCCATTTTAGAAGTTTTTCATCAAACCGCTTGTGCTATAATTAAAACACACCCAGGACCAGGTGCATTTTAGATTTCCATTGAATAATTCTAGATGAAACTCGTGATTGATTTACACAAGACTCATCTTTCTGAAACCTTTACACTCCTCTTTCCACTTGAGTTCCTGGCCAAGTTCTTCACAGATATTGGGAAATGTTACTCTAAGCCAGAGGTATAAAGAGTAATTTGTACTTTTTTCATGCACTACTGTCATTTTTACTTTATTCGAGTGCTTTTGAAATGGAATATTTTCGCTTTTTTAATAACAACTTTGTATTTTTTAGCCAATGTTGCCATTAAACCCTTAGAGAAGTCGTTAACCTTCAGCTATTTCAAAGGTTTTTTTTTTTTTTGGGGGGGGGGGTTACATTTTTTAATTATGCCATTTTTAAGGTTCCTAATATTGTTTTGGGAGTCTCCTACAACAGGTTTACATGCATGCAATGTCAAAAATCTCTTTTGTTTTCTGTGAAATGACGGGAACATGAAAAGATTGGGATTGTACAGCTGTGGTATCGTTGAAAAAATTAATGTCGACCACTGTTTTTTTGAAAATAAAACGAATTTACTTTCACAGCGTAGGGCACAGCATCTTCTCAACATGATATTAACCACACGGAAATGCTAAAGTATTTTGAGGGTGGGGTCAAGTTGTTTGCGGTCGGCCAGCGTAGAACATAGGTGGGCATTCTTCAAATATGTTACTCAGAGACGTGTAGCCATCACAGAAGTGAGATTCGAATTCCTGACGACTCGTTTAGGGTGATTCTTTATCAATATTTTTTTTTTTTTTTTTTTTTTGGAGAGACAATACCTTTGTTTACCGTGCACACCGTCAGCTTCACAACTTTGCAGATAGTTTACATTCACAGACAGCTACATTAAGCACTGCATGAAAGGGCAATTTTCGAAATGGCATAATAGGGGCACTTTATGAACCTTAAAATTAAATATCAATATTTAAGGTAATGAATTTAGTTAACACTCACATATACAATAGATATGTGACAAAGGTCTGTGGTATCAAAAGAGACCTTCCACAGTTTAACATAACAGTCCAAAACTGGTATGGTGCCTTTCTATAAAAATGTGTGCACCTTTAATTTGATGCACTTGGTTAAATTAATATTTACACTTTTACTCTAAGCAATATGGAGAGATGAAGGCTAGCAGATCAACAGCAGTTGGCTGAATCTTACAAATCTGCCAAAACACGTCGCAGTCAGTTTATCTCCACAATCAAAAGAAATAAATAAGAATTATATTTTGCTTAAAGAAAAAGCAGTTTGCTTAAATTATGCTTATTTTAGGACCATTAAGTGTTTTTTTGCACTGTGACATAATTTGCATGATATTTCCTTGAATTGTCAATACCATGTTGCAATAAAAGTTTCTCGTTATCATATTTCATTTATCATAATGTGGCATTATATAAAGTATGTGCATGTCTTGTAATGTCACTTTACAGTAAATAAAATCTGATTGCAATAATCTTTTATTTACAGACAGACAGACAGACAGACAGATAGATAGATAGATAGATAGATAGATAGATAGATAGATAGATAGATAGATAGATAGATAGATAGATAGATAGATAGATAGATAGATAGATAGATAGATAGGAAGATAGATAGATAGATAGATAGATTATTAGAAAATTATCACTAAAAATAATTGGAATAGTCAAAGTTAAACATCAGGACAGATTATGGTAATGAGGGTTTGCGGTGGTAAAAACGTTTTTCAAATAATGTCTTGGAAATAATGTCACAATTTAAAAAAAATCTAAATTGTTTTAAATGTAGGCTTTTTTTCTTTTTGCAAAATATAATTTATTTCCTTTTTTCTTTTTTTTATGGCAGGCTTTGTGATGTTCACACAGTGAAGAAAAACCTGGAAACACAACAGTTGTAAAGGCAGTGACTTTGAGGAAACCATTTTATGAAGAAAAAAAAAGGCATAAAAGAAAATTTTCTAGTCAAACAGATGGGTTTATATTCAGACGTGTAATCTATTTCAGATGACTTCTTCACAATGCAAAGACGTTCACTACTGCGTCTCGCACGCCTCCACACTCTGCAGTCAATGAATCAGTAATTCTTTCATGCCAATTCCATTCTGACAAAGCCAGTTCAAAAACTTCCTTTAATAGGGGCATAGTTCAAACCTACCTCATGCGTATGAATAGGTACGTCTAAGATGGTAAAGTTGCGCATTCAACAGAAAAGTAGCTATTTCCTTTTCCCAGTTGCATTCCCATTTCTCTTGCTGGACAGTGGAGAGGATGCTGTCTAAACAGCTGTTGGTAGGTTTATGTTTGCCTAACAACTGCATTCCATCTTCTGTTTTTTAGACTGTTTCCACATCAACCTGTTGGCAAGCAGCCATGACTCGAGAAGTACAAATGAAAATGAATATTTGATGTGTCGTGAAGAAGCCTTTAATAACCCTTCTAAATATTGATTCTTTAAATGAATTACCAAGCCAACTCTCCATTCAAATTGATATATAATAATTAATAATACTAATATAATATAAAATTAATAAAAAAACCATTCCCAGAGTACCTTTTTTATGTGTATCAACCTTGAGAAGTTCTACCCATGGGATCTGTTCTTAAAAAGGCTTTGAGAATGAGAGATATGCTATTATCATGAAACTTCACATGCATTAATTACATTTCTGAGTCATGTGACTCAAGCTGTAGAGCACTCCAATCCTCCGAGCAACTATTATATGGCATATTCGTAATAAAGAACATTTATTTTTCATTCATGTATTTGGCTGTGAGTCCAAAACCAAGTGAGCTGCCTACCTAGATGGCAAAAATGGTATTTAGATAGGCAGTGCACTTGGTTACCAGGAATAATCGTATATAATGAGCGCTGCTGAGAAGAGGTCAGAGATAGAGCTTGTTGTAAACGTGAAGGATGGACACCTTGGTGAGGTTATGAGGCAGAACTGAACCAGACCTGTCACGGCCTTGAAGGCTAAATGAATGAGTTAAATCAAGATCAGTCTTTTTAGCCAATCACATTTGGCTTGCTTGAGGTGACATTGTTGATGAGGTAGACTGCAATTGCAAAGATAAAAAACACGTTCATGTAACTGTAGTCTATCTGTCATGTTCACCTACAGCTTCTTTGTAATGACATAAATGTTTTTTTTTTTTACATGGACAGTGATTTGGCTATATTATTGTGTGCGTGCACATGTGTGTGTGTGTGTGTGTGTGTGTGTGTGTGTGTGTGTGTGTGTGTGTGTACCTACTTAACCATATTTTGGGGACAAATCTGTACCCAAAAGTGAGCATAACCTGACAAAATCTTCAAAAACCTCCATTTGGGGACGTCCTCATTTGTAAAACTGGTATAAAAATAAAGTTACCTTTTTTTTTAATTGTAAAAATGCAGAAAGTTTTCTGTGGGGTAGGGATGGGTTTAGGTTAAAAAGTGTATATAACTATATGCATAGAAAAACAATAGAAGTCTATGTAATGTCCCCATTTAGATTAAGTTAAGTAAACGTGTGTGTGTGTGTGTGTGTGTGTGTGTGTGTGTGTGTGTGTGTACCTACTTAAACCTATTTTGGGGACAAATTTGTACCCAAAAGTGAGCTAAACCTGACAAAATCTCCAAAACCCTCCCCATTTGTAAAAAATGGTTTAAAAATAAACAAAGATTTTTTTAAAATGTAAAAATGCAGAAAGTTACTTTAAGGGTTAGGTTTAAGTGTAGGGTGATAGAATATACAGTTTGTACAGTATAAAAAACATTACGCCTATGGAATGTATTTAGATAGCTAAGTAAACATGTGTGTGTTTGTGTGTGTGTGTGTGTGTGTGTGTGTGTGTGTGTGCATGTTTGTGTTGATTAAAAAAGTTATCTGTATTATCGTTTTGACTTTTGGGTTCTTTAAAGTTGAAGTACAAAACAAAAAGTTTGTCATTTTTGGACACTTAAAAATTTATGAAATTCGGTCCACCACACAGAAAATGTCAAATGATGCTGGAACATTTCTCACAACTTTCCTTTTTGCAGTGACTTTTGACCTACTAGTCTCAAGGGGATTTTTAGTGAATGTATAGTCAGTATTTGTCAGAGGTGCTAGAAGAGTAACCAGGTGCAGTTCATCTATGGACATTTGACAAAAGTCACAAACCCGTCACCTCGGGGACCCCCCCCCCACAAAGTCAACCTAAAGTATCTTATGCTCACCGACACTGCATTTATTTGATCAAAAATACAGTAAAAATAGTAATAGTGTGAAAAATGTTACAAATTAAAATAACTGTTTTCTATTTTAATAGATTTTAAAATGTCAATTATTCCTGTGATCAGCAGTAATTACTCCAGTTTTCAGTATCACAAGATCTTTCAGAAAATATTCTAATTTGCTGATTTCCTGCTAAACAGTCTTTTCTGCTTAACATTTTTGTGGAAACCATGACACACTACAATTCAAAAGTTTGGGTAAGATTAAAAAAAAAACAAATGTATATATATATATATATATATATATATATATATATATATATATATTATATATAATAAATAAATAAATAATAATTTTATTCAGCAAGGATTAAAAGTCCATGTAAAAGCAATTCAGAGGATTCTTAACACATTATAGAATGTTAGAAATGTATTGCTGACACGTTAACATGTTTTAAGACAACTATGTAGTACTGAATTGTAGAGAGATCGATCGGTGTATGATATCAAAACTTTGATGATCAAAGTAGTATGCAGAGTCGTCTACTCACAGATAGCTCTCGCAGTACTTTGATCTCATACATCGATCTGTCTGCGCAGCGCCTCTTGATGCTGAAAATAACTAATACCTACAGCGCAATTGGCATCAGTGGTTCGCCCGCTTAATCGCGAGTTACTGTCATTACTGTTAGTTACTAGCCTACAGTTTACTAGCTAGCTATGCCTTTGTCACGTAAAAGCATTTTACCAAATATGTATGGCTGTGTAAATTCAAATAAGCTGCTAGAGGGAGCATCCATTCAGGTTGTAGCGGCAGAGCCGATCCTCCCTATACGCAAAGTACGCATGTTGCGTAGGGTCCCCTAAACACCAGGTGGCACCCTTGCTCTCAACGATTATTTAATATTAGTTTCATTTTTGGCTTTGGCTAGCGGTTATGAAAAACATAAATGTCTCCCTTTCTACGTAACATCCAAATCAGTCGAATCATGTAATGTGACTGTCATATACAGTCTCGTTCCATTCTTGCGCAATATTTAAAAAATAGTTACATTTGCACTGAACTGTGGAAGAGATACTGTTCCCCAAGAGCTTTCCATGTGTGTGATTCGTGACGGACTGAAAAAAAAACAAATATAGGCTACTTTGCGCTTTGTATATGTCAAAATGTCCATCTTGGCGAGTTTTAACTAAACACAGTCTGTTATATCTGTAGTGAAAATAAACAGTTTAAAAAGTAATTGAATGCTAGTCAGTATCTGTGCATTCCATGACAGAATCCTACTGTATAAACCTGCTGCTGTCTGTCTGTTAATCAAACAACAAAAGAAAAAGAGAGAATTATTCACTGCTTTTTACTGAATATTGTATCATTTTGTTATGAATCAATTTATGTTTAATTTAATAAAGTGCTTTATTTTTACATTTGATTACTTAAATATAGGCTATTATAGGCTAAATTGTTTAATAGTTGTAAATATTTTTTATGAACGCACAGACAGTCAAATTTGGCTGGGTGGTTAACTCAGAACACGTATTTAATTTTGCTTTACACAGGCTATAATTTTTTATTTTTATTTTTTTAAAGTGAAAATATTTATAATCTTCCATTTCTATTTTAAATAAATGCTCTTGATTTGAACTTTCTGTCCATCAAAGTGTCCTGAAAAAATGCATTACAGTTTCCACAATAGATGTGAAGCAGCATGTTTCAACATCGATAACAGTAAGAACCCTTAATTAATAATAATCGAGCACCAATAATAATTGATGAAAACTGAGAACAAATCAACATATTAGAATATCAAAAAAGAAATATATAAAATATAACATATAAAATATACCCTTATTTTAATTATATCACAATATTACTGTTTTTACTATACTTTAAATGAAATCAATGCAGCCTTGGTGAGCATAATTTTTTTTTTCTTTTTTTTTTTTAAACAAAAAAAAAACATACAGTCACCAAAAACCACCTTGAGAATAGTAGGTTAAAAATCATACAGGTTTAAAACTACATGATGATGGTAAGCAAATGATGACAGAATGTTCATTCTCGAACTATTAATTGTCCAAATACTTTTTTGAGGCTCACTTATAGAAGTTCCAGCACAGGGCAGTCTGTAAAAACCTTCTAAATTATGCTTTTCCAGAGTCTAATATCACTTATGACCTAATGCTAATGTAGCACAGCTTCATAACATTTCAAAAACAGCTGAAGTGGCATTTCCTAGACGTACATGCGCTGAAACTCTTTCTTATGAGCCTTTTCAGTTCCGTCTGGGCCTTTCAGCTAGTGCTTTTTCCTTTCTTTTGTTTGGCATGATTGTGTCAGCGTGAAACTTGGCTTCACGGATGTTTAGCATCGGCCATGGCCACAGATTGTGTCAGCACAGCACCTCTGTGGTCTCACAAACACTCCCAGCATGCCTGACTGCTAATGCTCCTTCATGGAGTGGACGATGCTTTATCATCCCTAACGTTCACAACTCGGGAGGACAAGCTGAATGTGTTGTTTTTCCACGCCGATTTGTTGCTCTTGACTGGGACATGCAGGGCTGAGCTGGTCATAGTTGTAGTGGGGAAATTAAGATGTTTTTCGGGTTTCTGTAAATGTCATGAGCGCTTGAAGGCGTCTGATTGCTCAACCCATACAAATTTGCAGTGGCTGTTGTTTCACGGCGGTGCTAAAAGTAGTGTTTACCTCTGTGTGTGAGGATAAAGTGTTTAAAAGCATTCTTTGGTCATTTTTTATGCCTCAGCTCAATGGTTATAAATATAGAGCAAGGTGACTTTTGCTTTTCTGCTGTCTTCACCTGCAAGGTATAATGGATCCCCATTTTGAATGTAAACCATAAGGGAGTGATGCAGTCTCTAATTATCAGCTGTTACTGGCTTGCAGTGAAGTGTATCAGATACTTTGTGTTTGCCTGTGTGTTGGCAGAGCTTGCCGTCCAGGTCCGGGTATTATGCTGTTGAGAGCCACTGTTGATTGCCAGCTTCCATCAGCTTGTTTAGATGGAGAGGTTTGAATAAAGTTCCGCCGTGAGCAGCAATTACCAGCCTTCTCCTCTCGGTTGCTGAGAGCTGCAGTCTTGTAGCCGGGGAGTTCCACACACACCACACACAACACTGTAAAATCAATATGTCCAAACCGAGAACCCCAGCCGGTACATCTTAACATCGAACGCGTGCACGACTTCTACATGCTTCTCCAAACGTTGTTGCTTGTTATATTTATTTGCGTGTCACTCTTAGTTTCTTTCACACTCTGCAAATGTATGCACGTGTTATGCAAAAAACATCAGCATTCAAAGGATTCCTTATGAGAATTTGCATTATCATGGCAGTCATCTATTCAGCTTCAGCCTCAACTTTTACAATTTCATGATACAAGAGCAGAATGAAACAGGATCTGAATTGTAATAGTATTTTCAGGGTTTTTTGTGCTTAAGAAAAGAGTGCCATGATTGCCTCTCTGACTGAATAGCAAGGCAACAGCCAAATGAGAAAAACTGTGTTCAGTGGATGCATTGTAATTACAATCCAGATTGTGATAAGACATGCCAAATGTAATAACCTTATTCAGGTATTGCAGTGATGCTCAATTTTTTAGCAGCCTTGGCTCTGGAAGTGGATTTTTTATTCATTTTCTCCATAAGGAGTTCAAAAGTTCTCCAATAAAAAGTAATGAACTAAAAGTAGTGACCTCTGAGATGAATCACAACATGGCAAACTAATATTTTAAGCTAATAAGTGTATGAAAATTGAAGGTACAAGTTAGGAGACTGTATACTTAAACTTTTTTTCTTAAACCATTTCAAATTAAAATAAAAAAGTGCTAGTTATCAAGTTATAGATACAAAGTAAACCTCAAATTTATTTATAGTTTTATAATTATTAAATATAACTATATTTAAAATCATATATATATATATATATATATATATAAATATATATATATATATATATAAATTTGTTTATATACGCAATAAACATCAAATATATTGTATTTTATAAATATAAAATTTATTTTAATTCAATTATTTTATAAATATAAAAAATGCATGAAGTATAATGATAAAATATTAATAATAAAATATCAATTAAATATATAAATATATTTTATGTTTTATATATATATATATATATATATATATATATATATATATATATATATATATTGTATTTAGAGTGTACTGGAACTGATTACATAATTTGCAATGCTTCATGGAAGTCATTGCTGATCACGTTTGCCACTGTTATTGTTTCCAAGGTAACAGCGTCTTCTCTGATTGGTGGATTTCTTTCCAGGATTATCTTCACTAGGAACAAGTTTTTAAACAATTAAAAAAATCTAAATCACACTGATTTATGTCATCGCTCAGCCATTTCAAAGCTCTTGTACATCTTTCTCGAAAGGTATTCATGTTATACCATATGATTAAAATGAATGGGATTTATACTTCTATTGCTCTGTGTTGTAAGTCTTGTATGTGTTTTCTCTGGGTTACAGTGCAGGGTCAGAACCTGGTGACGAATAATGTCTCGGTGGTCGAGGGCGAGACGGCCATCATCAGCTGCCGAGTGAAAAACAACGACGACTCCGTCATCCAACTGCTCAACCCCAACCGACAGACCATCTACTTCAGAGACGTTAGACGTAAGCAGTACTGACTTCTCTTTCATGCTCACTTCAGTTCACCGCAGAAAATATCATAATCCATCCAAAGCCTGCATTGTTTTTTGCAGAACACTCCGATTTTACGCACCAAAACATCCCTGCAACCCCATGCAAATTCATAAGTTGGCACCTTGGCAAAACCAAGCGCGTCTCCTGTCGTTTAAAGGAGCAGCAAGGCATTGCATTGTTGACAAGGTCCTTTTCAATAATTGAGTGACAGAGTGTAATTGTGTCAGCCTGATTAGAGTCCTCTGAGCGGACCGTTTAGATTCCAGCCTTGAGATTGTTTAGAAGCTCAACGGCGCTCAGCATGCAAAGCATATAATCTTGCCTTCCCTGCTAAATAAGGGCCTTGATGAGTTGCCAAGTGACGGTCTGACCCGTCATCCGAACCTAGTTTAGTTAATGCATGGGAATAACCTCCTCATTCCCTCCTATGAAGCGTACGAATCACTCCTATAGTAATCTAAGATATGCAGATCAACGTTTTCAGAGGTATTTCATGACATTTCAAATGCAATGTACATGTGTAGCTGGCCTATCTCTCTGCGGGATCCCGTATCCTGCGGTTTGAGTAAATATTCAAGGACATTTGAAGTATTTGTAGATGTCTTGTTCATCTTAGCGAGTAAATGTTGAAGTAATACTCTGATAACAGCGTCGTACATTGTGAAAACAGACGTTTTATGGTCCCGGTTGCTATTGGGATTAATGCTTGTTCTTTATTTATGCATGGCCATATGTCGGTAATGCTTTTTTTCCAGTTCTACTCGACCTTTCGGCCAAGATTTCATAGCTTCAGGGAAAACTGGGTTATTTTTACACCCCCTTTCTTCAAAGAAACACAGTGATTGAATGTTGGAGTTAGAAACACATTTACGTTGCGTTATAACATTCAAACGAGAAAAGAACACATTGATCAAAGGTCAGGTTGGAATTTTGTCATGACTTTATCTAATTTAATTATGTGTTGATGGTACCTAATTTTCCTAGTGGGCATATTTTAGTGCCAGTTACATCCGACATAAGTTTTCCGATCCGTGCGTTCTGCGAGAGAGGGAAGGACAGGATATGGGGAGGTTTTTAGGGGAGGAAGATAGACAGAAAGAGAGGGGGAGTGAGCTTTCTTGCTGCAAGCTCTGACATTATTTCTATGGATGTGACTGGAGGGATGCTCAGCCCTCAATCTCTTTAATGCTGTAATGTATTATTCTGTTTAATGTTTACTGGGCTGCCAGCTCTGTTTGTGAGAAGTATGACCACTTGAACAATTCATAGTTTTATCCCTTCAGCACAGATGGCTGGCACTGTGCATTCAAAATGACACAAGAATGTGAATGTGTCTTAGCATATATAGCATGCACCTGTGGATGTCGGCCGATGATATATTGCACGGTGCGCTTTGTTTTATATTTGCATTATGATTCGGCAGTGGTATATTGTGGAGCGATGGCTAAGGTTTTATCACATTACATTCAGACCGCTGTTCTCATTTCCTGTCACTTACGCTAGAGCTGCTCTATAAGCCTTTTAAGAGCAACTTAGAATTAAACAGTGACTTTAACAGTGACGCTTGGAGAAATTGTCATTTTCATTTTCTCAAGACTTAATGATATTCGCTACAAATTACATTTCCCCGCTCAAAGATATTTTTGTCCCTTTTTTTTGTGAACTTCCCTTTCAGTGCACTCAGGAGAACTGAATTATAATACTATTAATGCCAAGAGGGTTTCAGTGTCATGTTATAGTGTCTACTGTATGTATAGCAAACTGTTATTCTCCTGTTCTCCTAAGAAACTTCATTCACTGGGGATCTTTGGGTAAAATGTAACTGACTTTGGAGGCATTAAAATTTCATGACTTCATTATTAGGGTACAACAGGTCTCACTCTCTTCAGTGTGTGAAGTCAATATGGTTCCACTTTGTACATCTTATGCCAAGCTATTTGTTGCAGTACTAGAAGTGTGTAAAGCACTGTAGTATTTTTATTTATTTGTTTGTTTGTTTGTTTGTTTGTTGTTTCCATGTAGTGTTTTAGGAGAAAATAAAAGAGCCTGTTACACCAGGAGAACTGTAATAAACTGGTGCTAAAAACACACACAAACACATGGATTATAAAAACATATATATTTAAAATATTATGTATCAAATATTTGTAAATTTGATTCATAAATTTGAAAAAAAAAATGGAACACTTTATTTATTTTTTAAAATAAAATATTTTTTAACTATAAATTTGCTTTATAATGAGCCCCTAAGGGGACATGGTGATAGAAAAAATATGAGATGGGAAGGAAATTACATTTAAATGCAAACTCAGTGTTGCTTAGGGAAAACACAAATGGTTAAATGCAAAACACTGAAATATATTTTTTCTCCCCTGTCTCCCCCTGTCATTATGTCCCTTTACGGGCTTTGCAGCTTTAATTTGTGCTTTTTTATATGTTTTTGACAATGTCACAAAATCTTGTCCAAACACAATGTGGTATTTACAGTACATTCCTTTCTGAAACAGGTAAAATTGTATTGAAGACAACAGAAGGGTTCACATACAATATGTGGCCATATACCCTCATTACAGACAAAATGTTCTACCCATTGTATTTTAATCAGTATAGGAAGATATATGATGTTTTGCAAGACATCTAACATGCTACATGTAATTTCCTGCGCCCCTTCTCTTTTCATTCTCCAATATGTGTGTCAATTTGAGGTAGCAGGCTAGGACAGCTGAAGAGCATCTCAAGCCAGCTGGGACACAGAACAATCAGATTCACTCAATGTCAGCCTTTTACGGACTCTGATGCTTTAGAATTTATAATGCGCAATAATGAGCCCTGTTCATGTGCAGGTTTGTTTTGCAGAGATTTATATCCTTCATATTTTCCCAGACTTCTGCAGCACTTTTACAGATGCACTGTACTGATGTAGTGAGATTACAGTCCTCCGGCATTACCTTAAGTCTGAAGTTATAGATCTGTTTGATGCATAGTGCACAAACTCCCCATATCAATTGCAATTCAGTCCGAGCACTAAGAATTTCAGGCCTTTCATTCCCTGCCCACCATCTTTCTGCTCAAAACAAGCTTGCCTCATCATTATTCTTAGGAAGGAGACTTACAAATGCTTCCCAGGTTCAGGGTTGGGATTAGGAGGAGGTTCTTAAAATGCACCATCAAAGGTCTTCAACTTCTAATGGAGTTGCTTAATTAGAGCTTTGACTTTTTGAACTTTGAGCGTGAGTTTGCTCATTTAAATGAAGCTCTCCAGAACTTCATGATATAGTATTATATAACAGTTAGTTCTGATCTTCGAATCTGATTGTCAGAGTAGAATTCCAAAAGTAATTCTATTAAAATTTTAACTGTACATTATACATATTTATTTTTAAAGTAAATTTCATAAATAATTACAATGACATGGTAATACATTGAATTAAACGTGAAATCTTGAAGTAGAAAAACTGAAATTGTATTTTCCTGTAAAACAATATCTAATAATATTTGTTTTACCCAAATATATATATATATATTTTTCCAGTGTTTTTGACTTTCCAGACCAGAGTATGTGAGCGGTACAGAGTGAAAAACTAGTAGTTTGATTTCGCTAGGAACTATTAGTGACTTGTCTATTTTTAGAAACTAAATTTCATCTGAAACATTTTTTGATATTATTTTTTTGTAAATTAAAGCCTTTAGTAAACTATTTAAGGGGCCTTTAAACAATATGGTGCTTAAAAAAAAATCTAAAATATTTTGATTATAAAAAAATATTTTTTCAACTATTATACAAGTATTTCAGATATTTGAAATTTGATTCATGGATTTAAAAAAAATAATACATTTTCATAACATGCTGAAAGGTAAAAAGTCATAATTGTTTTTGCATTTAAAAACGATAAATTTGCATTATAAAGAGTGCCTAAGGTGATATGGTAATGGAAAAATTAGATGAGATGAAAATTACATTTAAATGCAAATGCAGTTTCTCAGGGGAAACGCAAAAGTTTTGCAAAACACAAAGCATTAAAATATACAGAGTGAAACTGGGTGGTACAGACAGGGCCAGCGCTACCTATAGGCAGAGCAGGGCCTCTTCGCTTCCTAGGGCCTTGGGCATCCCAAGAGTTTCCATATCTGCTTATAATACGCGACTTTTGGGCTTCTGTTTTTGCTAAGTTGTGCGAAAAAAAAAATTGTGGGTGGCGAGTGGTGGTTTTTGGGCTTATTTTTAAAAATATGGTTGCCTGTAATGAAAATCTGACAAGCAACTTAGTTTCTTTACATTTATGTATATAAATAATAAATAATATTGAGCTTGTTTTTGAAGCTTTGGTTGCTTATTTGTCTTGTGAGAGTTGGCAACAATGGTAACATCCCCTATACACTAGTCCACCAGTCAAGACCAGTCAAATACTAGCCTCATTGTTCATTTGATATAGTTGAATTGTCCCTCACCTGCAATGAAACCAATTAACGCTGCAGTTTCAAAGCAGGTCCCGCCTTTTGAATGTTTGCCGTAACGAAAACATCCTTCAGGTGTTGCAAAGTAGTGATGGAAAGTTCAGATAATTTTACTGATTAGGAAATCTGAATCTTGTTCAGCAAAATTAACGAACCCTTTTTCAAGTGATTTCGTTCATTCAGCTAATTTCGGGTCGTTCGTACTTTTGTCATGTCACATCCCATAAGGTTAACTGAAAGCTATGCAGTTTTTACAGGGAAGAGAAAAGATTAGTTCATCTCACAAGTCTTTGGGTTTGAGTCGTTCGTTGAACACATGACAGCCCCATATGCATAAGACTATGTAGTCTGTACCAGAAAAAGAAAAGATTAGTTCACCTCCCGAGTCTTCCTGTGTGTCCAAAATCGTGTACTGTCTGAGTAGGTACTACATTTGAATTTACTTAGTGACTGTTAAAAAAGTATGTTCTATAAAGCATGAATTTGGATAGTATGAGTGAAATTTGGACATAATACATCTGCCATGTTGTTACTGTCACATGACCTACCAGCGTCAGTTGCGTCGCTTCATCACCATTCATAAACCCTCTCCAGTGGCCTCATGGGATAGTGAAGTGTCCATCGAATGTGCACTTCAGAATCTGGGCTGCAGAAGTAGGTCATCTGGGAACTCTTTGCCTACTGTTTTTCGAATACTGTGAATTCGGACATACTGTACTACTCGCCTCACATACTGTTTTTTGCTTACTATATAGTAGGCAAGTATGTGATTTCAGGCACAGGGTTGGGGTCTGAGTCATTCCTTTTTTTGTCACTTGTCCGCTTTAGGGACATGCCGGTATCAAATTTTCCTGTTGCGATTAATTGATAATGTTTTGTCACGGTATGCGGTATTATCACGGTATTGAAATTAAGTTTCAAAAAAGTGGTCATAATACAGTAAAACAGGTTAAATAACTTTTTTCTTATAACAAAAATAACTGAACATTTAAATACAATAAAGCAATACAAAAAATATAAAGTTAAAAGTTTTACACCGATTAAAGTGCAAAAGAACTTAAAAGACCCATAGGTATCACGTTACAATAAGACCTCATTAGTTAACCTTAGTTAATGCATTAACATTCACAATGAGCAATAGCTACATTTGCTACAGAAGTTATTCAAAAAATTCAAGTCTTAGTTCATGTTACCTCATTCAATAACAAAGTTGCAACTTTCGATTTTAACAATGTGTTATTAAATATTGGAATACCTAAGATTAATGAATGTTCAGAAGAATTTTTCATTGGCAGTTTGTTAACTAATGAAGCCCTAATGTAAAGTGTTAATGACCAATAAAGAATCAAAACACTTTCAAACAATATCTAGGACATGTTGTAGTCCAGATTAAAATGAAAAAGATTTATGGAAATATATAAATATTATTTTATATTATTTAAATGTTTAGAAAGTAGCAGCTGCTTTTATTTATGGGGTTTCCATGGTAACGGCTGCATTTTCTGCAGTTTAGCGCCATCTGCTGTCAGAGAGTGAATGTGCGTCTCTCACGTGTTCCTCCATGTGCTTCTCATGCGTGCTTGTTTACATCAGAGCTCACACGGGTCTTTAAAGCAGCATACAGCGGTGTTGTGCATTTTGACCAGCTGATGGGAAAAGTATTCTTAAAATGCATTCCAAATTCTGAATAATTATATATTACAAATTATTCTCGGTATTTAGAAGTGCCCACGATAACAATACCGTGCATATTCATTACCGCGATATATCGCATTACCGAATACCGGCACAAGTCTAGTCCGCTTCCCGGATCTGTAACTTGTAATGTTGTGTTATATTTAGGAATCATTAAAGTGATTTTCCCCTTCATATGGATAAAGTTTAAAACATTAACCAACTCTTTAATGTTATGGAAAAGAACCATTATAAAGAATGACTCAGACCCGAATACTTGGGAGATGAACCAGTCATTTCTCTTTCCGGTTCTAACTGCATAGCCTCTAGTCTATGGGGCTTCATGTGATGAACGAACCACTAGAACCCGAACCCGAAGACTCGAGAGGTGAACTAATCATTTCTGTTTCCTGTACAGTCTTTTGGAAGTTGCTCATGCAACAAAGAAGTACAACTCCTAATGCAGGTGTGTGAGTTGTCAACATTTATTTTGCAATGTATTCTAAATATAAAATTCTTCTGTCGATCATTGTTGTTTCTGGACAGATCTTTTAACAGGTTATTACTAGTTTAAAAGAGCGTGAGCGCCCTTGATGTGCCCAAACGTGACACTTTGAATTTGCGCATACAATGAATGACAATGTGTCAAGAGCTGACTAGCAAAATAGCTACAAAAGTAAAAGCAAAGGAATTTGTATTCAAAGTCAAATTCCAAACACCATTTAAAAAAAAAAAAAAAAAAAGATAAATAATAAAAAAGGGGCCTCATATGTCTGTATCTTCTAACATTACTGCTCTAACATAACACTTAATTTAAGTTTAAACTAGAAATTAACTTCTTTTCTGCTTAGTAGTAATCATCTCTTTCACTTCCACTTTTTGTGATTTGTGTATATAGTGCATATTTAAGGTAACAATGCAATACATAATATCATATTATTATTATTAATAATATGACCATATATGTAGTCAATATTGATTAAATGGGAGGGGGAAATCCTGCCCATACCCAGCTAGGAAAGAAATGATACAGAACTGATGTTCATTTACTGAAGTGGTTTTCAGGAACTGTGTATAAATTACTGAAAAATTACTACTAAATAATAATAATAATAATAATAATAATAATAATAATATGTCGGCTAAAATAACATCCTCAATAAACAAAAGAAGAGATTACCTAAGATAAAGTTTGATTAATATGTACAATATGTACATAATATATACAAAAGTTTGGACACATTACTATTTTTAATGTTTTTTTATTTTTTTTTAAGTAGTCTCATCGAGCCTGCATTTATTTGATCAAAAATAAAGAGGAAAAAAAACTGTAAAAAAAAAAAAAAAACAGCAAGGATACGTTACATTTTTTTTTTTTGAAGTGATAGTAAAGAAAGACTTATATTGTTATAAAATATTTCTACTTTTTTAAACAACTTTTAAAAAACTTAGAAATCCTGAAAAAAGTATCACAGGTTATAAAATAAATATTAAGCAGCACAACTGTTTCTAACATCATATTAGAATGATTTCTGAAGGATCATATGACACTGAAGACCGGAGTAATGACTGATGAAATGCAGCTTTGCATCACAGAAATAGATTATATTTTAAAGTATAGTGAAATAGAAAATTGTAATAATATTTCACAATATTACTGGGGGGGGTTTCCGTTTTTTTTTTTTTTTTTTTTTTTATCAAATAAATGCAGGCTTGATGAGCATAAAAGACAGTACTTTTGACCGGTACTGTATAAAATAAATACTACATTTAAAATGAAATGTTGTATAAATAAAAAGGTTTGGAATCATATTTGTTTCAAGTGCTTTTTATTGGGGGTGGGTGGCCTCCAACATAAATTTTGCCTAGGGCTTCCAAATGTCTAGAACTGGCCTGGGGTACAGAGTGAAAAAAGCTTAACATTTAGATTTTGTTAGGAGCTATTTTAGTGGGCAGATAAAAGAAGACAAACAAACTGTCCAAATATCTGAAACATTTCTCTTGTTTATTGAGCTATTGTTAAATCACACTCACGACTGATTCGTCTACTTCCTACTCATCCACATCTGTACGCCCCGCTCTTTATGTTTCCCCAGCCTTGAAGGACAGTAGGTTTCAGCTGGTTAACTTCTCAGACAACGAGCTTCTGGTGTCGTTGTCCAACGTGTCACTCTCGGACGAGGGACGGTATGTGTGCCAGCTCTACACGGATCCCCCGCAAGAAGCCTACGCAGACATCACTGTGCTGGGTATGACGTCTACCTTCAGAATGCTTAAATCCTGATTATCGATTTACCTCATTGATTCGTTCACTCAATTGAACTTGTCTAATTGAATCTCACCATGACACAATATCAACCAATTACTCTCATGCCGTTTCCAATAACACAAGCCAAACAAAAAGGAACAGATGTTGCGCTATTGATATTGGTAGATCGCTTTTGGCAGGCGTATTGACTGAATTCCTCTTAGATGTTGAAAAGGCTACATCGAGCAATTCGGGAGTTAGCTTTGTGTGCCTCTTGCATTGAATGACACTAACATTAGAGGTTTATTATGCAGCATATTTGGACATCCTGGAGAGCTGAATGGAATTGAGTGCTCTCTAAAGTAGCATGAGTTTTATGAGGATATGTGTTCCTTCACAGCATGGACCCTTAACCACAGGATATGAAAGCATGAAGCAAGATATTAGAAAAAGAGCCCTCAAACGGCAGCTCTCGTTGCGACAGACGCTTTAGTGCCATCAGCAAAGAACCATATGAGTTAATGTACTATGAAAAAGTGAAACATGAGTAAAACAGTTTGTCCAAATACTGTCCAAATACACAATGAAATGCTACTGTATGTACCGCTGATGTTTCATGGATTTTTTTTAAAACAGTTTGGATTGTTGCTTATCTAGCCCTGCTGTTCATCAGCCTAACTGAGTTGATGAAGCTGGTGCAAAACCCAAAATACCCAAGGACCCTTTAAAACCAACCCAGACCAGCCGGACCTAGATTAAGATGGTATTCAGCTGGCTAGTTGTTTTCATCCTGACCAGTTCAAAAGTGCCCAATAACCCATTGAAACCAGCCAAAAGACCAGCTTGGGCCTATGGTTGTTATCCTGGTGAAAAAAAAAAATGCTTAAACCAAACAAATCCAGGTTTAGAATGGTGACTAGCTATTTTTTCATCCTAACCAGCTGGAAAATGCCCAACCCCCCACAATGCCCACAGCTTCTAAAGCTCAACAAGGATGCATTTATTTGTTTAAGAATATAATAAAAACTATAATTTTGTGAAATATTCTAAAATTTTAAAATAACAGTATTGCTGCTTATACATATTTTACATATTTAACCCATGATCCTTTTTTGTTTGTTTGTTTTTTAGATTCTTTGAATAGAAAATTCAAAAGAACAACATTTATTCAAAATAGAAATCTTCTGAAACAATGTTGAATAAATTAAAGTATTAATTTCTTACCCCACTTTTTTAATGGTATAATGGTTTTCACAAAATATTTATGCCTTTACAGGAATAAATTATTATTTTTTAACTGCATTTATGATCACATAAATGCCTTGGTGAGAATATGAGACTTCCGAAAACATAAAAAAAACTTGTACATTTAAAAATAAACATTTTATATATTTATATATTTTTGTGGCAGTTTTTTACAACACATATTGTTCCAAAGAAACTGCAAAAATAGTGCCTTTCAAAACCCCACTGAGGAATCCACAGGTGACAATGGCGACCCCCTAACATGGTTAGGTGGTTTGAGGTAGAAACCTTGAGAGGAACCTAGGAAGTCTTGCTGGTTTAGCTTGTTAAAGTGCCTGGTGGGAGAACCAGCACACCAGCAATCAATGCTGGAAACCAGCATCCAAACCAAAACATAGGGTATTTTCAGATAGAATTTGGGGGTGGGGGGTAAGATTGTCTCAAAAACACCTTTTCCACTATGTGCGCTTTATTACCAGAATTGAAGTTCTCGATAGTTATCGGCACATCTTAGTAAAATAACAGTCGAGCACACAGATAAAAAAACATTGATCCGACGCTGAAGAGCTGCCACACCATCTCTAATCCTGCTGTTGATCTTCTGCCAGTTCCACCAGGCAACCCAATCTTAGAGTCCCGCGAGGAAATCGTGAGTGAGGGGAATGAGACGGAGATAACCTGCACCGCCATGGGCAGCAAACCTGCTTCCACCATCAAATGGATGAAAGGAGACCAACCACTGCAAGGTCTGACTCCGATCCAAGGAAGATTGTTCAGATAAGTCTGCTGTGATTACTGATGTCTCTGATCTGCACACAACACACCACGGTCTAGATTCTGACTTTGTAATGACTTTTAATTAAGCCTTCAAAAGGTGTATCCGGTGAATTGACAAGATCACAACACGCAGGTCTCTAAAAGGGGATTTTTGGTGCTTTCAGTCAAGCTTAAATAAGTAGCTTTGAATGAACTCCAACTGTTTACCTCCCACTCAGCAAATGCTGCCCACATATTAGTTCTCGCTGGTTAAGGCAGTGCGGGCTGGCATAAACGAGTGGATGTGCAAGCTGGTTAATGTGCTTCTGAACAGCTTTTCTCCATTAGACAGCAGGGTGGGACTGTTGAATAACATGCTGATAGACTACCTGGGGGAAACAGAGGCAAACATGGCAGATGATATGGCTTATTTTAACAGAATCTAGGTTTAATGTGTCAACTGTTTATGGATTACAAACATCACAGCTTCATTAACTGCAGTGAAAACAGTCAGATAGTGGCCTAAGGCAAGATATTTTGTCTGCTAAATGGATCAAATACTAGCTAGTACGCAGTAAGGATCAAGGAAAGCACACATTTAGGTTATAATGACTGGTTTGTAATTAAAAAGTGTTACTCTGAACCAAACAAACTTTGTTGTCATTACATATTGCTTACAACACCATCGATTGTAAAGCTTTGGATGATTATTATTATTATTTTTAAGTGTAAAGCAAAATTTTGATTCACCTAAGAATATAATTATTTTATTTACCAAATATCATATACTTTATGTGAATGTTTTCACATCGTTCCACTTTGGTCTACTAATTTAAATAATATCTTCTTTATATATATATATATATATATATATATATATATATTATGTGTGTGTGTGTGTGTGTGTGTGTGTGTGTGTGTGTATATATATATATATATATATATATATATATATATATATATATATATATATATATTGAATTAGCTTTTATTTTACAGCTTTATTGTTCATTTTAGTTTAAGATTTTTATTAGGATTTTGTTTATTTTGCTTTATTTTGATTTCAGTTTTAGTTTTAGTAATTTTAGCAAAGCAAAAGAAATTTAATTTACTTGACTTTTTCTTTTTCTTTTAATATTTCTTTTTTTTTTCAGTTGCATTTCAGTTACTGAAGATGTTTTTAATAGTTTTAATTAACAAAAAATATATAAAAACATTATAGTGATCATAATTCTAGTTAATAATTGAGTTTTTTTTTTTTCAAAATATATAAAATTGCAGTACAGTATGATTAAACTGCAACAAACAACACTGTCCCATTCCCTATAATGTGGGACACGATAATTTTTTTTACAATTATTAAATTACAAAATTAGTATGATCCTTGATGAAAGGTCTTTGTGCTTTGAAGTGTCTTTGGTGTACAGTCACTGATGTATTTTTTGTAACAGTGTCTTAGTATGTGCTGACAGAAGAGAAGGGAGATGAGCTATAGGTCAGTGCCGAGCTGTAATTATTTCCCACTTCATTAGGTCCAAGTAAACCGTCATACTCTGTGCTGCAATTAGCTCAATGCCCCTGAGTCTAGAAATTGTCTTAGGATGAGGGCTAACATGATGGGCAGTAACCCTACAGGCAGCTACTGACCTCTGAGCTGCTTTATATGAATTCATCATGGTCACATGTCCTGACCATCCATCATAAGATATCACATAACAAAGACGTAATAATGTTATATTAAACCAGTGATTAGCAGCAGTATTATTTTAGTATAATTTATATACTCTTATAGTAATATTGACATTTTGAATTAGCTTCTATTTTTAGCTTTTATTTTTAGTAATTTTGTTATGTACTTGATGTTAGTTTTTCTGTTTAGCTCTTTTATTTCAGTTTTAGTTTAGTCATTTAAGTACTTAAACTTATTTCAAGTGTAAAGTTATTTCAAGTTATTAAACCTTATTTAAACTTTTTTTTTTTAGTTTAACAGTAAAAACACTCTCTACAAACAGCTAAGCAATTAGTCGAACTACATTTCTCAGTAACAAGATGGTAGCATCGCTCATTATCAGTATCAAAGCTATATTTTGAAGTAGCAAGGTAGCGCTGTTACATTTTCCCTATCAATATTTGAACAATCAAGTCATGTTTCAGACAGTTCGCTCACACACCGAATCATTTGAAGCAGTTTCTCATTTATTAAAACAGTAAAAGGAATATTTTAAAACAAAAGAGGACAAATGAGCACTGGATGAAGTGGAATATTTACCTACAATCAACTGAAGCCAAACCTGCAAATGCATCCTATCGTTTGCCAGTGATTAACAAGCTCTTTATTACGATCAACACCTGCAGCTTGTGAATGCCTAGTAGTGCAGATAAAGACATTTTCCCACCAAAAGAGTAATGAAACAGGTGCACAAAAACACCAACAGTATCAGAAATTACCTTGACATTTTTGAAAGAACATTCTGAGATATTTAAATGTATAGTTCTGTGTCATGTAAATATCTTTTTCTGTCATAGAGCTTTTATGCTGTTGTTTTCTACTAAACATATCATGAAGGCATGAAGGTCAACCCTAAACATAACTGTCACTGAAGTCTAAGCAGATTGTTTGAAAACATACAAATGACATTGGTGGGTAATTTCTATGAATTCATACAAAGAGTATAATAGTTATGAACTGCCATGAGATCTTTGGGACTCAAACACCTTTTAAAAAAGCAGCTTAAACCAGTCTGAACTGGTTTGATGGTCTTAATTAGTATCTGATTAGTATCAGTTTAAACCACCAGTTGTCTAGCTCATGTCATCTATAAAGAAATAAATGTGGCAAATCTCAAATAAAAAACATTTAATTTTGCATGGTGAACAAACTGCCATGCAACCGTGTGCTTTATGTCCTGTTGTGCCCTATGCACACTGTATTAAGCATGACTGCTCGATGTGCACTCAAAAGACGTGTCTCTCACAATAAATAAATGTGAAATTTGTCTGGAGGTGACGGTATCATTCCTCGTGACCCTCCTCCCTCTCTTGGTGGCACTGTGTTATTATGAGCAGGCCGGGATGGAGAGAGCTCGCTTGTTATGGCTGACATGTCACTCTTGTGGCTTTTCCCAGGTGAGGCGACTGTCGAGGAGTTATACGACAGGATGTTCACTGTCACCAGCCGGCTCAGGCTCACCGTCTCTAAGGAGGACGATGGAGTGGCCGTCATCTGCATCATTGACCACCCAGCCGTGAAGGACTTCCAGGCCCAGAAATACCTGGAAGTGCAGTGTGAGTCATCTCAAGATGAGGAGAAAACTCTACTTCAGCTCTACAATAGCCTCGGTTTAATCTTCCCACCTGTCAATCTGACTGGCATTGTGATGAACGAAAGTACCATTTGTTACACAATTAGACTGTTTATGAGGAAATTAACAGGAGTGAAGGCTAGGATTTAGCTTTACAGGAATAGTCCCCCCCCCAAAAAAAAAAAAAAAATAATAATTATTGAAGTGATTATGTTACATTTGTTTTTGTTTGTGGAACACAAAAGGAATTATTTTAAACCATCTTCAAGCAGTAGCTTGACTGACGTTGTAATGAATGAAAAAACCTTTTGTTCCACAATTAGACCATTTCTAAAGAAATTAACATAAGTGAATAATCAGTAGTCAATTTAACACGGTTGAAAACGAGGCTGAGAGGAATAGACTTACAGTCTTTACAATGGCACACACTGTATAAAGGTACTAGACTGTATTTTTTTTATATATTTTTTTGTCTATTGAAAGTTTTTTTCAGAAAGATGTTCCATCAGCTGAACAATCGGTATGTTGTTAAACAACAGTACAATCCATTGAACACACTCAGCCTCATTTTCATTCCTGTCAAAAATGAAATGTCACTAGTCTGACTAAAGTCTATAGTTCACGTTTTTAAGCATCGCCATGCAGCTGTTCTCCATAAATGACAGTTCATAGTGACAGCTAAGCTCCAAAAATGAACAGCATTAAAGTGGTCTGTATAACTCATACACTCGTACAAAATATCATTTTGAGTCATATGATAGCTTTACGTGAGGAACACACTGAAATTTGTTTTTATTCATCGATAATCCTCCTCTCCAGTGAGCTACAACCTGATAACTGAGTCCAGATCAGTGAACAAATCATTTTTCAGTGAGCCGATTCTTTTCAGCAAACCATTTCTTTCAGACTGAACGATTTGTTCATGAGTCAGAGTTCAACTCTGTGACTTAGTGATCCCGTCTGTGTTTACAGCTCACTGGAGGGGATGATTATGTGAATAAGAGGTTAAATGTCTCCCAAAGATATTACGTGTATTCAGAAGATGTGGAATATAGTGCATGAATCATATGGATTTTTCCAGTGGTGCTTTTTAATGTTTATGTGTCAGTGGTCACTATAAATTGGAGAAGATCCATTTTTAGTTGTTCTACAGAAGAAATAGTCACATGGTTTTGGAGAAGAAGAAATCAAGTGAGTAAATAATGACGGACATTCAATTTTGGGGTCAACTATTGCTTTTAACCCGGCCGAGGTCTAGGTATTTGCTTTAATTAAAACAGCCCTTTTCTTGTTACTTGTAAGCATGAAATGCTGTCCGCCAAATAATGCATTGATTAAGAGCGTTTGCCGCACTCTTTTTTGTGGCACGGGAAGTCCTGAAAAGGTTAACCTACCCTTTTGTAATCTCAGCAGAATATTAATTTATTCAGATAGCTGACTGCTCAGGGTGACCTTTGAGAAGAAAAGGCAGGAGGGATCAGCTCAACTGTAACAGCTTGACATTTTGACTAACATAGATAAAAGAGAAAAAGAAAAAACATTTTACAGTACTGTTAAATTGACTGTTTCAATTCATAGCAGTGTCATCGTTCCTCACACGCTTTACCCTGTCTATAAAAATCACGCAGTGTCATGTTCACACATTTTTAGGCTCACTGGGTTGACTTAATATAGTGTAACGTGAAAAGTGAAGCTCAGAAGAGCAGCTAAGATCTGCCGCCTTCATTGTACAGGTCTTCGTATTAAGCATGAATACATAATGCATATGAATGTATAAATGTGAATGCACAAATGATGTCCAAACCTGCCAGGGATGTTTTCTAATCAGACTGAGAGGCAGGTATATGGCTTTAGAATGATAATTAGATAGATACAATAAGGGTTTTGAGCTGAATCAACGTACTGCATTACAACTGGAAATGAGTGTGTTTGTGTCTTATGCACAGATAAACCAGAAGTGCAGATTGTAGTGGAATTCCCTGAGGGTTTGACCAGAGAAGGGGAAAATCTCGAGCTGACATGCAGAGCTAAAGGAAAACCGCAGTGAGTCCAACACTGGGCCCTCAGGCCACTTTACTCATTTCATGTGAATTTGTTTGGTTGCTTTATCAGGCAGATAATACAGATGATAACAAGAATAACTTGGATAGACAGACAGGTGCATCTAGTTTGCACAGGTGCTAATTTTACAGCAGTGCTAAAGTTGTCCTGAATAAAGCACATTTTCTTCTCCTCTCTGCCTCTGAGCATTTTCACACTGAGCACTAAATGATTACTCTGATGTTTTACAGGCCTCATCAAATTAACTGGCTCAAAGTGGATGATGATTTCCCCTCCCACGCCGTGATTACTGGCTCTGATCTCTTCATCGAAAACCTTAACAAGTCCTTCAACGGAACGTACCGCTGTGTGGCATCTAACTTAGTGGGAGAAGCCTATGATGATTACATCCTTTATGTATATGGTATGTACTTGAACTTAATCTGCATCTGTAAACAAAAATTCATAAGAGCAGAGTTTCCCATATGGTTAAATCTATAGTCTAGGACAAAATGACACTGTTGATAGCTAGTTCTCAATATTAGTCAAAGTCTTGGCTTAATCTGTGTCTGGATAACCAGCCCTTGGTGTCTACATGCAGTTGGCTGTGTAATGTTGTGTTGGGACTAAACGGTTTCAAGTACCTCATGCATTTACTTTTCAAAGATGTCTGATGTTTTGTTCAAGACAGAACTTATTAACCCTCTATTGCAAGAAGCTGCCTCTGGCTTTTCTTTATTTAATGCCAAATAAAATGGGTAATAATGAAGGGATGATTTAGGATGAACTAATAAAAGGTTTTTGGTCACGCAACATATTTTTCTGGAATAATGCACCATGTAGAGGACGTACATTTTTGCTTTGGAAAACTGCCTTCATTAGAGCATTTTTATTGATTTTTTTTTCATCCTTCAAAAATATGATTTATGTTTCTTAGTGAGTAGGCTTTATTTTAAAACATTTAGAGCCACATTCATTATTTGTATGTTTTGTGGAATTGTTTAAATGTGTTTTTTGTCCTGAAGCAACTCTGTGCGACAGTGGCATGCATATAAATGTAGTGGATATGGATTCACTATAATGCAGTTATTGTTTTAGTTGTTTTAGTGTCAACCTTTTTAGCGTTTAATTAATTTATTTATTTTAAATGTAATAAGTTTATTAGCTTTGTTCTTTACTATTTCTAACATCTTTAGCACTGTGACATCTGTATAACAACAACAACAAAGATAAGAATAAAAGTCTCTCGGAAATATTCACAAATATATAAATTAATTTAAAATGTTTTTTTGAATAATTTCTTTCAAGTGTTGTACAGCATACCTAAAAGGAAACTGCCATCAGGCCCGGATTATTACATTTTTTTTTAAATTTGTGTTTGATTTTACTAATGAGATCCATTTTATGCAAGACAAGCAAATCAGAAATGTCTTTTTCAACATTGTTTTCATAAAGTAAGCAATAGAGGGTTAATTGTTTTATTGAATATGCTTCACCTGAGAGTTTTTTATAGTACTTGTCTTATTAACACAGGAAGTGCATTGTGTTGGGTGCATGTTTAATCCTTAACAAGGGCTGACAGCTGGATTTTTCAAAGCCTGGGCAATAATTGCTATGACAGTGGCACTTGAAGCCTGGGATTTAACAAAGCTTTGCTTTGCTATAGAAGAATTGAAGTGTTGTTATTGTTTAAAGCAGGTTGTGTTCAGGACCGCTAACGGTCTGCCAGCTGCAGCTATTAGGCTATAGAGGAGGGTGGCTCGTCATTGAGGTGTTCGGTGCCACAGTTATTAGCCTCTGATAATGCTGATATCAGAGGCAGGTGTTTGGGAATGATGTCATCAGCGTCCCATCTGCAAATGGGAGAGTTTTGTGTGCATCTCATGCCTGGAAGCGGTTCCACTCCCAGGCTAGTTCAATGTCTGTCACCCCTACCTGAGCGAGCACCACCTGCTGATTACTCTGCTTCCTCTCATTTCACAGGCTGGAGGAATTTGGGGTCTATTTGCACCGAGAGGGTGTCTCTCAGAAAAGAGGAAATTTATTGCCGTCTGGCTTCGTTTAAGTGGCAGTTTTTACTTATAATCTCCCAAGCATTGTGTAATAAGGTGAATGAGGACTTTGCAAAATTATTTTCAACCATAAAAAGCCTTATTATAATGGAAATGATATGCATTTGTAGTGCTACCCAGAGAGTTGCTTTTTCTCTTTAGTACTGGGCTCAAAACGCTCGTGCTTTGCAGTAAATAAAATGGTTGTCTTCTGGTGCATTTCTAAATCAATTTACGCTAGCAATTGTAGAGCATGCCCAACCTCAGAGGACTGAAACAAGTGGAAAGACCTCTTGTACCTTGATAATCCTGGGCACACTATACTTCTACAGCCTGTCAGAGTTAATTTTAATGCTGCTTCTCAAGGGATGGCAGCTTTGCTTTTGCCACAGAGCATTTCCATTTACTGCCACAGTAAAGCAGTGACTTGTGTTTAGCAAATGCTTATAGCTCCTCAGTCTTTACTTTGTTTTTTCGTTCATTTTTTCATGACGCATTGAACAGGAAGATGTGGTCGTAGGAGACATTCTTTTCCTAAAATCCCAGAAAGCGTGTAGTGTAATACTAGTGAAACACTGGTCATGCCAAGACAATGGCAGCAGTGTAACGCTTTCTCCATTTCCACCATTACTGCATTCATGGCCTTCACAAAGGGGACTGTTTTGATGTCGGATCAAATGTTTTTGTAGGCTAATGTGAATTTGCAAAGGGACAGAGACATGTCACAACCTGATAAGCTTGTAGCGGAGATGCTGAGAGTGAAACCCCATCCTGTTACCGAAGCCTCTGGCACAGATAGTACTCGGGTAATTTCTCAGAAAAAGGCTTTATTTGTTTTGGAACTTGAAATTGGAATTGGATGGAAGCAGAAAAGAAAATAATTATAACAACAATAACAATTTTATATAATATAGGCAGGGTATTATTTCTGTCCAATAAGACATGAAGCATAGGTTAACTCTACAAAAAGACCTATTCAAAAAGTTGCAACAGTTCATTAAATAATATTAATGCATATGCAGCATAACATAACTTAATATAATATAATATAATACAGTACAAGGAGTTACAGTATGTGGTGAATGAATTTTCAGCATTACTCCAGTCTTCAGTGTCACATAATACTAAAGAAAAAATTATAAAAAGCTAATTACATCTGAATTTTCAGCATTACTCCAGTCTTCAGTGTCACTGATACTTCAGAAATCATTTTAATATGCTGATTTTCTGCTCAAGAAACATGTCTTTATTTATCAATGTTGAAAACTGTGCTGTGCTGCTTAATTTTATGAAAATAAAGCTCAAAAGAACAGCATTTTATTAAAATATAAATATTTTGTAACATTATTATCACCACTTTAGATCCATTTACTGCATCTTTGCTCAATTGAAGTAATAATTTATTTTAAAAAATCATAATGACCCAAAACTTTTAAACAGTCATCTATATAAACAGCACAAAATAAAACTTTACAATTATCTTAAAGAGCTATTTCTACCTGCTCTGACCTTTTAAAAATGAGTTTCATGGGTGTAACATGATTAAGGCGGGTTGAATTCAGTCACATTTAATATATTTGACGTGAATAAAATCTGTTAATTTAGTTGTTACAACATCTAGAACTTTTTTTAGGTTACATAACAAATCCATTTTACAGTGTGCTGTATATGCTTTGATTTGTCATGACACCACCTTTTTATGTTACAATACACCATCATGATTATCCTCAAATGTTTCTATTCTATTCCTATTCCATTTTATATCCCTTTATTCATTTTTTCTAGACAAAGAAAACATCTAGGGCTGCAAATCTAGCTTAAAAGCTTTGTGATATACAACTAAGTCAGCTCCAGTTCAAGTAAAGGACGGAAGTAATATCTTCTCGTTGGTAAATATGATGTAACTGTGCTGCTGCATGTATGCTTATAAAGTATGCCATGACTTTATAATCATTTTTAAGATATAAAAAATAAAAATCCAAAATCAAAATTTACCACTGTTCTAGTGGTGGTGGGTGGTTCAGTCCAGAAGCATCTGCACCATGAATTGGAAGACCAAGGCTTAAGTCCTTCCAGAGCCACTTTTGTTAGCTATTGTGCCCTTGAGCAAGACACTTAACCTCCTTTCACTGCAAGGGCATGACCCCCCCTGATCTCGGTTTGAGATATAAGATCACAGATATACAGTAAAAAAAGAGTGTGCATACTAGGTGCAGTTAACATTTTTAATGTTGAAAGCAACTTAAAGCAATGTTTGCCTACACATTCCCAACTAAATGGATCTGAAAGTTTTTATGGACGTTGCAGAATAATGCGCTATGGAGACCTACTGTAGCAATACCTTCTGCCAGTCCTAAAACACTATAGATCACTAGAAGTCAATTGTCCCAGTTCTTTAAACTAGGTCACTTACATCTTTTTGGATGAGCATTTAACTGGAAAAGGACATAGAGTAGTTTTCGTTAGTCTAGCTATAGCAAAGTACTTTCTCCACTTCAGTTCAGTTCACTTCCTGGTCCTTTTCCTTCAGAAAGATACAGGCTTGTAATGGTTTTCCAGGTAGGTGATTTTGCCCGCAGGTTTGTTACCACTGACAGCAAAACCTGCTGATCAGGTACTTCTTTAATGCAATGCATGTACGTTTATCTGCGTTTATCATTTATCATCATAATGATTTTTTTTTTAATTATCTGGAGATTTGGCAGCTGGGAATATGTGACACTGAAGGAAACGGCATGCCATTATGAACGTCTGCAGCCTTGACATTGAATTCATGCTCCATTCTTTTGTATCATTCTGTATACATTGACTTGATTATCCTTACTTTCCCCTGAGCCTTATAATACTTGATGTAAATGTAGTTTACATCTTGCAAATCCTTCAGTGATTCATTACTCTTTATTAACAGAAAACAATATACAAAGCGAAAGTATTTATAAAGCTGTAGAGATTTGGATATCTTAATAACAGCTTTTAATTAATCTGAGGCTTCTTGTGTTGACGTAAAGCATGCTAAATTTAACAAAAATAGCTAAATACATGTTGGTGATCACAGGAGAATTTTGATTTCCCCCACTAATCATGGAATCCAGATTAATTAGTGTGTATATTTTAACACCCTCTCTGCATTTTGTAAGTATAGCATTCACAGTGGAATATTGCTTGCAGGTGGAGTTCACGCAGTGCATTTAATTCGTTGGTGGAGCTAATCAATCTAGTCCAGCTAAATTGCATGTTTGCTTTTTAGTCTGTCTCTAGCTTTAAATGGCACTGTTAACCTGTTTTGAATTTCCACTCGCTGGATTATGATTAGAAATGCTTTATGTGATTCAAACAAGAAGGATATGTTCATAGATCAACCATCCTTATCAATATCAAATCAATCATAATAACGTAATATCATAATAATACTTATAGGCATTTAATATTCAGTTAATATAAGTGTAATATTAAAATAATAATTCTGTAATATAATATCACACTGCATTTGTATTATAGCATTATTAGTTGTATTATTATGGTATCATTAGTCTTATTCATTATTTATTTATTGCATAAATTACTTTCAATCACTTTCAATCAATCACTAAATTTTCCTTATCTCATTTATTACTGTTTATTACTTGCATTAAATTTATATTCATGTTCGTAGCAGATGATTTCTTTGAAGTTCAGGCTGTTATGGTATTTTATTTTTGCATTTGCCATACACCCCCAATATACTCTAATGTGTGTGTTTAAACCTTTAAACCTGCACCCTATGTGTTTCCACCTACATCTAGGTTGGCAGTGCTGTTATTTACCGCTCTTTTTAACCAACGTCTGTCCCAGTGGGAATTGTGTGTGTTTCAATAACTGTCACTTGATGTTCTGTGCGAAGGCCTGTTGGGAGAGAATAAGTATCGACACAGACACATGTCCAGCATTAACCTCCATATTCAGGCTCCTTTGGGAGATGTTCTCTCAGCCAAACCCATCTAACATTCGCTCTTGTTAAAACGCAAATATAGACTCAGAGTCACAGCATGCAACATACAATCTTATCTGTTTTTTTCCTGACTGCCTCAGACTCTGAATGACTACAGTTACTCTGTTATGTTTGATATGAGGCCAAAGTTTCTGTCAAGACTGCTAATATGCAGTATGAAAGTGTACTGTGTACTGTATATTTGACCGCCTTTCAACCGCTTTAATTTCTGCTGTGACAGCATAATATATTTGACATTGACAATAGGATTGATACACCACATAAAGGGAGCCATTGCATATGTTTAAGGCTTTTCATATATTAGCATAGATAATTTATCATACACTCAAAGATTTTTTTCGTTTTAACTGGGTCGGAGACCACAAGGAGAGCTTTTAATGTTTTTAATGTGGCCACTTTACAATTATTTAACTGCCCATTATCACACATATAGCTCGTCAGCCAATCACATGGCAGCAACTCCATGCATTTAGGCATGTGGACATGATCTAGACAATCTGCTGAAGTTTAAAACAAGCATCAGAATGGAGAAGAAACCTGATTTAAGTGACTTTGAATGTGGGATGATTGTTGGTGCCAGATGGGCTGGTCTGAGTATTTCAGAAACTGCTGATCTACGATGATTTTCATGTACAACCATTGGGTTTACAGAGAATGGTTCAAAAAAGAAAAAATATCCAGTGAGCAGCAGTTCTGTGGGTTATGTCAGAGGAGAATGTCCAGACTCATTACAACTGCAAGGTATACAAAAGAGCATCTCTGAAAGTACAAACTTAAAATCTTGAATCAGATGGGCTACACTAGAGGAGCAGAAGACTACGGCAAGTGTCACTCCTGTCAGTTAAGAACAGGAAACTGAGGCTACAATTGCCACAGGCTCACCAAAATTGAACAATAGAAGATTGGAAAAAAGAAAAGGGATGCCTGGTCTAATGATTCTCAATTTCTGCTGTGACAATCAGAAGGTAGGGGCAGATTTAGGCATAAACAAGAAGAAAGCATGGATCCATCCTGCCTTGTATCAACGGTTCATGCCACAGCTTACCTAAGTATTATTACTGACCATATCCATCCCTTTATCTTGTGATGGCTACTTCCTGCAGGATAACATGCTGTTAAAATATGCAGTAACTGTGTGGTGCTATCATGTCAGTATGAACCAGAATATGAAAGGAATGCTTCCAGCACCTTGTTGAATCTATGCCATGAAGAATTAATGAAGTTCTGAAGGCAAAAGGGGGTCCAACCCAGTACTAGCAATAAAAAGGCCATGGGCCGGTGAGCATATCTTTAGTGTCCCCATATAAGAACGAAGGTCTTAAGAAGTTAAATTTCCATTTCCGCAAATAACTGCAAATTGTCCTTCACTCATAGTACTTAGTTAAAGGATACCAAATATATAATATAGTAGAAAAATTTGTCAGTTCCCATGCTGAATTGTACATATGTTTTATTCAATCAGTAAAACATTACTGTCATCATAAGAAGCACAGTCATTGAGGTGGTCTCACCTGCAAACAGGTCTCTTGGTGTGATTTCTCACAATAAACAACACAAAATAAAGGTAGGTCGGCCTGACTCATGCCGGCTCAGCTCAAATCTGGACCATTACACATAGATTCAACACATTCAGCATTGCTGAGAGACTGTGGAACCGAGCCCGATGATTTTATGAGGACACATCTCGCAAGTGTTGTCAGGACAATCCCGCTCTCGATGAGTACTCGTATCGTCCATTTTCTCACTGCGTGATTGGAATTTCATATTTCCGTCCTTCACACACAAATGTAAATATTGAACGTCCAAACACATTCGCATCTCGCTGCTCATAACATTGAGCCAGGAGTCACCCATCCTGCAAATTGCCCACGGAAAATTCTTGTTTGCTTGACTATTATGCATGCCACATCCTATTCAGACCTTTGTGTTGGCCGTGTCCCCTGCATGCACAATTTCAGCCACGGGACTATGACATTTCCCCAAAACCCGTCTTTGCAATCGGTCACGGCACACGAAATCCCTGAAATATTTTCATCAGGCAATGCATCTCGCAGCATCTACATTCAGAAACATTATCCTGTCCTTGATGTTTTATCATTAGTCGGGAAGTGTTTGGGCTCCTACTGAGATCTTTTGATGGAGCACAGACAATAAAGTGATGGAAACAGGCAGCCAATTTTGCCTGCTGCGACTGTTCCCCAGCAAGGCGCCTGAGTATCTGTGCTAAAAAGTGGAATGATAGTCACACTGCACAACCACAGTACAACAGCTCGGCCGAATTTGCCAGCACCCCATTATTCCGCTGATTGTGCGATGGCTGTATCCAATATGACTGTGTGTTTATTAATAAATGATTCTCATAATGTAATTTTCTCTGTCTCCCATTTCCATACTCCGCCGCATGATAGGAAAGCTCCTGAAAGATTTGAATCTCATCGAGTGCTTTTTTGCAGGGCCACTTTGGTTTTCTTCACACTGCAACGTAAATCCCATTCGGTTTTTGGAGGCAAACTTTGGGACTTACCATCCGAGCAGTGAAATCTGATCTGTTTGTTTTGGCCTTGTAAGTCAAATATCTGGTACATCTACATCAGTTGTGCTGCAGTAATGATGTACTGTAAGTGTCAGCAAGATGCCTTGAGACTTGAGAACTCTCATACAACATCTGAGAGCAGCTGTCAGTGCGGAAGAGAGGACAGAAAGCTAGAAATTTTGCCTCTGCTCATGTCCATCAATTGCATCTCACCGCGCGGTGCTGAAATCACAAGGCACATTCATGCAAATGCTGCTGATTTTATTCGCTCATTCGTTATGTGGTGTATTTGGATAATGCTGCAGACTGTATTGCCGACTTTTGTGTGACATTACATACACACTATTTCCCGCATGACGGAAAACGTAGATCGGACGCATTCCAAAAGAGTCAGATTTAATCGGATTGGATGGGGTTTGGATCACTTTGTAAACATCGGATTTCATTTGGGTTTTATTCGCTGTTCAGTCTACACAAACAAAACAACTAAACGGATTTGAGTTAGATATGCCAAAACGTTGGATTTTTTGCTGCCTGTCTGAACAAAGCCTTTGGCACAGTGTGTTTTGTTTAATCACACGGCTTGTGTCGGCCAGTGTCATGCCCATGTGTCAAATTCAGGCTTACACTATTGCTTGGATGTCCCTAATTCTATAGTATTCTATTTGTTGCAGGTAGTAGCCCTTATTTAAATTATTTACATGTTTCTTACATTAAATTTGATCAAATATCTATAGCTGGCCAATTTGCCTTTTTCAATAACAATGTATTGTAGGAAAATGCTTCACATTCAGACATGCAATTTCATGTAAAAACAAAATTACAGGCCATTTTCATTTGAATCAAGGACATTTATGGACTATTGTCTGTCTTAGGCCCTGTTTACATCTGGACATTTTTTTTTCACCTTGTATTGCCTATCGGCATAATTTTTCATAACGGGCCGATGGCTATATTTAAATTTAAAGCCATTATCGGCCGATTCCGATATCAGTCCGATAATATCATGCCTCCCTAATTAAAATAAGTTTGCCTGCAATTACCCACAAATTTACCCATATTTTACCAAATAGTAAAGACAATAACGGATAGTTTAAAACATTTTATGTCATTTTGACAGATTTAAAAAATAATTCACTGGATCATAAAGTTCAACAATTGGGTTGTCCGAAAGTAAAATTCCTCATTTTTCTGTATTTTTATGATGGATATACACATTGCTGTGGAAAAAGGTTTTGAGTCATTTAGTTTTTTTTAAGAAACTTGTAAAATTCAAATTGTAATAATAGTTCACAACATTACCATTTCATTTTATTATCAAACAAATAAATGCATCTTTAGAGAGCATAAGAGACTTCAAAATCTTAATACATCAATGCTTCGTGGGATTGTAGGTTATTCCCTCATTAAAGCCATTAAGTACACATTCTTGTACATTTCCCTTTTTGTCATTTTGTTTTCAAATACATTTTTGTTTCAAATCAAAGTTTGCAATGTTTTGGTTTGGTTGGTTGTTTGGTTCACGTCTTTAAACTCTTTGATGAAAAAATAACAAGTGGGCAGGCACTGCTGCGCTCTATTGCATTTTCCCTACTTTAGAAACTTCCCACAGTAAAAGGATGCTAATCGACTTACAGAAGTAAAGAAAATGGGAGACAATAAAGTTTTGAATTGCCCCTGCGAGGATCTGGCAAGAGAAACAGGATATTGTTTCATTAATTGGATGACCAAATCATAAGACCTGATAAAAGAAAAAGCACGTTGGAAAATGTATAAATCATTTCATCACAATGACAGATATTGATCTGTATTATGTAGGCTACTGCTTATGGAAAACAGAGAAAAAACAGATTAAGTAAGATTTGTGTCCAGTAAATATTCCCAGTTGTAAAGGGGGTCTTGGTGAAGAGATCTTTCTTTCAGATATCTCTATCATACTAACATGATGGCTTTTGTAACTTCTCTCCTTCATTTAATACCTCTTATGTGTGTTTTCATTTTCTCCATCTAGATGTTCTCACCACAACCCCCCCACCCACCACTACCACCATCAGCGCTTTCCAAGGTACAGTATCCCCCATCTGAGCTGCAGGGTTCTCACTCCATCTCACCCTTTTTTACATTTTTTTCCCTGTGTCCTGCTGTGTTTGGTGTGCATCTACGTGTATGTGCGTGTGAGAGAGTATGCCCACTGCTGGCATGTTACTGTCCATGAGCTAACAAGACAGCGGGAAGAGGGTAAAGTGCAGGGGGCTTGTGCGGAGACAGACGGCCTCCCTAATAAGATCTCGACGCAGATAGTGAGACTCGGTGGCCTTGCGGCGCCTCACTGTCATTGTCACTTGTCAGGTTGTGTTGTCAAATCCCTTTCTGTCACTCACCTGATCTTTCAACCGAAGAGATTCATTTTAGAGCGAAAATCTTATCAGGATCTCAGCGTGTGTTTCGCACCTCCAGATTACGATTACAAGTATCCTCAGCCTTCCATAAAAATGACATCAACACATCCTTGAAAATGCTCTGACGAACACACACTGTAAAAAATATTTTTTTAAAGTTGTAATTTAAAACAGAGATCATAATTTCTAATTAAATCCAGGTACGTTTCTTACTATTATGGGGTGCTGATTCCAAAAAATTGTGGTCTGTTTTGCTCTAGCACATCACACTTTTTTCACAAAATATGATGAATTTTGTTTTGCTTTCGACAACCGAATTGTAAGTTGAATGAGATCTTGAATTATCCCTTAATACACCACAAAAAACTGCTACAGAGACAGGATTCCCTAACACCTCTCTGAGCGCGGCTTTACAACTAGTTGTTCAATTTTCCAGCGAAATTTGCACAGAGTACCGTAAGATGATTCTGAACATTATTGTTTTGTGCCTTCTCCTGATTCAAGTCCAACATGATCGGCCAGGCAATAGAGGAAAAATGCAACAGAAGAAAGGCGGTCCGGATTGGTGGTTCTGCTAGCATCTGTGCAGTGTTTTAAATACATCCCCTACAGTAACTGAGAGTAAAAAAAAATTTGAACATAGTTGTCTTTCTGCTCCCTGTGCAGCCTGTATATTTTGGAATACCTCATAGTTTTTTTAGATCCGTGCTGTATTAATGAAGTTGACAAGTAGGTTTTTACAAGGAATTACTATTTAAGTCTTTCTTCTGCTGCAAAATTGTGTATAATTCACCTGCGTGACTTGCAATTTCTGTTGTAATTAGGTGCAACATTTAATACAATGTCTAAATGGAAATTTTTTAACACCAAACTTTTGCAAGTTCTCAACACCTTTGTTTTTTATTAAATGTTGACATCATATGTCAGTAATATATTTTTCCGAGTAGCCATGTTTTATTTCTGATTCCTGAATGAGGTTTCTTGAGCCTCTTACAACATACTCTAATCAATATCCATCCCTGTTTTCTTAACATGCGAAGGAAAGCTCAGAGACAAGACAATCCCAGCAAATAACTCAATGTCAGGTAACTTGGATGCTATATAGGAAAATGTATGTACTTTTGTGAGTGGGGTGAGCTGTGAGATGCACACGAGGGGGAGGGGGAGAAAGGAATGCATGCACTCGAGGGCGGTAATCAAAACAAAAAAGTGTTAGCCATAATGTCCTGCCGGACAAGCTCATGAGCTTTTAGGGGTTGACATTAATGAGAGATGATACTCGCCATTTAGAACACAAGATATCGGGGCTTAAATGAAACCACCGATAGTGGCCCCGTGACAGATGCCGCACTTCCTCCTCTCTTTTCGTAAAATCGGCATGCAACCGGCGAGATGGGAGCAGGAGAGTGGGCCAGCCTTCAAAAGATCATCGGTATGCTCAGTGACTTTTCTGTGATCATCAGGCTGAACTAAGTCATTCGGTTTTTGCTCGGAAAGCCTCGCTCCTTGTGTTCTTTCCCGGGCATAACTTCTTTCTTCCGCATGCATGAGTAAGCATGGTAAGAAGTTTATTGGTGCACGCCTTAAACGTCGAGTACCATTCGAGCAGAGAACTGCTTTCAAGCAGGAATGGCCGGTAATCCACTCACGGTGAGTTAAAGGAGAATGCGGGACCTGCTAGACATCTGAAAACAGGGCACAGTTTTTTTTATTTTTATCTGAGATGCACAGTCTGTGTTTTTATGAGGGCATGCTGGATTGCTACGGCTGGCGAAACATGAACGCTGGGCTCCTGCATGTTTGAGTCTGTGGGGGCAAAGAGGGTGCGGTCTCAAGAGGAGATTGGAGCTTGCTTGTGGAGCAGCGATTAATATTGCGGGTGTTACTGTGGAGTGCCAAGCTGGTTCTGTGATGGCAAAAAAGTTGTGCCTAACAAGGTATATATATTGTCTGAATGCATATGGGCAAACCTCCACAGCCTTAATGGTATTACAATACTGCAGACTGTATTATGGGTAGCAGCACTGGATTTTAACACTTTCATAAAAGCAGAATGTGGTTTATTTTTGTTTGGACTGTTTGGTAGGACAGTAGAGGCTTGAAAGTATGAAGCAGCCTGTTCTCATGCGTATATTTGTTTATATTTTGTTAGTTTGAATATGCAATATAGACGTATTGACAGTATCTAGAATCGTATTTACATTTTACACAGCTATTGAAACTTCCACAACCTTCACAAAATCTTTCATATTTTATTTAAATTACGAAATATATCTTTTGAAAGAAATCAATAGTTCCTGAGCGCTGCACTGATTCAATCTGACAGTAAAGACATTTATATGGTTTACCAAAGATTGTTTATTTGAAGTGCTGTTCTCCAACTTGAACTGTTCTATTCAAACAATCCTGACAAAAACTTTCTTACAGTTTTCCACAAAAATAGTTGAAACAGCATGTGTTTTCAACATTGAATAATCAGAAGAAACAGAAGTACAGTAAGAAATATTTGGGTGCATTATATTCTATGTAAAAAATAAGTCATAAAGTACTCAGTTACATAGACTTGGAATATAAACACACAATATAAAATGAATTATCAATGTCTAATGTCAATGATGATGCTTATAATGTATTTAAACACTGATGTAACATTACAAATTATATTTTATCATATAAATAGAATATAAAGACATGATTGTTAATTTGCCCAAAATTGCTGAAACATTGGTAATAACTAATACACTCCTTTAAGTAGTGAGGTGCATTTATCTTTTGTATTACTACTAAAGCTGCCCAAAAATACCAGAACTGTCTCCATCAGAGATACTATTGCACACTTGTTCTTGAGAGCATCCCCATTCTTGTGGGAGGGTCTCTCAAAATTTGACCAGGGTCTGTTGAGTTAAGTCTATGGACTATGAGGGGTCAGTCAGCATTATTTGATTTCGAGGGTCTCGCATCTGGATCTGCCATGGATCAGTGAACTAATATTGAGAGGCGCGCAACCTAGTGTAGTGCCAAGATGGTTTCTCCATGAAAGTGTCAAAAAAGTGTACTATCCAACTGGATATAATGGATGCCCTTAGGGTATTGATGAAAATATAAAAACAATGAAGACCGCTGACACTGAGCGTCTAGATCAGGGTGCGCCGCAGGGCGGGTTTATATTTTTATAAGATGGTGTCAAAAGTTAGATGCAGTTTTTTTTTTTTCAAGAAAGCTCCTGCTTGATGTAATGCACATACTCTCAGCATTTGTAGATGTTTTTTTCTTCTCTCGTTATCATTAGTATCGGCCACCTCAAACTTCCCTGTCCTATAAAATCACCTCCATGAAGTCCCAAACAATCCAATTAAGAGCCAGAACGTGGAGACAGGCAGGCGGACGCAGTCCAACTGTTTACTGACGTCACTTTTAGCAGCTTCTGTTTTGGTGTTGGGACGACGGAGGACATGCAGAGTACAACTTGTGTAATACCGGGCGGACGGAACATTTAAAGGTTAACAGATTTGTGTTAAACCCTTTTAACACAGACAAAATATGATGTGGTCTTTGCTGCCATAGGTAGACAATCAGCAAATGTTCTCCTATCTAAATGAGTTTTTTCCCCTCACGTCCTCATTTTTTTCAATGGTCTATCCAATATGATCATCGGCTGAGCTCACTGTGCCTGCAGGTAAAGCAGATAGGGTGCTGGGCTCATGGATCTGTCGGCTGATGCGTCATTTAGGCAGCTCTGCGTGGGAATGATGGAGTTGCTGCCACCAATTACACACACCACTGGAAGACTTTGTGTATCATTATTCTTAAAACAAGCTCTTCCAGCGTTGGCTGTGATTTAATTTGTCCCCACGACTGGGACTGCGTTCTTCCTACCTTAAACTTACGATCTTCTTTCACAACCACAATGCCAGGGAGGGCTAATTTTAGACCTTTCTTACTGTTGTTGACTTGAGGCCACACGTCCTCTTGTTTTATCTGGCATTGTTATCATCTGCTTTATAATACGTTAAGCTTTTGGTAGCTCCTTAGCTGACTTAAGCCGATTGCACGCTATCTGTACGATTTCGATTGGAGACAAACCGTCGGAACTCGTAAAACGCTGGGCAGAGTTGTTGAGCGGTCCGTTTGCTATGTTGACACCCTCACCGATGGATTGATTATAATGCCTTTAATTGCAATAAATTAAAGAACAGCCTGGTCGATACAGATGATTTCAGATTCACAAAGCTCTATGATTACTGTTAATCTGATTATTTCTGGATTCATATTGCATAATTGGTCATTTATAATGATATTATGTGGCATTACCATGATCAGGTACAGTACTCTGAATTAAATTACGTCCAGAGCTTGCGTTTACATGGGAAAGAATTTTGGCTCCAGATACATCTAGTGTAAAATTACTTATAAAGAACCGGAGCTTTCTCGAATCTAATTTCACTACATGTTAGTTAAATCACAAATTACCACCAACAGGTCTATTTCAAATCATACATGCATGGTGAACTTTTTAAAAATTGCATAAAACGTTCTTCAGCCCCTGAGCAGGGTGCATCCGGGCTTAGATCCATTTTTTAGCGGTGGACGCTATCAATGTTTTGGTGGCCCGGAGCAATCTCCCTTTAAACTTCATATGAAAACGGCGACAGAATTCATACGATCGGCTTACTCCCTGTCATTCAGCACGTTCCTTTTTTCAAGCCGCAGACTGTGGCGGTGCAGAGCGACGAAGAGACAGAGGAAAAGTGTGTTTTTTATCAATAGATTGTTATAAAAATATCTGCATCTGTGCAGTTCTTTTGTCATAAATACATACAGTTGTCCACAAAAAATATCATGGGGGAGTATCACCACGCTAATACATCAGTTCCCCATGCTACTGTAACTCACAAGCTCTAGGTAAGTTTCACGGGCATACGCACCAACATATGAGAATAGGACAAGATGCACACACATGCAAGCTCGCAGTGGTAAATGAGAAGTGAAGCACATATGAACGCATACTTTATAAACGAATCATGAGAATATTCATGTTGTCCATTTTATCATTAGATCTTCAATTGTAACTTCACACTATACACACCCCTATTAGGCCCACGTGTGCATGTGGCAAAAGGGGGGTTGCATACTTGAGCTAATGCACGAAAGAGAGGGAAAGAGGGTGTACTAGAAATGCAAACAGTAAAATGTATGTTGTTTGTACAGCAAAGACAGTTGTGTGTGTGAGACCATGAAGACTTGAAATTGGCTTTATTCAGTAACTCAAAGTTATACTGTACCTAGCGCATGCAATACAGTGGAATACTGCAGTAAGTTTAGTATACGGCCCATATTAATCAAACATTTTTTATCTTACCTATATATATAGCTGTATATAGCAGCTAAAGCATTCCTGTTAGTTCTTTGATTACATTTTATAGAATTTTAATGTTTTGTGTTCAAACACTTCCTGTGTCAGTTTTGAATGTAATAAATAATAATGGAGCGAAAACACGGCCCAAAACACTTCAAGAACGGCTCAACATTTCAAACCACAAAAAATATATAACCTTGACAAACCGTAGTCTTCGATTGGAGAATGCCTTGTAATATACATTTTAAATCCACACCTAAATAAAGTAAACAATTTAATTATAAAACACTATTGAATTCACAGGCCTCTCTATAGAGTCCCTTTACAGGAATCTAGTGTTTACACCATGAAATTACGAATTTATTTATTTATTTATTTTTTTTTCCCCCCTCTCGGGGGAGGGGGATGTGAGGTGTCTATCTGCCTTCCAAAATTGGATTTTAAGGGCCTAGTCTCTATTTAAATTGAAAAAATGTGAATTTTGTTTTTTTTTTTTGTTACTATTTTCAATGGGAAAAATGTATTATAATTAATTGCATAAATATTAATTAAGTACCATAAGTTACTCTCTCAAAATACAAAAGAAAAAAGATAGATATAATAGATTGACTTTACTGAAGAAGAAAAAAAAGATACATTGGGCAGGTGTCCCCAGTTACTTTTTTGACCACGAAGACCATGAGTGTTGACTCCCAAATGAGTAGAACAAAGGGAGATATGGTGTGTGTGTGTGGTGTTATGTGTATATATATATATTCTATCTATATCTATATACTATACTAGATATATGAGATATATATATATTATATATATATATATAACCGATATAATTAGTTTTATTAAAAATCAGATAACAAGCCAAAACTATGTAGTTCAATTTTCTGTTAAAAGGAACGGCTCAGATAAAACTTAAATTGTTTCAATACATGCAATTTTCTTGTGAATTATTTTTTAATGTATTTTAATTAAAATATTCCATTACCTGGCGAGTAAACCGATAAATTGATGTTCATTTAGTAAGCATTCTGATGGATTCATGTGAGTTCGCTTCATTAAGGTATCCCCGCATAATAATTCAAACAGTAACCTCTGAACATTCATGGGGCTCTCTTGAAAGAGTTCATTAAAAATCATTTATTCGACTACACTGTGCGCCGTATGTTCTCTGATTCAAAAGTAGTTGGTTTCAAAGAGTCATTTGGTTCATATTACTTTGGTACTACAGTGGAAAAGCCCTAATGGACTAATTGCATTGTGGATTAACTGTAAATGAATCTTGCAGAGAAAGTGAAGTTCTGACTGTAATAATGAACATTGATGTCTAGGGCCCCTTGTTCATATATGACATGCCAGTTTACTGTATCATATCGTTCACTTTCCCTTATGATTGTAAATACCTTGAGTTTGCTTTGAATAAAAACAGCCCCACAAATTCACTCTTTACAATCAGGCAATGACAGACTTTCAACCTTAGCACAATGGCTTGCTTGAGAAGTGTCCAAACGTTGATAATGTAAAACGCCCAGTCACCCCTTTCAATTGCGACCAAAGCCCTACGACTGACATAAAAGATGGCTGTATGTCGCACAGTCCCTGATTTTGCTTTACCCAAGATTCTCATGGGCTCACATTGTACATTCTGACTAGGTAAAACGCAAGAGGACAGAAACACCTGTCGGTGACTGTAGACAGGACTGAGTCCTATTATAGATTTTGTTTTGTTGGTCCCAAAAGAAATGCACAGTCGGTGGCTCCTTATCGGCAGCATTTTTGTAACAGCCATGGTATTCGCACACGTAAGCTTCACAGTAACACATAGAGTAAATGGGCTAGTGAATTCCCACCATATGCATTTTGCAACTAACAGATGTGAAAACACAGTACCAGATGTTGGTCTTGTGGTCCACCGACCCCAGATGAGCTCCTCAGAGAAGTTTCCTCTGTTAATTTTTGGAGCAACAAGAAAAAGCAATCAAATGCGGAAAAAATGCCACACAACTGTGCAAGCCTTTTTCAAGTAGCCGAATCCACTGTGATTAACGGCAGGGTCGGCGTGACGGCTTAAAACCCTTCATTTGGATTTTTTACCCTGCCAATGCTCTCATTTAAGATGATACATGTAATGTTCTGCAGAATGTAGGCTATATCTCTCTGTCTACATCTCTGTCTGTCTGTCTGTATTGTTTGATCATTCTGTTGTTCCATCCATGTAATAAAAATAGTAATATACTGTATGCTTTTTGACTGATATCAGCAAATATAAAATATATCCAAATATATATTTTTTTCCCTACATTTTTCTTTCTAGTTGCATTCTTTTTTCAATCACATAACAGAAGACGTAGGTTTTTGAAGTGGCATTGTTATGTTGATGATATATCTCTTTTGTATAATGTGGTATTATTGTCACGTACTATATAGCTCAGCATGCAGTATGCAAATTTCTATTTCAAACATGCCTGTGTTTTCTTTGACATTGAGGCAGCCACCTTTGGGCTGGATGTCCACTGGCAGCCAAGCAGACCACCAAGCTCATCTTTAGGATGACCCCCTCCAGTCCCCAACCCTAACCTTTATACACTGCCACTGCTGTTTTTTGTGAAGTCGCATCGTTGTGTGTTTGTTGTTTTGGTTGCATCAGTGGGCTTATGGCCCGAAGAAGTCGTGTTTGTTGGTTTGTCCTAGATTTATTTTTCAAAAAATCCTATATCTCTTTTTTGCCCATGCTCTTTCTCCCGTCTTGCTGCCCTGCTCATGAGCTCAGAACAGCCCAGCGGCTCAGAGCCGCGAGAACCCCTCCCGCATTTCTCTGAGCCAGCTCTGCAACTCCTGCTGCGTCCTGCTCTTTCATGCCCATTCTCATAGCCCACATTAATATTCAACAGTATACAGTCATGCTGCAGTCATACATGTGTGAGTAATAGTCACTTTGCTTAAACGACGCTGAGATGAGAGCCGCATGAATCAATTCCGTACTGGAAGCTTGTTCTTTCATTTGTGGAAATAATGGGCCGAATGAAACTGGCCATCAGAGGCTGATGATAAGACCCAATGTGGTGATCCGTGCTGCAGGGCCACACCAGTGCATGTGCCACGATCGGGTTTTGAAAATACCTTCAAGTTTTGTTTGTGTCGGGGGACAGATAATGATTATCATATGTCCTTGTATTTCCTCATCATGTATACTGTGGTCGGTATGAGGCCACGTCTCGAATCACAGGCTTCAGTGAGTTTTAGAGGCCTTTTATTATCCATCTGAATATATAACTGAGTGGAAAAATACAAAGCCGGTGGTTTGGACAAATTCCTGAATTTTAGAATTGGCAAATCCTTTGAGGTTCAGAATGTAAAACTTGAAACATTAATTGCTACCTGATTGTTGGCATGACAGGCATGATGATTTAAATACAAAAAAAAAAATCAACAACGACCGGAATTTCATTATTTTTTGGAATTTATCTGTTGTGTTAATATGTGACACAAACAAAAGTAATTATATTATTATGTAATAGTTAATACACAGTATTCTGTGATGAAAATGAAAGCGTAATTATTTATATATAATATTTATAAACTAATTCGACATAAAAACTAATTATAATATATGATAATAATTGTGTTTGTTTGCATGAGATAGATAGATAGATAGAGAGATAGATAGATAGATAATAGATAGAAAGATCAGGATGCAATTTAGAGTTTAATTTTTAGACTGTAATTTATACATATATATAGATATATATATATAAGTATCTTAGATATTTGATATGATATATATATCATATATATTTATACTAAGAACATACAATTAACCAATGCAAGTGGAAGTCATTACAGTAGGTGTATTTTTATTATACATATCCTTTGTTTCAAGCAGTTAGATACGTGTGTTGTGTTTGTGTGTTGTGTGTCATAATGTAGTTATTATAGAATTATATATATATATATCATATTTATATATCATATTCCATTGAGATATTTATAAAAAACAGAAAAATGAGCATTTTTCAGTTTCATTGCGGCTTCAATGCTAGTACAGTAATTTTTTTTTGTGTGTGGAGTTAACCCACGTATTCATTGAAGCCTCTCTGCATCGTTTCATTTTTAATTGAGGTTTCTTTAACCGTGTCCAAACAGCACAACCCTCTTTTTGGTTGTTGTCCCTGGTTACGTGAGACAATTTAGCCTTTCATTCTCGCAGATGATGTATTCACACCCCAAGTGTACACTGTTTTCCGCCTCTTTTTTGATAATTTGTTTTAAGTTTCATCACGAACTGTGTAGCCTATCGCACCAGGCAACAGTTCAAGGCACTAAATATGGTGTTCTATGGAGATGAGAGCAATTGCCATGACGTGAAAATACACACGTATTACTTTTACAACATCCCCAGGAATCAAACATCGTTTGCAGTACCTGCCGTCTACAATTTGTTTTATTTCCTTTCCCAAAAAGGCCCAGGGCTCAGCGAGCACAGCGCACGAGTCAGACAGGCTTTTGGTCCGGTGTTTAATACTCACACCAAGTTTGGATCTTTTCTTCTTCTTTTTTTTTTTGCCGCAGAGAGACCAATCACCTGTGCTCAGAAGGACATTGGCTTCAACCAGACAGATATCTTCAAATCCCCGCTGCAGGGGTTTACAAAACCCAATTCTGGGACCTTCAACCTCACAAACTGCTCCGTCTGTCCTATTTCTAAAGTTCCTTTTTCCCCGAGCAGATTTCCTGCAGATCGGGTATTTAGATACCCGCAGGTGAGGTTGAACTAATTGTCCTAAGACAGGAAAGTTGCGATTTTGAGATACACTGAGGACTGGATAATGGTGAAACCCTTGTCTAAGGTAAACATCTCTCTTTGTCCTCAGGAATTTTGCTGTGTGCGCTTTTCCTAGTTTTGTTGTTCATTTTTTTATAACAGTCCAGATTGTGAGTTCGCGATTGACACATTGATCTGAATTAGCAACATTTTCTATGCCGATTCAGTTTATGTCACAGTTTGTATTTTTTGTTTTCTCATGGCTGTTCAGTTGAGGTTGGCCTGCAGGTAGCTGTGGCTGGTAGCAGATGTTTGGGTGTCATGCATTTAATTTAACAGCATTTTCGGGCAATTAAGTGCAGAATTTTGTTCTGGATCTCCAAAGTATACCTAGATAATGTGCATTATAGATATTCACAGCAGAGCCTGTTTTTTTAATGTATTCAAATAACATTTTAAATGCGCTCCAGGGTTCCATTTCCACTCAGAAAAGCTAACATGTGTCTTGGGATTTAGTGAGTACAGTTCTCTTGGAGAAATTAAAGATATCAATCCATATGTTAATATTAGTAAAAGGATTTGCTAAAATTTTATTAAAGCTTATTCATAAACTAACGCTTTTTAATTTACAGTCTCTTAAATATGACAATTATAAATTATATTTCCTGATGTTAATGTTTAACCCTAATCAAACAGGACATTAGTATTATTTATATGCTATTATAAAATCTGTCTGGAAGAATTTGCAATTATTCTTTTGATATTTATATTTTACTTTTCATTTTAATGTTAAAGTCTTAGTAATTTTCTTGGTCACACCGTTATATTACAGTGGCCTTAAACTACTATGTGACTTTACATTTTTAATTAATCATTTGGTACAATGAACTTATTGTGTACAACATAGTTTTACATTGTACCCTGCATGTAATTACCATCTGTAATTAATTTCTGTAATTTACATTTATAATTAACACTGTTAACCATCCCTTTACACCCTTAACCCACCACCCCTTAAACCTACCCATACCACCAAAAGCACCGTGTCTCCTAACCTTACCCATATTCCCACCTCAATAGCAGCAGCAGAAGGGTATTGCCAATACAGTATGAAAACACGATAAGTGACATTGTACTTATTTTTTGATGCAAGTAGTGGTTAAGAGCCCACTTATATAAAGTGGGACCATTTTCTTTGAATTTTTTATGATTTTGTTGATTTTGTCATTTTTCTATTAGTTTTTATATTTTTATTCTTAATATTATTTTTATAGTTTTTAGCATCTTCAACTATTTTGGGGAGTAAGTATCTATTTTTATTTATTTTAAACCCATCTGAATCAAAGCATGTCAGTTTATTTTTCTCACGACAACAGTAAAAAGAAAACATAGCAAATTACTTGTTTTTTCCTCGCTCATAAGAACATCTAAGTCCCATCCAGATGTAATGTCTGATGATTGCGAGTATAAGTTTTATTTTGTGGTCACATTGTTTTTTGCTTAGACATTTTGACCTTGATCGAATACTATAAGCTAATTTTCCCTGTTGCTGCCTAGTGGCACCTTCATTATGAAGTTAATCACCTTCTTGCCAACTTTCTGGGTAAAATACACAGTTGGTGGTTCAAGCACTGCTGTCATCCTGTCCCAGTAAAAAAGAGAATGGAACATCCTGAAGAGAGTCCAGCCACAAAAACTGCGTCAGAAGGGCCAATCTAGTAGCAATGTCATGTAAGGTATGATCCTCAATTTTAAATTAATTCCCATTACTGATATAAAATATTAATTATAAGTAAAAAGCACATTAAAATTAAAGTCACTCTCAAAATTACAACAGCCAATTCCAATCATCAACAAACATCTTCTTTTCAATAATTATAATTTACTTTTGGTTTAGAGAAATAATATTTGTATAGCGAAACATATGAGCTAAAGTAGCATAAAGAGTTGAATCATGGCACCTATAAGCCATGGGTGCTCCATGTGGAAGATGCAGCAGTTCGAGTTTCAACCTGCAACATTCTGAAATCAACTGCCAAGATAAGATAAAGGAAAGCGACCATTTGCGAAGTTATCCATCTCCATAAGAGGTTGGTTAACCATACTAGTCATATTAGACATGAGCCGATGTACCTTCTGTCAGGTGCGGTTTTCAACCTGAAGTGCACTTTCAGCTTCATCATAGCACAGTTTGCCGTTTTTTCTCAGGTGATTAATTTTCAGTGAAACTTGTTCCGCCGTTTACAAACAGGTTGCAACCATTTGAGCTCCCATTTAGCAGTGCGGTTTTAATTTACGCCTGTCTGAAACCGATTGGGAGCAGCAAGCCGAGTCGCCTGAGACCACGACTGTCTGCAAGCCACTCAGACATGGAGCACATATGCTGCACGAGAGCAAATGAGTGCCGGGTGCAAATGGAGGGAAGATGAGTAATTCATGGCACGGAGTCAAGTCAGTGGACCCGGATTGTAATTTAGACTGGCAGTGTTCACCTGAGTGCCAGCACAGCTTACAGCCCCCATCATGATATCATCATGATTCAAGAGCGCACAGAGCTCTCTTCGCATTCCTCTCGTATACTTCTTTTTGTTTATGTGTTCATTTAGGTCTTTGCTCTCTGTCAAGAGTTAATTCTGCTGTCTGGTGAAATACGCTGCAGGTTTAGACATTAGGATGTGCAGTAGTGAGGCGGCGAACATAGTTTTTTGGAGTTGGCTGTTACAAAGAAATTACTTCTAAATTGTCAAGAAAAAAGAGGAGATGAATCTAGGGAGATTTTGGTTGGTGTTTACCTCACCAATTTCGGTGTGAATATATTGTTTGCGTTAGTGCCTTATTGTTTGTTGTAGGTCACCTTGGTGAGAAGGCATCTGCTCAAAACAATTAATCTCATGTAAATGTTTGGTTTGGAATGGATGCTGGTGTCCTCAGCAGGATTTTTAAAGTCAGCGTGAAAGTCCCCTGATGTTCAGGATGTCTATTTTAAAATGCACTTCCAAAAAGCTAATAATAAATAGATGTATTAGCTATTTACACAAAGTTCATTTGGTCAATGCAAGAACACAGATGAGTTCTACTTTTTAATGATATAATTATTATATATCCATTTAAATGTCAGCTTTATATGAAAAATGCTTTTGCAACAGTGAGCAAAAGTTTTATAATAACTAATTTTTTTTATTTTTTTATTTTGAGGGTATGGGTTAGGATGACTTTTTCCCTCATGGAACGCAAACAGGAGTTATTATGAAAATGTCAAATCTGTTTTTGTTTTTTTTCATCAAATGAAAATGTCAGGGGTATTTTGGTTGGTTTTACATACATTTATTATATTATACACACACACATACACACACATTGCAGTATATGCAGTGCATGGGGGCGCCACTCATGGGGGGTGCAATTTTGCCGAAATCATTGTGTGAAAATCTTCTTTTACCCTCAGGGTGATTCTGGGGTCCTTGAGATGTTTTGACATGCCCTGACATCTCTATTTATTTCAGCTAGTGATAATGGCCATGAATATTTAGTGATTCACACCTGAGAGACAAAGGGCCGTTCCCCTAATGGCCCATCAGTGGAGTCATGTGACTGGTTGGGGCAGGGTAAAGACAGAATGTGGAGGAGATTGAAAAAAAAACTGGGTTTTTTAAATTATTAGTATTATGTTTACAACACAGCATAATCTAAAGCATACATAATGAAGGTCAAAGACACATTATTGTGCACGCTGATCTAACCACAGAGATGTGAACTGACTTGGTTTCATCCTGAACACAGCTTCTTTCAAACAAGTGAAAAACAAGTAAACCAATAATTGCTCTTATGAAGTTTGCCGCTGCCTTCTTTCTAGGATTCAGAGAAAGAAAAAAATCTCATCAGACTTGTCAGGAGCTTGTTTTACCTAGAATATCAGTGTAGCTGAAAATCTGATGTTGGTAACATGCGCTCTCAGAGGAAAACTAAAATTTTAACCGATGACTCCAGTGAAGTCAGCAGGATTCATTGAGAGGTAGGTATTGCATCACTAAAAAAACAAAACAAGGGCAAAACCGATTTTGAGCATTGGGAGCATCTTTGTAGTCAGGACTTGCGGCATGCTTTGTACTATCATACAAAAAAGGGACATTTTATACTGAGAAACAAATTATATTGTTAACATGTTATGTAAAAATATATTTGTGACAGAGTATTAAAGAATACTCTCCCCAAAATAAGTAAATTTTGACATTGATCACTTAGCCCGCATGTCGTTCAGAAAAACCCATAAAATGCCGTGCGTCTCCGGAACACAATTACGCTATTTTGGATGAAAACCTGGAGCTTGAGACTGTCCCCTAGACTGCAAGTGTAAATAACGCGTCAAGGTCCAATAAAAGGTATGAAAGTCATCTTCGCATACTCCATCGCCATCAGTACGTGCAATTCTGGGTTATATGAAGTTGACGGGAAACACTGTTTTGGTAAGTCTAAAGAAAAACAAAAAAATACAACTTTTAATTCCGATTGCTCATTCCTTTGTCAGCAGTCTCCTCTGTATCTCTCCAAGCTCACCGTATGCTGTGTAATGCTCTTCTGTATCAGTCTGCGCCACAAGGATGTGCTTTGTTTTAAAAAGTACAGATAGAAACAGCGCATCCTCATTGTGGCGCCGGATGAACACAGAAGACCTGACACATGTTATTATTTTACTGGGCATTCTGATGGGCGCACAGTCTCAAGCCCCCAGGTTTTTTCATCCAAACTATCTTAAAATGTGTATTCCGAAGACGACGGAACTTTTACGGGTTTGGAAACAACATGGGGGGTAAGGGATTAATGACGACAAGATTGGTGTAACAATTTTGCGGTGGACTATCCCTTTAGATAATAAACCCATGGTCTAAACATTCTTAGAACTCTTTGTCACCTTTTTTTTCACCCTCTGATGCGATTGTATCCCCATTCCAAGTGCACATGGCTAGTTATCAGGGGACCGTTTTGTTTACGTTTCACACTGACTTTGCAGAAAGGTTTTCTGTGGAGTTAGTTTAATTAAAATAAAGTAATAGTAAATTACCTAGATGTTGAGTGTTATTAGGTGCCAAAGCACCACTGATCTGCATACCCCATGCAATTGTGCAGTTTTGCCCCTGTGTGTGTGTGCTGTGTGACTGCTAGATATTTTGCATTTGAACGTCAATGATGTCTTCTTACATTCAGCATTTAGCAGACACTTTTTTCCATCTGTAGACTTACAATACATCTCAGAGGCTATACTTTTTTTTTTTTTTTTTTATCAGGTGTTCTCTCCCCTGGGGAATTGAACCCACAACCTTTATGCATGGTAACAGCAATTGCTCTACCACTGAGGCCACAGGACCACGTTTTGTCAATTGTTAAAAGTAAAAATGGGGATGGTAGCAAAATGTATTATTTTATTTTGATTAGACATTTTTTAGATATTCACATAAACCAATTATAATTTTTCACAATAAGAAGATCAGGAACCAATTAATGTTAAACTGGATTTCCATGTTGGTTTTTATCTAGCAATAACTTTCTTTGAGCCAAACCAGCCTTCAGAAAAAAAGCCAATCTTGGCAAACACAACCAATCAAGAGACCAAAACCAGTCCTAGACTACAGGAAGTCAGGCTAATGTTAGCTACATTAAATATTTTCATACCACAATTTTTTGGTTTAAAAATTGACTCTCAACAGTTAGCAAAATACGCTACACACTATGTGAGGACTGAGCAAAGAGGGATTTCCCGTCAGTTATTGGTGAAGTTTTTTCTGATGTTGTTTGACAGAGGTTCCTGCAGAAGTGTCTTTTAGCATCCGAGGGACTGCAGCAACTGGTAGAGAATCATCGATGAAGATAAGTGTAATCGTACGCACTCCGAAACTACACTCCTGTGAACCAACGTCACGTGTCAATGTTTTATTCCCTTTCTAATTCACTCTACATCGTCGAGATAGGTTTGCTTGCCACATAAAGGGAAACACCTTACTCACACGGTGCCCACATCAATGAAAAATGGACATATTTATTTCGCTCAATACAGACCATACCCCCCTGCCCAGTGTATTGCAGCTAGTGATGAGTCAACTGCATATCGTGAAATCAAACCCAACTAACGACAGGAATTGTTGTCTAACATTAGCCGACTTGTGAGATAATTTTGTTTTCTATCTCCATTGTGAATGTGAGAAGAGGAGTGCTGCTACTCCTCCTTCGCTGTGTGCCATTGGTGTCTTGCTTGTGGTCCTGAGAGGTAATTTGTGTAGTAAATTGAGTATGAACTCCCCATGAGAGAGATTTCAAAAGCGCAATTGAGTTGAGCAGTATGTGTTTGTTTGTCTTGCATGTGCTTTCATTTGTTTTCAGATAATTAGAATTTGCATGGCTATTCCAAAATATTCACCCAATTCAGTTTGATTGTCTTTTTATTTTTGCTCAATTGCCGAAACTGGCTAAACTATTCTTTTCAGCATAATGACAACGCAAATAACATACACTTAGTGTATCATGGGGTCACGGACTGTGGATCAGTTTTGTGTTTCACCTGCATAAACATCTGTGTACTGGCTGGTGTCAAAAGGAATGCCACTTTTGAAATTCACAAGCTCGTCAAAACTACAAACTACACCGCATAAATTTTCAGCACTATGTATGATAGAGTTTAATTATAAAATCGATTCACTGGGCTGACTTTTACTTTTATAAACTTTCAAGCCCTAGAATGCATCGTGATTTTGTACAGCGACTCTCAATTGAGTGTTATAAAAAATGAATTGCTTCAATTGCGGCTGAATTCATTTATTATAACCTCTACTACCTATGAGCAAATATAAGATTAAATCAATTCATGTGGGGGATGACTATTTAATTCTCAGTAGAAGGTGCAATACCTACTGTGTCCAAGCCACTTTAGACTAATGAGAGAAGTCTTAAGAAAAGCTTAGTTGCGATTCATTAGGATGATGTGATTCATTAGAACGCGATCTCAAAACCCATGCTAATCAGGCAGGTATCCGAAAGCAGTTTTAGAGACATGAATCGCAGTAGATCCATTTAGGACTTATGAAGCGTGATTCATGAGTAGAACGATCATTCGAACTTTTTTCCATCCAGCAACAAGCACTACTGCGTATTAATAGCAGTTTAGAATGCATCAATTCTACAACCAGGATTGACTATTATGTTCATTAGTAAATGCTGATCTGCCAAAAAAAATTTTTGCAGTACCTACTCTACTCTGAAAATGTAGTGAGAGTTTACCACATACACCATGTGAATCAATTCTTTAGGATCTGACTTGATTTCAATTTAACAACGATTCGAGAACCCGACTTTCTGAGTTTTCTAACGCGTTACTATAGTGGACGCCTGTGATGGAACCTACTAAGACAGATGAATTGCATTCACTATAAAGTCAAGAGTCAAACTACACAAATATAATGAAGCGAGATGTTTTGTAGGTGGTTTATTATGGACCCGCTATTGTGAATTGGTCAGGTCAGACGGAGGGCGGTAAACACGCTAGGCCAACCCTAGCTAACAACCCAAACTCGAGGCTGGTTTGTAGTGATGTTTTCTCCCTGTTTAAGCAGGCTTGTAAACCCAATTCTCTTACACAATCTATGTTTTTGGGTATACCAACCTCCCCCTGATGCAACACTCGACCAAGCCGCTGGCACGCTCTACCATTCTCTTGAAATTCACCACTCCACCCCACCCTCCCCAGTGTTTACCCTAAGCTAAGCGCAGATGCTTCTCATTCCCGCCCCATGCTGGACATCTTCCCCCTGTGCTTCAAGCCTATTTCTACACTTATTCCGTTAAGTCTTAAAAAGTAACAGTGTCGCTATTTCCATTGAGTCTACTGAACCTTCCCAGCCGTGTCCTGCCGTCGATTCGCAGGGCAACATCGGGCATGAATGTGGTTTATAGCACACGTCATACGAGGCTTTATAGATGTGCTCATGCGTGGGGCTTGTTTGCATGTTAGGATAATTTGCCAAGCCAGATGTGAAATCACATACCTACATGCTCTTCTTAATAGCCTTGTATCATGAATTATGCATATACCAACAGTACCATCAAGTTGCAAAGTTTTTGTTTTTAGTTATGAGCAGAGGCACCATGCCAGCTTCTTTTGAACAGGCCTGTTATTTTTTGCTTGCTTTTTGTGATGCCAGTAACACTGAATTCATTACTTTGGATTTCGTTTCACAATTTGTGCATGTATTTGCTACCAGTTTAATTAAATAAGTGTGTGTGACTGTGTACTACATTGTATTTTTGTGGAGATATTCACACTTTACATTTCCTTGTTAGACAACTTGCCTTAACATAGCAAGTAACAATGTAAGTGGATTTCTGTTTACTGCACAGCTGTTTCCCTGAGCAAGGTAGCAAAAAGATGAGGAATAAAAACAAGACAAAATCTAGAATTAATTAAAGCCATGTATCCTGACAAAAATACATGTTTGCGAAAGCATAATATAATGAAAAATGATTTCTCGATTATAGTAGATGATTTTATAGAAGATGAAACCGACTATTCATGGCTTCGTCCATATATTCTGACAAGAATATTTTTTTAAGGCACAAATATAATGAAATGTTATAGTAGATATTTATAGAAGATGAAATTGGATTTGTTGGACAAACTTTGCTGGCTTGTTTGATTCAGATTGGATCAATCTGGATTTTTAATGTTTATCTAGTCATGACCCTCAGTAGATGACTAACTTTTAATTATTAATCCAGCATATTCACTTTAAATATATTTTGTTGAATTCCCTTGCACTTAATGTCGGAGTAACAACTAATAATTATATTTTAGTGGTGTTTATAATATAACTATAATATCGTATAATGACATATATATAATATATATAATAAATATAATATAAAAAAAAAAATATAAATATAATTATAATATAATATGTTTAAATAAAACATGTTGTTTGACCAGCGTGCTTAAAGAAAAAAAACATTGCTAACTTGGTAAATTAATTATGTAACTTGTATGCACTTTATTTATTTAACATTAAGTAACTGTTTAAAAGGAAAAAATATACTGTAAGTGTTGGGTTCCTGCAATTAATGTGGATAACCTTTGTGTATATATTTTATTGCTTGCTTGTATATATTATTGATTGATGGAAACAATGTTAAACAATATAATATGATATAATATTAACAATATTGGTAAATGCATATCAGTATAATATATACATTAAAATAAACATAATCTTGTATATGTGTAGCATTTATGATGTTTATTTCTTGATGGTGCCCCCTTTTATGTATGAGGTAGTGAACAGCCATGTAACGTGAAACGAAAAATATGGAGTTGGTAAAACGCTAGTAATAGAGATTTAAAGATCCAAATACACCTGTAGCTAAGAGTCATTATATCATCACCCATGTCAACAGTACCTAAAAGTAGCTTTTCAGCCAGTTATAAATGCGCATCACACACGAAATGCCAAAATAAAGGTCAGGAAATGGAAGAGGTAGCAGCTGAAGAGTGCAAAGTTCCCCATTGACTTTTAAACGCTACATTTAACCTTTCAAGCACCCCTCTTGGTCTATCGTTCTTTAGTCCAAGGCCAAGATAGCTCTGCAGGACCACGAGTGGTCCAAAAAGTCTACTGATTTTGCATTCAAAGAGGCCATTTCGTGTTCATTGTGAGTAAAGACACACATCGAACAGTCTCTGCCCCCAGGCTCAAAGCCCCTGTTTTTTGGGGGGTTTTTTCCTGCGTAAAGGATGCGCTCTATATTATGAAGGGTTTTAGGGAAGGGAACGCACGTGAATGCAGCTTTGTCTCCTCTCTGATCAAGAGTTTTCTGCTATTTGGTTGGTGGTGCAAAGGAAATTATCATTTGAAGTTGACTCATGTTTCCTTTGGTATTACCAACCAAGCCAGTTTGTCATGCAGCAATTCCACTCAGAAAAGCTGAATGGCTGTGCGTTTGTATGAAAAGGCCTCTCACCGACACACTGTAAGACGTCTGCTAACGTGATCTTGCTTGGTATATTTATCAGTCCAGCTCACACTAATTTCCAGGGGAAAAATGTCACACAGCCCGCATATGGCCTTTTGTGCAATGTTAGCGGACTTGCTTTTAAGAACATTTTTGCAGCGCTTTGCATTCCCTGACTTCCCTTTTAATGTGATTAGCGGCACATAGAGATGTCGAAGATAAGCAAATGTCCCTTTGGTCACCACCTGGTGGCCTTGCTAGATCGTTTAGAGAACTCTATCAGGAACAAACATGCTTCAAAGGCTCCACATGCTCCGGGTCCAATCTTTGGTGTTGGAAGGTCTCCTTTGTACCCCGGGACTGGGGTCTTTCTCGTCCCGAATCCGAATGAGTTCATGTTCACTCTCACTTATGTTTTTTTTTTCTTTTTTAAATCTTCTCACCGTGCAGAAATCGTCGTTTTTCGTGCCTCAGTAAACTGCCATGTGATTGTACGTTCGTAGCCACATTGTTTTTCGCCTAGGTGCCTTGGTGAGCTGTGATTTTTTCAAAAAGAATTTCCAGTTTTCATTTTCAGCTGGGGCTTTCTCGTCATAGCACTGAACCGCAAACTCCAGGGAATGACCTTTGCGTAACCTAATCGAGATTTCAAAATCAATAAAGTGTGCCGGCGAACAGATTTCGGGCTCCTGTTACTGAAGATTTCCCTGATTACTTTTTGAAGTGCCTTTTAGCGGAAATGGCAGAAATAGACATAAGGCTAGAAGAATGCACCTAGATCGGCCGGTCTGATATCCCATACTTCTCATGTTTTGGCCCCTCACAACCACTTGCCGTTTCCACTTTGGTCCTCAGCTGCTGTCAGAATGACAGTGGCCTGCAGTTATTATCACTTCAGCACAGATGCAGAGTGAGACTCATAAACACATGAGCTCTCAGCCCTGCAGCAGTGCATAAAGTCTTCCCCCGTTCAATCACCCCCTGTAAAGTCAAGGCAAAAGGCTCTTTATTTCTCCAGAAAAACCCACTGATCCCCCACCTGCGTGAACATGAGCCTGGTTTGTTAAAGACTACTGTGTGCCAGTTTAACGCAGTCACGTTTGGAACCCGTGTGTCCCAAGTTCCAGAATGACACATTATGAAAATGCCAGTTTGGGTTTTGGGAGGTCACAATCTTAAAGGAACAGTTCACCTCAAAAATGGAAAATTTGCTTGAAAATGTACTCACCCTCAGGCCATCCAAGATGTAAATGAGTTTGTTTGTGTTCTCAGGAACGGATTTAGAGAAATTGGCCATTACAGTCACTTGCTCACCAATGGATTCCTCTGTTAGTGAATGGGTGCCAATCAGAATGAGAGCAGTCTATAATCTTGTATCTAAAGAGAGAAATAAACTCATCTGCATCTGGATTGCCTTAGGTGAATAACATTTTAAGCAAATTGTCATTTCTGGGTGCATGTATTCCTTTAAGGCACAACAGGCCCGCGTGAAATTGGGTAAACTAAACTAATACATATCAATATACTTCCAGGTTGATTGATTGCATTGAAAAATAATAAATAAATACAAAAAATATGTTACAAAAATCTGAAAGTTTTATTTTTTTCCTGAAATATTTTATCTTATATGCGCAATGAGGCCCATTCTATACTTAATATGCACTAATTTTGTGTAAATTGCCAGAACAGAAATCTGAATATCGAATAAAGCCCAGGTTCAAAAGTGGTTGTTTCATTGTTTGTTGACATACTAGAGTTAAAGGTGTGTTACAGAGTGGTTTTGTGTATTCTTGTTCACAATGTTTTTAGGAATAAAGATGATGTATAAAAAAAAAAAGAGAGGAAAATTATATATAACACAAACCCCTCACTCAAAAATCTTCAGATTATAGATGGGAATAAACTTGTTTACCAGTGTCGGTGTATATAAGTGCTACTGAAGTAAAGATGTTCTGGACTCCGTGCATCGAGAGACAGAAAAAAAAAATCATTTTGAGAAAATGGCCTTTTAAAGATATGTACCATAACTGAATTTACAGATGCAACAATACAGTAAAACAAAACACTAAGGGTGTATTTTTATGTTGCATGTGTCTTCTCACTAGTCTGAATGGAACGTATTATGACAAGCCAAATAGCCCCCAAAATCTCATAATTGCACCAATGGCCTGAAAAAAATAACAATTTGTTTTTTGCCGGTGGTGTCTTGCCTTACATTCGAACATAAGCTTTCCATAACACATGGACGTTATTAGTCACTGAAAAATTGCATTCACCCTCAAATTTCCTTTCCGCAGGCTAAGATATACATGCCCCTGGATAACTAAATTATATCTGCTGGTGTCAAACAGGAGGCAGGAGGGGAGAGGATGGGCAGAAGCAGGAAAGAGTTTCGGAGAGTGCAGGAGGGGGCGGACACTACGGAGGGAATGGAATGTGACAGTGCTCTTCTTCTTTCGCCTGTGTGTTTCATTCCTAGTCTCATGCTAATTAGCACTGGGATAGAGTGGGGAACAGAGGCCATGCCAGAGCCGTGAGAGGTGCCTCTGGTGAACCCATGATGCAATTGCAGGGCTTTACCTGTGCGATATCAATGCGGAAAGAAACCTCTGTGGCTCATATCAAAAGCAGCATCTTAGTAGACTTGTGTCAGCCTGGCTGGGCTGGATCTTTTGGTTCGCTGCAGGCAGAAACAGGTAGTTATCAAAAGATCTTGTTTTCACACCATTGGACGGCATTTGACATGTATTCCCATCATTTAATGTTTTAGGTAGGCTAATTAGATATAGCCATACATGTTCTTATTAAATTCAAAGAAATGCTGGTTTGTGGATCAGATGCGGTTTGATGGAAATACTGTAGGTCTGCACCCTCAAGCTTTAGCCTTGTGTTGATTCTGAAAATGGAAAAGGGCCAGCTTCTGTTGCTCTTAGGCCTGATGAAGGCATATTGATACAAAACTGAATGAGTAATATTGAGAGGAATATAGTCTGGGGGTCTGTTTGGAGGCACTTTCAGGCCTCCTTGCTCTCAGGTCTACATTCTTTCTTGTGGTTTGGTTGCTAGGCACTTCATCTGGGAACTTAATGTGTAATTAGAATGTGTGCAGTGTTTATTTTCTATCTGGTTCTCTTACACACAAAAAAGCATGTCTTCAACTATGTGAGCCACTGCACCAAAAGCTAAGATAAAGTTATTTTGCTACATAAATGGAGAAATGCACCAGTAAATTGTCTAATAAATGAAAAATAAAATGCTAAAAAGCTGAAATCATTCACTATAAATGACTCAAGTGAATTTAGGAATCACAACCATTATAATGTACAGTATCAAAATATAGATATACATTTTGAGATTTTGCTAAAGATTACATTTAGAAACTCTAATAACAGTTTTTAAATGTGTAAAATCGCTAATATTGGCTGGGAACAATATGGTGTGGAAATTGCAGTAATTTGCAAGGGACAACTTCTCACTTTGAGCACACAAAATGCGTGTCTCGTTTATTTTTCAAAAACCAAACAGAAAACTCCAACCATGGCGCTGACCGGTGTTTTACGTCATCACGCATTCCGAACATTTAAAGGGACCACGATCCCTGAACAGTTTATGCATGCAGAACACAGTGTACAGAACTACACTTAACAATGGTGAATTATGTCTGTCACATTCACTACACACGTCCCCCCAGAATTCACCATATCAGAAAAACCCAACTGTCAACGGGGGGGGGGTGGGCGTATCAACCAGCCACAGCGACTGCGCTGTACCGGAGGTCGAGGAGACCCCACTGCAGCTGGTGTACCGTCATTACCCGGGGAGGGCATGGGGTGTGGGAGGCTTGGGTTGGGTAGGAGCACTGGGTGGGGGCAGAGCAGTAGGCCGTCCGCGTCGTGGGGGCTGGGCCAAGTCAACGGGCCTGGCCACGTCCAAATGAGGCCTGTTTAAGGCGGTCAATGGAGAGCGCTCGCTCCGGTTTGCCACCCCTGTCCACCACAAAGTGTTTGTCCCCTGTCTCCAGAACCCGGAACGGGCCCTCGTAGGGCTGGTGTAGCGTCCTCTGTGAGCATCGTGGCGAATGAAAACATAGTCGGGCTGTTTGAAGTCCAGCGGGGATGTGCGACTGAGGGAGGCCATGACAGGAAGTAGGGACAGGTGCAAAAAACCTCGCATTATCCAGTAGAGTAGACCGCTGGAGAGTGGGCAGACCAGGGAACCGTGGTGCTAGGGACAAAATCCCCTGGTACTCGCAGCGGCTGTCCGTAAACAAGCTCCACGGATGAGGACTGAAGGTCTTCCTTTGGTGCAGTCCTGATACCCAGCATCACCCACGGGAGCTTGTCGATCCAGTTGCTGTCTTTGAGGCTGGCACGCAGGGCAGCCTTCATCGATCTATGAAAACGCTCACAGAGTCCGTTAGCCTGCGGGTGATATGCAGATCAAGTCGTGCGGTGGAGTCTCACTCCGAGGCTCTGTGCGACAGCGTTCCAAAGCTCGGACGTGAACTGTGCACCTCGGTCAGAGGAAATGTCCGAAGGGGTGCTGAAACGGGCAATCCAGGTGCCAAGAAATGCCCGTGTCATCTCGACAGATGCCACCGATGTCAGTGGCACAGCCTCAGGCCAACGGGTGGTCCTGTCAACCATGGTTAACAGATATATGAAACCTTGAGAGAAGAGCAGAGGACCAACCAGGTCCACGTTTACGTGGTCAAAACGCCTCTCAGGAACCGGGATGTTTCTAACGGGGCTTTTAGTGTGGCAGTGTACTTTGGCCCGTTGGCACTCAACACAGGTGTTAGCCCAGTCCCTAACGTCCTTCTTGAGGCCGTGCCACACAAACTTTGCTGAAACAAGCCTCTGTGAAGCTTTCGCACCTGGGTGGGAGAGACCATGGATGGCATCAAAACCTGCCCGCCTCCACCCCGAGGGAACGATAGGCCCGAGACTACCTGTGGAGATGTCACAAAGGAGCGTTGTGCCGGCATTGCCAAAAACCACGTCCTTGATCTGCAGCCCTGTAGTCGAGGTTTTCAGATGTTGCACGTCTGGGTCTGTGGTCTGAATTGCGGCCATGCGGTTGTAATCCAAACCAAGATGGACTGCCCGTGCCAAAGCCCGTGATAGGCAATCCGCCACGTGGTTGCTCTTACCGGCAATGTGCTGCAAGTCCGTGGTGAACTCTGAAATGTAAGACAGATGCCGTTGCTGGCGGGCGGACCACGGCTCAGCCACCTTGGCCATGGCAAAAGTCAGCGGCTTGTGGTCCACAAAAGCAGTGAAGTGTCGGCCTTCCAGCAGGGAACGAAAGTGTCTAATGGCGAGATAGATACCCAGCAGCTCCCGGTCGAAAGTGCTGTACTTCCGCTCACAAAGGCGCAGCTGACGGCTAAAGAAAGCCAGCGGCTGCCAGGCCCCACCTACCCACTGCTCATAAACCGCACCGACAGCATAATAAGAGGCATCCGAGGTGATGGCAATGGGGGCTGTAGGAGAAGGATGCGCCAGCATGGTGGCGTTCGCTAATGCTGCTTTAGTGGCATTAAAAGCCTTGACTCTGCTCTCAGATCCAGTCCACAGCGTGTTTGGGTTTACCTTTTAAGATGCCTCGTGCAAGGGCCCCATGAGCTGAGCGGCTCGAGGGATGAAGCGGTGATAAAAAATTCACCATGCCGAGGAACTCCTGCAGGATTTGACAGTGAGTGGGCGTGGGAACTGGATGACTGCCTCCACCTTTGATGGGAGAGGAACTGCCCCGTCCTTAGTGACTCTGTGTCCTAGGAAGTCGATGGTGGAGAGACCGAACTGGCACTTGGCAGGGTTGACAATTAGACCATGGTGGCTAAGCCGCTCAAAAAGGGTTCGGAGGTGCGCCAGGTGCTGAGACTTGGACGTGCTCGCTACCAGGATGTCATCCAAGTACACAAAAAGGAAAGGCAGGTCCCACAAAACAGAGTCCATGAGGCGCTGGAAAGATTGGGCGGCGGCGTTTTTAAGGCCGAACGGGCATGCGCAGGAACTCAAACAGACCAAACGGCGTGATCACTGCTGTTTTGGGAATGTCCAGTGGGTGTACCGGCACCTGATGATATCCCCGGACGAGGTCCACCTTGGAAAAAATCACCTTGCCAGCCAGGTGTGCTGAAAAATCCTGTATGTTCGGGACTGGGTATCGGTCAGGTGCCGTTGCCTCATTAAGCCGCCGGTAGTCGCCACACGCGGGCGCCAGCCGCCGCCAGGTTTGGGGACGATGTGGAGGGGTGATGCCCACAGGCTGTCGGATTGGCTATGCCCAGGCGTTCCATGTTTGCAAACTCAGCCTTTGCAACGGCAAGCTTGGTCGGGTCGAGGCGCCGAGCGCGGGCGTAGACGGGTGGGACCAGTAGTGGCGAGATGGTGCTCCCACACCGTGCTTCACAGTAGATGAAGAGAAAGTGGGCTGAGTGAGGGCTGGGAAACTGGCCAATAGACGTTAGAAATCATCGGAAGCTGAGAGCATGCTAGACAGTCGTATGGAGTCCGCTTCGCTGAGCGTGCATGTATAAGAACAAAACGTGACAGCATCAATCAGACGGCGGTTCTTTACATCCACCAACAGTCCATGTGCACACAAAAAATCAGCGCCAAGGAGGGGAACGGAAACCTTTGCAGTAAAAAAGTCCCAACCGAAATGCTGTCCTCCGAAACACAATTCAACATACCTTGTGCCATATGTGCGGATGCGGCTACCGTTGGCAGCTTCCATAGGGGGGCCGTGTCTGTCGGTTACCATGTCCAAACGGGATGGCAGGCAGGACGCTCCTTTGTGCCCCCGTGTCGCACAGAAAACGGCGTCCGGAGATGCTATCGCGGATGAAAAAGCAGCCTGCCTACGCGGCCGACACTCATGGCTACTACTGAGCGCCGGCCCTGGCATTTCCCGAAACACTGAAACTGCATGGTGGACGGCATTTGTTAGCCTTGGTTCCAAACTTTTCATGATAGAAACACAATCCTGAAGGCTGTTGGGTGCCAGCAGACTGCTGCCGACGAGAAGTGGTCGCAGCAATGAGTGTGGGTGTCGTCCTGCATCACCGAAGAGATGTGCGCGGGAAAAAGGCGCGGCCGCAAAATGTCCCCTGACTTGCCAGGAAAAATTTATCAGCCTCTTCAGCTAGTCTACGACAGTCAGTGATTGTGGTTGTTGGCTAATGCAGCTCTCACTTGGGAAAGGCAGCTGACGCAAGAAAAGCTGGATGAAAAGAAAATCAGGTCTGTGTTCGCCCAAAAGATCCAGCATACGGTCCATGAGCTCGGACGGTTTGCTGTCACCCAGTCCTTGAAGTGAGAAAAGCCTGCTGGCTCTCTCAGCGTCTGACAGTTCAAAACGTTTTCAACAGGTGGGCTTTAAGTGCCGTATACTTCTCATTTTCAGGAGGATTCGTAAGAAGGCTCACCACTCTGGATGCTGTTTGAATTTCCCGAGAGCAGACACAACGTAGTAATATTTTGTTGTATCCGCGGTGATCTCACGCAATGCAAACTGCGCTTCAGTCTGGGCGAACCATGCCGATGCTGACGATTCCCAGAATTCGGGGAGTTTTGAGGGGTGACAGTGTTCGCGGTCATGATCGCGTCGTGTCTCTGGATACGTCCAGCAGACTAATGTCGGGGTCACCAGTGTGGAAATTGCAGTAATTTGCAAGGGACAACTTCTCACTTTGAGCACACAAATGCGTGTCTCGTTTATTTTTCAAAAGACCAAACAGAAAACTCCAACCATGGCGCTGACCGGGTGTTTTACGTCATCACGCATTCCGAACATTTAAAGGGACCACGATCCCTGAACAGTTATGCAGAACACAGTGTACAGAACTACACTTAACAATGGTGAATTATGTCTGTCACATTCACTACAATGGTACCAATATTTTGTATATCTTTATATATGCTACCATTCAAAAGTTTGGCAGTAAGATGAATTAATTAATTAATTAATTAATCAATCAGTCAATCCTGGGTTGGGGGGGGGGGTCAGGTTACTGATTTGGTGGGCACCTAATCAGCATTTTACAGTGATTTCTGAAGGATCATGTAACACTAAAGACTGGAGTAATGACCACTGAAATATAAATTACATTTTAGAATATATTTAAATAGAAAGATTTCACAGTATTACAGTTTTCACTGTATTTTTGATCAAATAAATGCAGCCTTGGTGAGCAAAAAAGCCAGTCCCTATAAATGCACATTGGGTGTTTTACCATAGTGATTGGTAGAACTGTAACTTGCATTCTCATTTTTCAACACATCTTTAAAGTGTAAGTATGCTATCTTTTTTTTCATTCAAACCAGCTCAGGCTGGCAACTTTATCTCCCCAGTGTCACTGTTGGCTCAGACAGCTGATGTTTCAGGATCAAACCAAACAACACAGTTGACACACACTTGAGTATGTGCTAGTCTGTGTCATGCTATTTACACTTTTACAGGAAATGTCACAAACAAGAGTATGTGAAAACCATCTGCCAGATTCACTGAGAGGTGTTTTTAGTCGTGTTGATTTGAATTTGGATGACTGTAAATATATATGGGAGATGGCATTAATGAATTTATTTAAAGCAGAATAAAAAGATTCGGCAGGGAATCTCACACTGAATCCCCAACCAACAACAGCTCAAGGTGCCTTAACATCTTTGTGTTTGTTTTCCTCTTTGACGCAGATTCAAGAGCAGATGGAGCGCCACAGAAAATTGATCACGCCGTCATCGGCGGTATTGTCGCAGTGGTTGTGTTCGCCATGCTTTGTCTCCTGATTGTTCTCGGACGATATTTTGCAAGACACAAAGGTAAATCAAAAAACATGATTCTGACTTTGGGTTGATTTTTTATTTATTTTTTAATCTCTGGAAATGAAAATTGTTCCTGTTTTGGTACCTACTTTACTCACGAAGCCAAAGGAGCAGACGACGCCGCAGACGCCGACACTGCCATCATCAACGCAGAGGGTGGACACAACAATTCGGATGACAAGAAGGAGTACTACATTTAACTGACTAGACCTGTTTGCTTCCTGTGCTGAACAGCAAACTGTGGACTGCTGGGTTGGGAGGTAGGAGTTGTGGGATTCAATCAGGCTGGATTCACACCTGTGCAGCTGAAGAGACGGTGAGGAGAAGGTGCTGCCATCGAGACGGACGGGGTGTGGGATGGCAGAGCACTAGGAGAGCTCAATTTTAGACCGCTTCACCATCCAACACCTCCTGCTGGGGCCGGTTTTGTTCAGTTTAAACATTTGCTAAGACTTTTGTGCCTTGTTCTGTTCTTACTGAAGTTCCCACTTTCATCAGGACACTGTCTCTCGAACAGTTCAAACCCGCGGTTATTTTATTTTCGTTTCATTTTGGTTTTAATTGCCAGCACATCTTAACGCTCTCTCTCTCATGCCGTTCTCTCTGCAGGTCTGAAAGAAAGCCACACACAAAGTTTCGATGTAAGATTCTGTCAGAATAATCGCTTGGGTTGTTTTCATGGATTGATTCCAAGTAATTTATTTGGCAAATTGCCTGTTGCTCTCCTTAGTCCCTCAGAGAATGACTTAAAGAAGATAGAAACCACTTTTGTTGTGACCAGCAACATTCAACAGCAGTATTGTGTTGCTGCATTATTTATTAGGTATACTGTATGTGATTATAATCGGCTTGTGTTGATATTAGGGCTGTCAATTGAACACATTACTTCAATGCGATTAAATATTTAAAAAATAACATGAAGTCAATAATACCCCTGATCCATATGTAAATTTTGTCAATTACATTACACATTTTTGTCCAATCTGTTTACTTACTCACATTATTATTATTAGGCATAATCTTTTTTAAAATTATCAAAGCTGCCGCACTGTTTATAAATATCTGAAAATGTGGTGCAATCAACATAAAAAATAAAAAAAAATATATAGTTTAAGTAATGTAACTCCCCAAAGATGTAGAGATATTTATGAATTAATAATTACATTTACTGTTTTACTTTTGTCAATATTTGTTTTTCAAAGTATAACTACTCATATACGTGGCATGGTGCCTTAAAACATGGTGCTCGTGGCGTGAGGTGCCAAAAATATTTTGCATTTCAACGAAACATCACAGACATCACATTTGGACTGTAGGGTGATTGACTTATATTCAGTGATATGGAAATTTAACAAACAGTATATTGTCCTCCTATGCCTAATTTGAATTAATTCAATTAATTCATCAGCATATGTTGCAGTTGGTTTGTTTAAAACTTTTAAACGATTGACAGTCCTAATTGTTCCTTAGATATACTGTATGTGATTACAATCGGCTTGTGTTGATATTCATTCCGGCTTGTATCGTATTATCCATTTACCAGCTTCACTCACAGACTAATTTATTCTAATTATGCCCAAGCATTAAAAATGAATGCCAAAGCAAAGAAGAGCAGATCGGCTCCTGGCTCAGCTGTACAGGAAGGCCGTCGCAAAGATGTCCTCTCCTACGAAACACAACATATCTATCAGAGTGTAAAAAAGCTTTCATTTTCTAGCTTGTTCTCATTCAGTAGGCTCAGTATGAGGTTGAGGTCAGTGAGTTTCTCAGAATATTGTTAGTGCTTCTGTGCGCTTCTCATAGTAACATAAAAAAAAAACATTTTGTACTAAATGAAATAGATGGAGCCTGTATGTTGTAAGCCATACTCACAGTTGTGCCCTCCAAAACGTTTCGGTTTGCAGATCTTATTCTAGATTCCTTCAGTCCAGCTCATGTGTAGATGCCAGATTGAATGTAATAACTCTACAATAATGCAAAAGTTTATAAAAGTGAGTCCTGAATGTTCTGTTGATCTCATCAAACTTGCTTTATGTTCAGGTGATGTATGCGAGGGACTATTTTTACAGGGACAAATATTATGTTTCCTCTCTCTTAAATGTATTATAAATGTATAGAGTGTGAAATTATTACATTATTGTAGAGTTAGTATATAGTTGGTGAAATATTACACTCATATCAGGCATTGTTTCATATCTTTGGCCTTCGTCCTAGACAGCTTGACAGATGCGTATTGTTTGTGATTAACTTCATGGGGGCATTTTGGAGTTATGGTGAGAGTATGGTTAACGTTGTAAAATCCTTGTGACAAAATTGTTTGGTCATAGCGTTTACATGAATTTGTGTATTATCAAGTGTTCTTTTTTTGTTTGTTTTTTCTTAGTGTTATTCCTGATATTATCTGACAGGTGAGCATTATCTTGATTTGAAAACGCTATTAAATAATGGTATATTTGTGCGGGGCTCTTGTAGCTAATGCCATTCTTTATACATGGTTATACGGAAAGAAACTTTCCTTTTGATTGTCACTGTATGTTGTACAGAATTTTGTGCTTTTTATACAGCAGCAGATTTATTTAAACATATCATGTTCTGAACGCCTACAACACTAAACTGATTGAGAATGAAGTAAATGAAAGTTAAATTATACCACCTTAAAAAAACTTTGGCCCAAAGTTCATATACTACTTTTCAAAAGTTGGGAGTCAAAAAGATTGCTATTTCTTTATTTTTCTTTTTTTAAATAGTACTATTATTACACAAAGATGCATTAAACTGGGATCAAAAGTGACAGTAAAGACATTTATAATGTTAGAAAACAATTATATTTCAAATAAATGCTGTTCTTTCCAACAGTCTGTTGAAAAATTTATAATATTGAAATTGATTTTTTTTTTTTTTGATAAGAAGAAATGTTTCCTAAACATCAAATCAGCATATTAGAATGATTTCTGAAGGAAAGTGACACTGAAGACTGCTGAAAATTCAGTCTTGCCATCACAGGAATAAATGCAGCTTTGGTTAACATAAGAAACTTATTCAAAAACCAAAAAATCTTAACAACCCTAAACTTTTGAACTGTATATTTTTAAAAAAGATCTATATGTGCTCCCAATTGACATTCCAAGCATGAGAATAAAAAGAAATGTCATTTATAAATGTATACTATATGATTCCACTCAGTTATTATACTGTAATTATAATGGCATGAAGCTATTTCCAACTATCACGTTAAATAAGGAGTGAGGGCTACAAAGTGTCATAACACGGTGAGAGTTTCCACCAACCTACATCCTGATCACTCCTTTCCTTTCTAATGTTTGCTTTAATATAAAGTGAAATGGTAAGAGATCTAAAACTGCCCAAACCTGAAGAAGAAAAAAACATGCACACACAAGCATACCTTCAGTGTAGGTTTGATTCTGCCCTGCCTCAGGTCTGTCCATGAATTCATTTTTTGCATCTCAGGTAGAATGCAAAAGTGATGCCCCATATCTGAAAGAAGAGACTTTCAGTTATAAAAAATCATGCAGAATGGAGCATATTCGACATGTTTTATCTGTACTTCAGATGCTGTGCGCTGTGTAAAATCTTCATATTACTTTGTATAGATAGGTCACAGCAAGCAGATGATAGGTTTATTTAAAGAAAATAAATCTAAGACGTGAATCTTAGTGCGTACATTTACAATGCATTTTCCATTTTTAGACAACCTGTACCACCAGAGCCATTCTTCATTGTTTCCATAGGTTTTATGTCAGATATTTTGTCTCATCTCTGTAGTTTGTATTCCTGTGTAATTAAAGTTATTTACATGTTCCCGATTACACTTTGTATTTGACCATGAAAATACATTTTTACAGAAATGGAGCAGTACTGTCTTAATAAAAAGAGGTATTAATGTTCAAAAAGCAGTTTAATTGTGTCTTATGCATTTACTGAAACTGATATCCTTCATGAAGTGTCCAATTAGCGCTGTTTGCAGATGCTCTATACACCACTTTATATACAGTAGAAACATTCGATTTCTGTCTAATTGCTAAAATAGTCTCATTTATCATACTGAGAATGAATAACCTGATAGCACGTTTCATCAAGATTCGTGGTTTGGCAATGCTGTAAACATATGTTGGGAAATTCTGAGCCAAACCTAATTACAATAAGTGAAACATGAGGAAAAACTGAGCAGAAACAGCAGCATGTTTGTGTATAAGTGAGCTTGTGTTCAGAATGAGGAGACGTGCCAGATGATTTGCACTTTATGACTAAGAACCTTTATGACTAAGAAGAAACTATTAATCTGGTTAATCCAATTATAATTAGTATGCTTGCTAAGGCAAGCAGTAATATTGATGTTGCTCCTTCTCAGCATTGAGGATTTTGAACAAAACGCTAACTCTACATATTAACTAACGCAACCACATTAGCACATTAGAACCACATACATTTCTTCATAATATGTATAAAATTAGTTTAAAATGTACTAATTCCTGTAACTTGTGTAACATGCATGAACACTGTGACGTAATATGTCTGCATCAACTCCTTCCTCTTGCTTACTGTGAAGAAAGTACACATTTGTGTCGATTGCATTATTTTCAAATAGAACTCTTTATTAATTTTCAGGGCATTTCATAAGCATAACTGTGAACATCTCTGTCTAATGAAAAGGCAAAACCACCCATGAGAAAAAGCACTGGAGTTATTTATATACAATCTCAGCTGCTGTTCATAAGTTCATGCATGAAGTTCCTCTCGAGAGGGTCATTGATTGGTCATAAATTCTTAGGAAGTATAGGTCAGCGCGAAATACAAGTGTTATAACGTTAATGCTTTCAGTGTTGTGGTAAATATCCTCCTGGGTGAAATAAATGTGGTCTTAATAGAAAAACCACACAGTTTCCTCGTAGCTGAGCTACTACCACTTATTTATTATTTGTAAGAGCCACAGAGGTGATTTCCAGAATCAACACATTGATTCACCTTTGTGTTAAATTCATTCTCTGTCAACAGCATCTGTTACTTGCAGTCAATTACTTTTATGTGATTTGCGATTTTATGCAAATTTCATCCATTTCATCCATTCTCTAGGAATCAAACCCATGTCTTTGGCAATCTTAGTGCCATATGCTACTGTTTGGACTACAGGAATTATTATCATCAACTATGGATGATAATTTCAATGTCCCTCAGTTTAAAGAAAATACACAAAAGCTGTGTGCAAATTTACCAGTGTTCACAGAATTTTCATGGACAAAATCCAGTCATTTCAGCAGGAATCCACAAATTTCTTGTGAGGGCAACAGATTTCACAACAGGTTCAAGTTGGTCACACGGTTTTTGCCGTGCTGACAAATACAAAGCTAGTTGTTTGAAAGTGACTACTGTCTGAGGTGTGCTAGTAGATACTGTACATCACATTATTATCAAAATTATTTGCCTGTGAAATTTCACCAATGGGCCATGTCATTGTGTTGATTTTGTGTTGCCATACTTGATGTAGCATATGTGCATTAATCAATGTTTTGATTTTAACATCACTAAAATAGTCCATGTGACATCAGTGGTTCAACCTAAATTATATGAAGCTATGAGAATAGTTTGTCAGTCTCTGCCGCGTGTTCACAAGAGTACAACGACGCATGCATGTGCATTCGTGGTTCTGCATGGTACTCTCATGAACATGTGGCAAAGACTGACACAGAAGAGAAGAAATTGTTGAATAAAGTTATTTTTGTTTTCTTTGCACACATCAAGTATTCTCTTATATCTTCATAAAATTAAGGTTGAACCACTGATGTCACATGGACTATTTTAACAATGTCCTTGCTACCTTTCTGGGCCTTGAACGTGGTAGTGGCGTTGATATCTATGCAGGGTCAGAAAGCTCTCTTTTATCAAAAATATCTTAACTTGTGTTCCGAAGATGAACAAAGGTCTTACGGGTTTTGAACGACATGAGGGTGAGGAATTAATGACAGAATTTTCATTTTTGGGGGAATTAACCCTTTAAGACTCATCAGCCAAGAACATGTGAACCATCTCAAATTGTGTTCAGATCCAGAACAAATGTCTCACCGGACAATTGTGTCCAAACAAAGGAGGGCAGCATCATGCACTGTTTGGCAACAGAGGGTTAATGTTACTATTAGTTGTGTGAGGAGTGCAGCAGGCAGCTTATCTGGGGGTGTGCTACTGCCTTGCCCCTGACCCACATTCTCAGACGGAGCAGGCAGCAAATAAATATCTTCATCGCTGTCACTGGCTGTGTGTCTGAGAGCTTGATCTTTCCCATGGCTGCTGTCAGTGGGAGAGGCAGCCTGCCTCGGCTCAGTAGGAATACCAGGTTTGCTGGTGAGTCATCTCAGTATGATACAAAATATCTGGGAGAGAAGAAAGTAAACTTCTCCAAAAACTGTACGCCAATAATTGATACTTGGGGTTATGGAGGCTACATGAGCTGACACTACACCGGCCTTTATGTTAACCACGAGAAACAAGTCTGGGGTGCAACAGCAGGAAACTACATGTCAAATGGCACGTCAAAAGATTGCAGTGGCACCGAAAATAATCCTTGATAAATGGCCAACATGACATTAACCAATGCAAGCATTAGTCTCATACATCACTCTCGGACAATGTCCCCCCAGGCATGTTTTATGTTTCAGATACAAGGCAATATTTCTCAGCTGTAAATTTCATGTTTGACTGTGCAGTTTATCAGCGATCTGTTCCCTTCAGAGAGCACTAGTTTCGATAGGATGTGGAATTGATTTTATTGAAAAGCTCGTAACCGATCTCTACCTACAGCTTTCCCTGTGTGTGAGTCAGTCTAGCAGAAAGCTGCAATACAATGTCTCTCTACACACAAACAGCTCCGACTAAAAGAGCTGAGTCACTGGCACTGTTATCTGAGATTGACACATCCACTATTGTCTGAAAGTTTAACTGGCAGAATCAAATCTCACAGCGCTTGTATTAACCCCCTATCTTTTAGCCATCTTATTTGGTATTGTTAAAGTCTAATTGGTTTTCAAATTAATTAAGGTTTTAAAGAAAGTATACTTGTCTACATAGGCAAAGACGGGGTTTACCACCTATAAAGACAGCATCATTGGAGCCTGTAGTCAAGCATTTTCATTGTGCAGTCGATGCAGTTTCTTCTCTTGTTTTTCACCTAATGGGTTTTACTTGATAACAGTGTTGTGGGAGCTTTTTTGAAATAGCTTGTCAAGCCACAAGCTACTTGTGAATTAAAGTAGCTCACCTGCAGTCAAGCTACTACTCGAAAAAACAGCAGTTTAGCTGCACTCGCTCATAACAAAAGTAGCTAACTGCTTTGAAGCTATGTAAGGAGGTAACGTCTCAATTAGACTGACAGTCAACTTGAAATGTTAAATTTACACTAATACTTAATATCTAGAAAGATTACAAGACATAACAAACAGCAGAATTTAAATTGATCCCTTGTGATGAAGAAGTACACTTTAGTACACTTTTTAAAAAAAGTATTTACTACAGAAATAATATTCTTTAAACAATTATAGTTATGTGCAATGTTTTCAGGCACTTGTCTGCATGTTAACTGCAATTAAATGAAAATGTATTATAGTTAAAATGTATATTTAACACATCTGGCTGAACTTTAGAGTGCCTTTTTGACCTACTTATGTAGGACTTACTGTAAGTACATCTTGATATGTAATTTCATACTTACACCTGCTGTCTTTGAAGTATAGTTAAAGTGTACTGCTGAATGTACTGACAAACATTCATGGTAAAGTAAAATATACTTCAATTTCATTTCTTTTCAAACTTGTATGCCATGTTTTTAAAATATATTCATAATTACTCATTTGTAATGATAAAGCTGCAATGTAGTGTATTTAAAATATATCAATTAAAAAGTAATATTAAATGAAATACAATACAACAAAATAAATACACTTCAAATTATAATCAAGTACTTTTTATAAATGTACTTAAGTGTGTTAAGAAAACATAGCCATGAAAGTGAATTCTCTTTAAGTACACTTAAGTGGCCTTTTATTTCAACTTCTATGCAAGTATTTGTTTTTGAATATACTAAATCTAAGGTACACTGCAAGTGCACATTTAATACAATTAAGCATACTTTTTTCAGAAGGGATAGTTCACCCAAAAATGCCCATTCTGTCATCCTTTACTCATGTTAATGTAACCTCGTGTCTTTACTCAGTAACACTTTACAATAAGGTCTCATTAACATTATAAAACACAATATAAAACAAAAAAAAAAAAAAATAATATATTACACAACATATAAAAATTTGTTAAAAAAAAATGTTCAAGTTCATGTTAGCTCATAGTGCATAAATAATATTAACTGATACAGTTTTTTGATCTTAAAATTGTATTAGTAAATGTTGAAATTATTATTAAGATAATAATTGAAGTAAACGTATTGTACATTATTAGTTTGTGTTAACTAATGTTAACAAATTAAACCTTATTGTAAAGTGTTAGTGTTCCTGAGGTTGAGTAAATGATGACAGAAGTTTCATTCATTCAACTATACCTTAATCTAAGTACTTTATAAAAGAAGAGCTAAACTGCCGCAGGGATTCAAATCGGCAAATCTGTTCAGTTTTGAATCTGTCTGAGAGTTATTTCAGTCCAGTGAAGGACATTTGTCTAAACTAGTCTCATTAGCAACTATAAAGAAACATAACAAAGAAATCCAGAACTCTCTAGTGGCAACAGTGACGTGAAAGTCTGTTACCAGTCAAACAATGATTTAAAAATACTTAAAGCAATTGATATTTAATAGACGGGTCTGACATTCCGCCAATTAACAATACGTGCTTTAGGATATTCAGTGATCACAAGGGAATCAGGATTTAGGTCTTCTACAATGTAACCCATTTGCAAGTGCACTGGTGTCTTACCCCCAAGAGCTTTTGGTTTATCTCAACCCATCCTGACAGAGCAGCTCTCTGTGAAGAAGATCGTGACTGTCCTTGATATGACACCAACGACTGAGCTCCACACAGCAAACACTTCCTTCAGCAGATGTAACCGCAACATTTATTGCTTCTCTATAGCTGAGTGCACAGTGATTACTGCTTTGGCCATCTTATTTCTCTCCATTTCTCATTGCACATCACCTCTTCCTGCGGACAATCACAGGACAGGAAAATAGAACGCTTTAGCCCCGAGAGGTCTGCTAAGATAGATGTCAGTCGAGTTGTGCGAGTCATCTTTTTTGATCTGTTTGCCACAGCGGGTCTAGACAAACAGACAAGTTATTTTTATATCTCATTGGGGAATCATAAAATGAGTGTCCACTTCGGTTTGGTGTTTGTTTATTGAAACGTCTGCCACATGAGGTTTATAGTGTTCACAGAAGATCACTGCACTCATCGTACTGTGACCTCTGAGACTTTGAGAAGTTGAGAGTGTTCATTTGTGTATACGGCAGTGAAATATAACAGCAACAATGGACATCAAAAGACATCATATTTTCATTTCAGGACTGAGTACAAAATAGATCCTATTTTCCTTTTCATCAAAACTTAAATGGGATGAAGCACCTATTTTAGATGAGGTTTGTGATTTGTGCAACCCTGTTTCCGATATTTGATTTTGTCATTTTATAAAAATATATATATATTTACACCATCTGACCCAAATAAATTAAACTTGCTCTCAGAACTTTGGACCAATTCTCCTCTCTCCACAACATGCTCCTCAGCAAAGGTGGGCCTAGCCTTTTGATTCTTTCTGCTGATGAGAGCCTTCGTCTCTGCAGAGTGCGCTTTCAGTTGGAGTGGGCAATATTACCAAAATATTATATCACAATATGAGTCATTTTATTTCACGGTAGCGAAATATCACAATATAACTATTTTTGCTTTAAATAAGGTCTTTATGACATCAACAATTTTGATGCCATAGAAATTTCAGAATTCCTGTCACCAGTTTCAATATCACAAAAAAACAAATACTAGCTTAAAAACAAAAAAACTAACTCAAGGTCACTGAAGACAAGTAAACAGTCAGCGATTAAACAAGAATAAGAAATTAAACTACCAGCAATAGGACAGTAAGATACAGTAGAACAAATAATAGTTTATATATATATATATATATATATATATATATATGATATATACTTGGGCGGTTATATAGGCTACAGATTGAGTGGTTTTGAATTTGATTGTGAGTGTAAAAAAATGGGTTGGGCGGGTGGACAAAATTTGGGCTGGTTTGGGTTCAGTTTTGCAGTTTTCAAACATCTAAATTAGGGATGCACCGAATGTTCAGCAAACTAAATTATTTGTTAAGCGTCAAAAATTATTCCGCTGGAACCGCTTCCGTGTATGACAGATAACAGAAGTGAGAGAAAAAATAACTATAAATAATCTTTTGTGGCTATTTTCACAGTCAAATTTATTTTGCGATCGTTTCATGCTGAAGTTTAATGCAAATTTAAATTATGAGTTTTAGAAAGCCGACTGCATAATTAATTTGTTCTCTTACCTGTCCAGCAAAAATTCATCAACATTCATCAGGATTTTCTGCATGTACGGCGTACTGATGTTTACGAACGTTCAGTCTTTCTGTCTTCCGGGTTCAGAACTTTTCTGCCTCTACGTGTACTGATTCTCATGTTGTCTCCGCTTATTATATGTATAAATAAAGTGTGTTTCTTTGTCTAGTTCTTGCTCTTAACAAAACATAATACCACTAATCTAAAAACATAGATAAACATCAATCAAACTATAGGGCTTGGGCGCCGCGTTGCATTCTGGGACGTGGCGGCCATGTTGATGGCGTCGTGAATGTAAACATACAGCAAGTCGAACGAGAAGAAACAGAGTTGGAGAGAAGCTTCGCGAAAAGGTTGTTGATTTACAGGGATACGCTAAGTAGGGATGCCAGGGATCGGTATGAAAATCTGCACTATTAACGGTATCAATATGAAAATCCCAACAAAGAGTGGGAGCACCGACGACGAGTTGCTGCCGGCATTTTGCATTACAGTCTTCGGCTACCTTGTTTTTTTTGTGAGCGCCTACACTTCAGAACAGTTCCGAAGCTACAAGTCATTGGAGTCTCATATGCAGTTTCACAAATGGATGGGTAAGGAGCTGCAGATCATAAAGCCGGCAAACAGTATACAGTAATCCCGGACAAAGTAAACTTCACTCCGCCTAGTTTTGCTAGTTTAGTTACCGTTAGAAAACCATTCACATGTACTTTTTAACTAACTTATTGTTTTCAAAAGTTTAGTTAGTAGCTGTCAACCCTCCCGTTTTTTTCCGGGGTTCTCGTGTATTTGAGCTCTTCCTTTCCCGCTGTCTTCCCGTTGTAGTATTTTTCCTGTAAAATAATTCCATCGGACTGTTGTCTGTTGCTACACAGTTGCCCTTCCAGCAAAACAGATATTTTTAAACCATCGTTTTGCTTAACGTTACTTGAAAGCAACCTTAGCGTGATATTGGCCGTTTTTAAGATAACAGCGTGGTTGTTGTGAGAGCAGTTTCACCACACCAATGTAAGCAAAATCACGTTTAGACAGCTTCACAACTCGCTTAGTTAAATGCAGCAGTTTTTGTAGTACGAATTTTTGCTGTCAGCAGAGGGACAGCAACAGAAAGATGAATGTAGAAATTTTTCCGGTTTTTTTGGATGAGTAGCCCAGGAAATTTTCTTTTTCAGTGTTTACTAAGCTATATAAATTAATATTCAGATATTATACCTCACTTGGTCTCCGTGGTCGCGCCTCCAAGCAGGAAAGCAGTGGCAAGTTAATCCATTTTTTTTCAAAGGGCGATTATGTGTATTCACCCCACAATAAAGCAACGGTTTCCATGGTTGAAATAGATTTTTGAAATTAAGACACACGGCTGAGAGTGAGTATGTCTAAACACTGTGCAGTAGTCCGAGTAGCAGTAAAGGAGGCCATCATGGCGGCCATCGAGTCACGTCATTTCAAGCATGGCGAAATATTAACGCAAAGATTCTGCCGTTTAGTGAAATACCTCGAGTCACGTCATTTCAAGCATGGCGAAATGACACACTGTACAAAATTAAATCCTTTTATCTCATGTCAGTGAGTGTACACAAATGGTGACTCTTGACGAAAACACAATGTTTTTAATGTGTAATGTGTAAAACGGTTTAAATACGACTGGACTTTCAATTGCAGATTACAGCTAATAATTCAAGACCTCTGATGCGAGAAAGGCAAAAATTACAATTAAACAGACTAGTTTGATTAGTTTATCTAACATTAATAGTTCTCACAACAAAAAGAAAATGGAAATTTGTGCCTCTAACACTTTGAAAAAAAAATCATTTTACACCAAAGTACACCATATTCATGGAAAGTGTCATTATAAATGTTATCCATATTTTAAACCTCTGGTAGAAATGGCCATCATTTATCCATTATCCCTTGACCTTTTGGCAGGCAGTGCTCAGCCCTGGCATACGGAGATATCAGTGGACATCTGTCTAACTCGCTGAATTGGACTACAGCACAGAGTTATAAATATTCAGATCTACTCTTTCCTTCTTCATTGTATTATCACAAACTACATAAACAATGCTGATGAATAGTTTTCAGAGGTTTGTCAACTTAAATCCATTTTTCTTGATAGATTTTCACTCTTTGTGTCAAGGCCAATCATACCTCTGCATTGGCAACTGAGTTATTCCACCGAGGGTAAAAATGTGAATCAGAGCTCAGTTCATCATAGATAATCAAGCCATCAGCATGCAAATCCCAAAGCCAGAGGTACAATCTCAAATGTAGATGAAAACGAGATGTGTGTGTGTGTGTGTGTGTGTGTGTGTGTGTGTGTGTGTGTGTGTGTGTGTGTGTGTGTGTGTGCATGTGTGTGTTCAAGGCAAGCAACAGCTGATCAGTGGAGACTGTGATACGGCATATCTGAGCTTCCCTGCTAGAACTTGCTTTTTACATGTTTTTAGTCCCATCGTAATGCCTTCTTGGGCATCAGTGATGTTGGTCAAACGTTGGCCCTCATCACTTCAGACGAATTCTATTCTCCACTCTAATAGCAGCATTTAACACTAATGACGGAACACAGCAGCAAAGGACAAAGGTGAGACTCTGTCTCTTTAACTGTCTGTCAGCATTGATTTGGTCACTTGAGGGCACATTAATAAAATAACTATTTGAACTCTGAGACCGTTGGTGCTAGTCTTTTACTAACTCTGTTATTTCAGGTAAATGGATAATCATTCCAAGTACTCTTTTATCAGAGTTGAGGAATAAAACAGAATGGATTTACATGATTTCTTCTAGAAAGAAACTTGACCTGCATTTAGAGGAATTTTTGCAGTCAAATATATCTGGGTTAATCTCACAAGACCTGTCAAGAACATGTTCAGGTCACATTTCAGCACATTCATTATATATATATAATTAAATTTTTTTCAAAGAAGTCTCTTATGGTCACCAAGGATTCATATATGCATTACGGTATAACGGTAATATTGAGAAATATTTTTGCAGTTTAAAATATCATTTTAATACATTTTAAAATTTCATTTGTTCCAATTATGGCAAAGCTGAATTTCACCATCATTACTTCAGTCTTCAGTGTCACATGATCCTTCAGGTATCATTCTGATATGCTGTTTTGCAGCTCAGTTATTATCAGTGTTGAAAACTGCTGCTTAATAGTTTTGTGGAAAGTTTTGAATAGTAGTATCACAGTTTCCACAAAAAAATATTAAGCAGCAAAAATGGTTTTCGAAATTGATAATAATACAAAGTGTTTCATGAGAAGCAAATCAGGATATTAGCATGCTCTTTGAACGTGACACTGAAGTAATGCTGAAAATTCAGCTTTGCCATCAGGAGTAACTAAATTAATTCATACAAGCGTATTTTAAATTGTGATAATGTTTCACAATATTGCTATTTTGATCTAAAAAAAAAAAAAATGCAACATTGGTGAGCATAAGGATGTCTTTCAAAAACATTAAAAATAGTAATTACTCAAAACATTTCACCACTAGTGGAATTTCTTTTTGGGCAAAGCATGAGCTGAAAATGACAGGTTTCATGAGATTCCCTGTCTTATTGTTTGATTCTCTCATATGTGCAAAATTGTGGTTGATTCAGTGTTGTGGACTTTGGTTTTAACAAAGGCACAAACACAAGATCCTTTATTTGCTTTCAGAATTAGCCAGATAAGAAGTTTTGGAGATTTTCCAACAAGCAGTGTGAAAACAGCACAGAATACACAAATCCTGCTGCCATCTCAACATTCATCTCTCAGTATAGCATATTTGTTTTAACCATGACCTAAAGCATTACAAAATCATCAACACACTGTGAAACCAAGGCCATGCATTTTCACCAAGTCCTTGATATGACAATATTCCCCCATATAAACTTCCCAGTGCTCAATTTACTCTAAATGATGCTGGCAGAGGGAAAACAACTTCTAAATCATCAAGTTTTCTTATGTTTTGATCATTAAGAATACATAATGAGATCATTTATGATATAAAGTGAAGGGAGAGTTGACATGAAGTAAACAAGGTTCAGGCCAGATGCATGTAAATGTGTTGAGTTTAAACATTCATCACAGATTAGCACAATTAAAAGTTAGCTTGTATCTATGCAGGTTTCTCAAGTAAGGAGATGAAATTAATTTGCCCACACACTGAATGACCAAAGCAACCTAAGTAAATAAATGAAAAAATAAGTCTTTCTTGATTTTAAAATAGTACTATGCTATGCATTTTAACATTCAAATAACAAAACATCTCCTAAAAAATTTGATCTGTCCAAAAACTAACAAAAAAACATTTAATCCACCAATGCATTTGATTTATTTGGATTAGAATTGAATGAATCTGATGATTCGAAAACTGAAAATTAGGTGATTTTCTTTGTGTACTGAAATTAAAACTGCAGCTCAGTTATGAATATTAAGATATAGTCATCAGCTGTCATAACACTAAGCACCTTTTAGCCGACATAGCACAGGGCAAACATTCTGTCATCTTTTTCTGAGACCAATTTGCATCCCATCACCATTATTATTCAAAGGACTATCGGTAAGGGTGGACAGTTTTTTAGTTTAAGTCAATATAAGAATAGAAGTTGATGATGATCGTGGAGAAAAGTCAGAACACATCCCTTTTTATGCTGATCACATGAGCAAGCTCTTGGCCAACTGTATATACTGTATAAGTTATATAATATGTACGTGCACCTGCAAGACTGAAGTTTGAACATTCAGCATTCTCAAAAGAAATTCATTTTTTAAAGGTCAACCCTATTGTAGTTTGAAATGTAGTATATGTATTCATTGTTTACATATTGTATGTGTAATTCGACAACTTCAAACTACTTTTTAAAGGAATGAATCAATCCGTTTGATTGGCTGAGTGACGTTCCGGGAGTGTTGATAGAACAGTCACAGCATATGGACTTTTCACTAGTTGTCACTTCACTTGTCTGTGTTTGTACGTTCCAAACAGATTGTCAGTCTGTGCATTAGTGCTAGGAATTTTTCTGCAGGATAACATTATGTATTTAAAAGCGAGTCATTTGAATCATTCACTCAGCCGATTTGTTCAAACAACCTGATTCATTTAGAAATGCAAGTTATGTGCTCGGACACGCATAATTGTTGGAGGTTTTATTGAACTATTTTCATTGGTGGAGAAAAGTAATCGTTAATATTGTGAATAAATGCAAGTTACTCACTGTTAGCATGTTTAATTAGCTGTTATATAAAGTCAATATTTGTCAAATTATAGACATTTGAGTGGGGAAAACAGTTCATCACCACTAAAACAAATTGAATTGAGCTCCATTACAGTCTTGTTTTCTGGTAAGATATATTGGGTTCTACACACCTTGGTAGACCTTACGATACAATTCTTCAGATGCTGACAACTAGATTAATAAAGCTAATCATTGGCAAGCTTGTTCTTGACAACAAGGACATATAAAAGTCACTAACAATCATTTAGTTTTTCCTCTAGCACAATAATGATGTTACCCAGCATTATATGCCTGATGACTGCTGTGGTCACAGTTTGTTCCCTTTGGCTGGTAGATGTGGTAACTATCATTATACTGGCAAAAAGCATCTTTCTTCATTAATAGCCATTGAATAGTAGCCGTGTATTCTGATGAAATACATTTTTGCGAGCAACATATCAATCTGAAATATTTCATTTTACTATGGTATATATTACTAGTGCCCAGTTTGTCTGTAAAAGGCTCCTAAAAGCATTTACTTGTACAGACTCTTTCATGGTTCTGGGCTCATACTACCACACTCCACTGTATATGATTTACAATATAAGTTAAGCTAAAGTAAGCATGCCACCCAAGGGCAATGCTATTTATTTGACCGAAGCACTTCTTTTGATCTGTGATTTTACCAAGATTTTCTTCCCAGAATGCGTGTGTGTTAGTTGTGGAGCTCTTGCACACTGTATGAGAGTATGTCAGCGGGCTCTCTAGTGTAGGCATCTGCTGTTGGCTTTAAATCTCCTCAAATAGCAGATTTCTGCAGCTGTTAGTTGCACCCGTACAATGTAGTGATGCTTTAGTGTTATACAGTACATTCCTGCTCCTAAATAGTGTCTTTTTCATCACCACTTAGCCACTTTGACGCACAAAGAACGTAACATGATTTTAAAGAAAGATTTTAAAGTGTTTTAGCCCATGCCACACAATTACTTTAGGTTGAAAATGACAGGAGAGAGTCTATGGGCTTAATCACAGCCACTGTAACATTGTTTTGTGGTTTACTTAAGTTCGAATTCAAATTTATATTATACAATTTCTCTCAGCCAACTTCTGTGAATCACAACATGGTCCATAATGTGTTTCATACCATACTGCTGGTGAACTGCTTTCTTCAATTCCAAACTCCTATGAATTATTTGGATTCAACCTTCAGAAGCATCAAACATTGCAGCTAGCTAGTTGCTGGATGGAAGTATGTTGAATGTAAAGAACAGATCTTGTGCGCCTCATGCAAGAGAATCCAATTCTCTTAGGACTCGATGCTTTATTCCACTGTAGACCATTGCTTTGATATATATATATATGTATATATATATATATATATAGTGTGTGTGTGTGTGTGTGTGTGTGTATTTCATCGAGTCACCACCTTAGTTTCATTCATGCCAACATCCTGACAGTTCAAATCCTTAAAACCAAAATGTCTGGGATAATATACAATAAATGTCGTCTTGCAGAAATAATAATTGTATTGCATCAGAAACCTAGCGCCTCTGAACCTTTGATGTGCCCTCACGTTAACACATATGGAGGAAACTTCACTGCAGAAGCGTCATTAGAGATGTTCTCCAGTGCTACATTGCCCTCTGCTGTTCACTGTGCAACTCCTGCAGGGGACTATCAAATATAGTAACCAGTGTCGGAGTCATTAAAAATCAATGAATAATGAAAACTTCATTAAAACAGAACAATAACAGAACTATATGTTAGTAATATAGCTTCCTGACTTGAAGAGTCGAGATTAAAATGTTTTAGGGTGCTTGTGTTTGGTATAATGACAAGACTGCCCAATAAACCTTAGAACAACAGTGGTCTAGCCGATAAAAGAAAGCAATCTGTCTTCATACGTTTATAATTCAGCAATTATTTGCCAGGCTTTTGTCAAAGAAACAAAACATGATGGTCTAAGCACTGATTATATTAGGTGTAACAAGGGTACATGCCATGATTTTGAATAAATAACTTTAATGAGAGTGAAGCAAAGTAAACATAAAAATAGAATAAAATCAACTAAATTAGAGAACAGTACGCTTGTTAAAAACTAAAACAGCAGTTGATCAGCATATATTCCATATGTAACCATGTAATGATTACTACTGCTCGAACGGTTTAGATGAAAGCTCGCCCACATCTTTGACTCAGTTAACGTGATAAAAAAAGAAAAAAAAGAAAGAAAACATCATGTCTAAAGTGCCTGTTGTTACATAAAACACAGACCAACTGTAAAGTGCATGATTTATAAATGCAGAGGGAAAAACTTCTGGGAGCCTGGGGGACTGAGGGGAGGGGCGGTTGTGGAAATTATGACCTTATATAGTTGTTCTCTTTAAAAGTCAGGCCATATATGCTGATGTCATTGACATATAACTGTTTAATTCCACAGTCATGGTAATATGGCAAAAAACGTCACTCAAAAACACAAGGCAGTGGTTCCTATATATTGCACCTATGACAAATTTTAAAAGCCTTTGTTAATTTTTCTCACATCATATTTTGAGTACTTTTTGCAACCTCTGACCTCTAGTAACAAAATGACACAACACACTTAAACAAATCAGAGTAGCCATAATAACCCATTACCATATTCTTTGAGTGAATTTCCAAATTTACTGTAATATATAGAGTATGCAGTGCATACAGTGACACCCTTCAGTGAACAATTAGAGTATTTTAATCTTTTTAAATATTATTCTTATCTGATTAACAATAGAAAACCACTGCCCTGCAGAGGTCATATATTTCTGGTTAATTTATTTTAGGTATTTATTTATTTATTTATTAAAAATATGTCATTCAGCATAAATCTGCATCTCGGGTCTGAGCTGTGTCTGATGAAAACCTGTGTGGCCCACAGCTGTGGAATACAGTCTGTTACTGTGAAGCGGCATGCAGCCGTAGTTTGGGAAAACACCCGAACTAGCTCGGCTGGTCTTAGGGGCTTTCGGACGCATGGATACATAGCTTTCGGAATAGTCCGAGCGAGATGGCACAAACATACTGTGAGTTCTTGTCCTACTTTGGGAAGAGAACGACGGTCTGTGGTCCCGCTCCAGAGTCCCGATTTTCGCTTGACCAGATGGATGGTGTGTTTTAACACTATGTGATCTCTTAGACCTCTGAGGTTCCCTGCTTATTGCACGAATGTACTGGTAGTCTTCTTTAGAGCTGCTGAGAGTCTTATACATCAGCCTGTCCTGGTTGCGGTTTGCAACACCGAAACTATCGCTGGACCCGGTATGTTTGAAGTCAGGGCAGCTGTATTCCTTATGTAGGGTCGGGTTGCGTGGCAGTGCTATGGACTCGAGCCTGTGTTGAGGATAGTTGTGCATGGATCGACTCTGCTTCATTTTAAGAGCTGATCTGGCTCTCTGTCCACTACCATGCCTGTCTGACTTCGAGGGCACAGGCATATCAGGCTCAGAAAGTGGGTGCTCTGGGGAGTAGTGGGACACCATGGTCACCCTGTACTTCCCATCAGCCCCTTCAGTTGAAATCAGCATCTCCTTTCCAGAGTTTGACCTGCTCCTAGTGTGGCATCGTTTTCTTGGCACTGACGGTCGCCTCTTACAACATGGGGCTGGGACACAACTGGACCCAACGGCCTTTCTTTGGCTGCATTTTCCTGCCTAATGGGCTGACTGAAATTTCGATCAGATGAAGCAGAATTAAAAGCCTTGTAGAGAAAAGGGTTCTTCATTCTTGTCTGGAGACCGACATCTCTGTTCATGAAATCAGACTCATTGTTCACCGGGAGGTTGCGTGGAGGCTTGTGGTAGTTCTCGGTACTACCCATCACCTTTGATGAATGAGAGGGCAGTTTGCTGAGTGTGTAAGAGAGAGTGTATCCATGATTGTTCTCTCTCTGTATTGATTGTATCGAGCCTCTGAATAGGGGCTGTACCTGTACCGAACCTTCCCATCTTCAAAGTAGGGTCGCACTTGCTGGATGTCCGATGGTGGTGGTTTTTGGTAAGCTTTGTTTTGGCTGCCTTGACGCTGGAGGAAGAAAAACTTGTCCTCTGGTGGAGTGTGCATTGAACGCACCCTGCGGATGGTGGGGTAGACAGAGGCTCCATCCAATGGAGGATACCTTGGTCCTCTATGTTTATAGAGACTGACTGAGGAGTAGTCTTCCCGTTGACCCTTATATTTAATGGACTGGTGCAGGGATCGTGGCGCAAGGGTATTGCAGTAGTTTCTTGAGAGAACTCTGGGATGGGGACGCCCATCGTCAGGCTGATAATAAGGGGTGCTTTGCCCAACTGGACTTGACCACTGTTGGGAGTAAGCAGACCTTTGGTCTCTGGGTTTGTACTGATACACCACACTTGGTGGAGTACTTGAAGCTTGTGTAGGAACTTCCGTGTGCACTGAAGCAGGCATGGACGTTTCTGCCAATATGGCTCGAAAGTTGGCAGCATTAGCAGCCTGCTTGTTGTGCAGCGCTTCAATGGCTGAATGAGTATCCAAAGAAGAGAATCTCTCTGAAGGAGTCGGCTGTAAACTTCCATGTACCTCCATCTCTGCATCAAGGCTTGATCCACCTCCATCTGTACCAACTCCAACATGGCGGATGTTGTCTCTCATTGTTGTCTTGGTGCTCTCTGGAGCCTGTTGAATCTCTGGATCTCTGTGAGGAGAGAAATCCTGACAGGGCACATGGGTGCACTGGCCACCAGCTGATGCATCACAACCATCAGAAAAGCTGTGTCCGCTCTCACTGCCATGGCATGCGCAGGTGCTGCGTAGGCTGCCTGCATCGGTGTGGCTTTCAGTAGACATGGTGCTTGATGGATCTGGGAAGGTCCTGCTAGACACATACTGCTCCTCTCTATCAGAGGATGTCTGTAGAGGAGGAGGAAATTGAAGTGTGAAGAGTGGGTACTGATAATGAACTGGAGAAACAGGTGTGGGAGGTTCAGAGCTCCCACGTTTGCTGAGTTGAGTGGCCCGTTGGGCAGATTCAGCTAGGGCTAGAGCAAGCATACGAGCAGCACTCTTTACTGCAGGCTGGGGAGTTATGAGAGACACAGACCTCACTAACCCAGGCGTGCATTCAAATGTCACTGCACCTAGATGGAGAAAAACAAACCAATATACTTTTAAATAGAGGAACACAGGGCTAAAATACAACTTGAAAGTGTGGTTAAATTCTAACTTTCTTTACTCTCTGGCTTCTTCTTCCTTGGTCCTAAATATCCTATTCCACATATTCCATTAGGTCAAATGCTAGCTGAGCTGACACTGTTAGCTTTCTTCTCATTGACATTATTAGCTGTCTCTATCCCAACATATTTCCTTCAGATAAATGATGGCACTTGTAGTGGAACATATGTTCCTTTAATATATTAATGGATATGGGATAATTTTATTATATGTATGAACACAAGAATGGTGGCTTACCTGAGTCTGCTCTTCTGTGCTCCCTGACATGATACTGCGGATCCAGACTTTCTGCTTTGCAAAAGCTTGCAGAACGCTGATGGCCTTCACCACCTTTTGTGGACACACTAGGCTTTTGCTCACAAGGGACATAATGTCAGAAGGACAGGACACAGTACTACTCTTTGCCACTGAGCTCTTTGCGGTGCTCTCATGGCCAGTCTTAGAGGTGCCCAGTTCCAGATTACTTGAGGTGACTGGCACTTCAGAGGGTTTGAGATTTGCATCTTCAGAGCACAGTGGGATAAGATCAGGTGGCTGGGAGGGACTTGTGACTTTGTCAGAAGTCTTTGACTCAGTGTGGCTGCCTCCCACCTTCTTGTGACTGCCTCTTTTCTTACTTTCAGATAGAGTTGGATCAACCAGCTGCGTGGACTGAAAGGCCAATGGGTCAATGTCAAAGGAGGCTATGCCTATAAACTGAGAATCCGCTGCAGGGTGGGGTGGAGATATTAGAGCTGGCACACAAGAGGAAGAGGAAACGGTGTCCTTCTTGTGGTCTTTGAGACTGGACCGGGAGTCTCCAGTCAATCTGCTGTCCAGCAGCTCCTCACTGAAGGAGACTGATAAAGCATCACTGGTGGAGAGCGGTCTACGTACAACAAAAAATATTATACACACCAGACAAAACAAAACCAGAGATCAGCCCATGGATGAATATATACTGTAAAACAGCTGAAAAAAAACACTAAAAAAACTTAAAAAAATTTTTCAGAAAATGCTGCTCTTTCTCCTAAACAAAACCACCAAAAACATGTCAGCAAACCCCAGAGACACATTAACAGAGACAGATGTGATATCTCAGGAAGCATATTTCCGTGTTATGTGTTATGTGGCAGTAGAGAGTGGTATAAAAACTGCATATAACACCTTTAAGTATGGAAATGGATTTTTACCCTCAAAGTTATGTGAAGAGGACAGAGATTCTTCACTTTTAGCAGATCGTAGTGTTCCACTGTCTCCTCTTCCGCCTAAAAAGTAAGCCAGAGTTTAACAACTATATTTTTATTTTTTTTATCTTTTTTTATCCTGCTGACCACATATACCCACACTACAGTTCAAAAGTTTGGGGTCACTTTGATTTTTTTAAAGAAAATTGATCATTTTATTAAGCAAAAATGCATCAAAAGTGACAGTAAAAACTTTCATATTCCCACAAAAGATTATTATTTCAAATAAAAATAATGTTCTTTTGAACTTTCTATTCTTCAAAGAATCATGAAAAATTATATTTTATAATATTAAGCAGAACAACTGTTTTCAGCATTGAAAATAAGAAATGTTACTTAAGCACCAAATAAGCATATTAGAATGATTTCTGAAGGATCATTTGACACCGAAGACTGGAGTAATGACTCCTAAAAATTCTGCTTTTCCACCAAAGGAATAAATTACATTTTAAATTATTATACACTTATGTTAAATTGTAGAAAATAGTTTTTTCTAATGAACAGTTCCATTATTACTTTTGAGCATTGCATATAGTGTGAAAATCATGACTAAAATGCCCTCTAGGTTAGGCAGCTCACTAGGATTTGGAACAAATACAGGTTGATACTGAAAAGAGAGTCAATCTGCACCTGGGAAAGGGGAGTGGTTTTTTCATCTCATTGGGCTCACTGGGGTGACGGTGCAGTTTGGGCTTGGGCAGTAGCAGAGGACTTTCCCATATTAAAGAAGGAAAACCAGTTTCCCCCAGGAGGTTCCTTCTTCGCCTTGGTAGAGCCCTTTTTCCTGTATTTACCCAGCACAATTAAACCAGTTAGTACTTCACATCTGCATTTTCCTAAAAGATGAAAATACCACAATACTTAAACCAGTACAAACTGACAGACCTCTCAGAAGGGAAGTCGATGACGGTGTGGAACTTGCCCTGCAGGGCGGCAGGCCCCTCTCCCACATCAATATACTTGCTGTCTGGAGATACAGGAGAGATGAGCTGGGCTTGAGTTCGGGCCTGGGCTTCCTCTAGAGAAAGCAGCTTGGTGGATGAGAGCTCACTAGTAGAACAGACTTGGGTCGAGCTAAAGTCATGTGGCCTATGGATTTTTTTAAGTTAGAGTTATGAAGCTCATTTAAGATCCTCATTAGTAGAGTTTCATCTAAAAATCTATTCTGGTGGGAGGAGAATCGCAGAGGCTCATTTCTCACCTGTGCTGTGGCGGATCAGAGTGCTGAGTTTGGGACTGAACAGAACATCAACGTGATTAAGGATGAACTCAACAACAACCGACTGAACGCGAACTTCCAAGAAAGCAGAGGTGCCGCTGAAACACGCCGACTCAATCTGTTTAGACCTGCAACAATTGCGAAACAATGAATGAATGCAACTTTTCGACACAAATAACATCTTAACAGACCAATTTTCCAAAATGTATTACTAAATATTAAAAGAATACTAAAATCACCTGAGAAGGTTTGGAGCCCAGACAATTGCGAGGTTTTTGCAGTGCATGTTGGTTGACAGCACTGTAAGTTCCCATACGTGATAAATGTCTCATGAGAAACTCAAGAGTCCTGGAAACAAAGCATAAGAACAATGTATTAAAGGCACAGTTCACCCAAAAATAAATGCTCTGTCATCTTTTACATTTTTCCCCTCCCCTCATGTCATTCTAAATCTTTGACTATTTTTTATTAATTTTTTTGTGGAAGAATGTTTTTGTTCAAAACAATGACTTTGTATGAACAAAAATATTCTTCAAAATATCTTCTTTGATGACAGAATTTCCATTTTTGGGTGAACTTTCACTTTAAATATAAACAAAAACAATTTTTACATTAGTGGTCACATATTTACTCAACACCCTAATGAGCACAAAAGTATGATGTAATCATCTGATGAAGAGAAATCTGCACTTCTCTTTTTCATCAGTAGAGGATGCTGTGCGCTCATCTAACCTGTAGTGTGGTGGAGGCAGCTGGCTGGTATGACGTCATGGGACTTTGACCAGCCTCTCCTCATCAGTGGCTGCTGACTACACATCCTGGAAAAATATGCCAAAGCATCACCTCTCTGTTCTGATACTGGTACTACACATTTGCATTGAACATGTGGTGTGTCCGTGGACTGTAGCATGTTTTGATGCTGCCGTACCTGAAATTTTCTCATATAGCTGTATAGGTCAGCAGTGGGTTGGGCAGCGCCCGGAAGTAGATTTTGGCACAACGATCCCATTGATGAATGTCCTGGACGTAGCTGTCATTAGTGAGATCTGGAACAAATGCTCCGAGTCTAAACTCATGCCTAGAGACACCAAGAGGGCAATGCATTTCTTTTAGTTTTAATTTATAAAATATACTTTTAATACACAAATACATATATATATATTTTAAATAACACAAATATATAATAAAAAACAAATTAATCAAAATAAACAAAAAAAAAACCAACATAAATTTCAAATAAACCAAAAAATCATCAAAAGAAACAGCAAATACCACAACAATTTAAGCATAACCACCTTTTTTCAGAACGGGCAAATTCATCAAAAGTCATCAGTGAAGACCTGTAAATCTGATTTTATATAGGATTATAATGACAACTGCAATTGCAATAAACCAGAAATTAAGTTATTTTAAATTGCAATACTATTTTTCAATATTATGGTATTTTTGGTTCAAAGTAAATGACAGCCTTGGTGAACATAAGATACTTCTTTTACATTTTTTTTTTTTTTTTTTTTATAAAAACCCTACTGGCCCAAACCCTCAGAACAGTAATGTATTTGATTTCTTTTAATTTTTCCAGGCCTGGAAAATAAATAAACCATCACCTCAGTTTTCTGATGTTAGATGAAATCCCAGATAGCGGTAAATTCCGTCCACGACTCCGATGTCTCTCAATGAACTCGGTGCAGTTTTCTGATTACCTGTGGAACTACTTGGACCAAAAACATGAAATCTGCAACTTTAAATATGCATTATGCATAATTACTTTACAATTAAAGATTTTAGATGCATGCAAAAAACATCCCTCTAATGTCTCTCTCTCCTCTCACCATAATGGCTCGAGTTTAGCACACCAAATGTTCTCCGTAGGTCACAGCCCGAAAACTCCGGCTTTCAGGATTCCTCGCTGTTTCACTTTCTGCGTGGTGGACGCGACTTCATGAACGTGCTCAGGAAATGTGATCAGCTTGCCATGCTTCTTAGACACTACAGACACATGAAAATAAAAAAACTTTAAAATCAATGCTGCCAGCTAGTAACAACTGTACCATCTTAAATATGCCAGGCCAATTGAATAAAAAATGATGTACCTATAACAGAAAACTGCTATAGATTAACGTTTTTTTCTGCCTTACAAAAGTAACTGTCTAAATAAACCTTTGTAGTGTTTTAAATTCCATTTTATGTTTTTTTTTAATTAACACTGAAATTCAACTGACCGGGGTTGGGGCATTCTCGTTATTATCCTTTAATGCACTAATGAAACAATAATCACGTCAGATCACTCTAACTGAAGAAATGTATGGGTATTATACTTGTCTCAATTTTTAACAGTGAAATAAATATGCTGGGCAAAAGTGATGGTAAACCGTGTTGTGGCCAAGATAGTTGGTCACAATTTCGCTAGGTAATTTCCTAACTGATGAAGTTTCCACACATTCAGAAGGAAAGAATCCCACCCCTTTGAATGGAAAAACAACAAACAAATAATAAATGCTGTGCATCCAGAATTAAAACAAAACGCGTCGATATCCTCATTTTCAACAAGGGCAACATTATGATCCTTACTCTGTGCCGGGAATCCTTAAAAGACACAGCTGTGAATACAGTCTGTGAATTCCTCGGTCTAGAAAATTTACAATCTTGCTGGCAAGCACAATATGAATAGATTTATAATCCTGCATGTCCAGAAGAAATTAACTTACACCCCATTTATACACCACTGAAATTCCTCCCTTAATCGGAATATAGAACTGTACGGACGTCGATGTTTTGACTCAGAGTGTGCCATAAAGTTTGCGATGAATCTTTTTCCAACCCGTAACAGGCTTTTCATGAAAACTTAACTAAAAGCTGAATTTTACATAAAATTAAAAATACAATATAAGAAGGAAACAGCATACTACAAACACCAACACCCCTTTCAATCCATGTTTTGCCCCTGACCACTCATCCCAGTGTCCTTCTTTAGTGAGGCATATCAATCACTGATACTATGTCTCCCTAACCTTTTTTTAACGGAGAAATTAACACTTCAGTTAATACCAAATCCAAATATATCATGCAAGCAAAATGTTGCAAAAAAATATATACACATATAACCTCAAAAGAGAGTTCATCTGCTGCTTGGGCGACTGTAGCTCTTTATGACGATGGTCCATCAGCTACAGCAGGGAAACTTAATAGCAGGATATCATCGCGAACACTCAGTCAGGTGATTCCCCTTGTTATCATTCTAAGTAAGATTGAAGAAAGATGAAACAAATATATACACAACATGCATATAATTCAGGCAAACCATAAAGTCATCACACCTTATAGCAGTGAGTTCCTAATTTCCTCTGACGATTTCCCCAAAGTTGCACAATCAGTGTGAAATATAACACACGATCCTGGGAAAGAGCGAGCAGGACAGCTCACTTCGACTGAGCAACGTCCAGACAAGGAAAAGTCACTGTGGTCTCCCTTATATCCTTTATAATGGACCTACCTGCATAGAAAAAAATGGGGTGTGAACTGTTGTTTTATACACTTAGGTCTGAAGTCTGTCCTAGAACGGCATGGTGTTTTTAATGCGCGCATTTTGGAGGAAATTTGACCTGCTGTTAAGCAAAGGTGTGAACCACACCTCCTTTCCGTAAACACACGTGCCCACGGTCCACTTGTCTTTTTTTTTTTCGCATGTCCCAATCACCCCTGTATTTAAGAGGCAGAATTTGGGCGAGCATCCCCAGGAAGCCTTTCAAGATGTGGTGTTAGTTAAAATCAGTCAGTGCCTTGTTAGTACCTCCATCCCTGTAAGTGCTTGGCCCGCAGTTAATCTTGTTAAGTCACGCGATGGGCTTACAGACGGGAAATGTATGCAGTAAGCATCTGGGAAAGTGTCTGTGAGAAAGACAGAAACAGAGCAGGGATAATAACAAAGAGACCAGTTTTATACACTCTCAATGTTCTCGCCTTGTAGCCAAAGAAGGCCCTTGAGATCCAACACAATAGCTTGTTCTCCCACCTAGCCTAGAGAGTGGCATCATTGGTCTGCTATCTCCCCAATACAACTACTAGCGACCTTCTAATGGGACATCCTGAGCTGAAATGCGCTTCAACAGACTTATTTATATGAGCTACAACTGCTAAGCAACACAGTGTTTAGCACAACAGGACACATCTCTGTACAGGACGCGTGTTGAGCTCTAGACGTATGTGTGCTTAAAGCAATTCAGCCTTGTTGACTCCTAATAGCTATTATTTAAATCGTACGTAACTGCCACATGTAATCAAGAGCGAAACTCTTAACCCATGAGTCAATCTTTAATCTCCTCATAATGGTTCGTATTGTTTAACAAGTCAAAATTTTTGCCACAAAATGCCTATCTGTACTGCCATGCCGCATATGCAATTGATTGGTATTCACTTTTGCTTGAAGTTTTTCAGCCCTTATCAGTTCCATCTTTAATTAAATGCTGATGTACTTCATGCTTCACACCTCTATACATTACGAAACGTCCTCGTTAATAATCCACTACTCAGAAAATGCTTAACAAGTAGACTGCAACCAACAAGGAACAGCTGAAATGCCATGAAGGCATGTGCAAATGATTGTAATTGAGTGCGGCTTATAGTTGTGCAAAATAGCATTTTGTTTTAAATTAAAGTTTTTGTACTGATATTTAAAAACTATTTAACGAAGACTGGTATTTGACAAAACCTTATGAATTGATACATCATAAGCCCATTCTCCGGCCATGACTCGCATAGTGAGTGTTTTAATGAGCTTTGTAGACAATATTTCTTAGTAGATGGTACGATATGCCATATAACCTTCCTTTTCATATCCTATTTGTAATGTTGACTGCATGGGGGAATTGTCTTCAAGGCTTACATGAGACGGGTGATACCTCCCCCCTTATAGATATACTGTGTGTGTGTGTGTGTGGGGGTGTGTGGATGTTTGTGTGTGTAATGATATAAATATATATGTGATGTGTGGTATATTTGGGTTTGGGTGAACGCTACCTCAGGCTGTCCTTCAAGCTGTCGATCCGGGGCAGCTCATGTATCTGAAATGAATCTTCTATCATATGTATACAGAGGTGGAGATGCGTTCCCGGGCACACAACTCGTCGTAGTAACTGGCCTGGCACATGCCCACTTACGGCCGCCACGACACATGAAAGGCACTGAGAGTGAACAATGGGAAGAACAGTCATTCTGAATAAAGAAGATAGAGTTAACTGACACGTCAAATCTACGTGAGGACACATGAATGGAAATGGATAACGATATAAAACTCGGCAGTGACGCTTTTTGAAATACTACTCAATAATTATGGTGTAACCCAATCTGGGTTCAAAATGTGCAATGTTTTTGGCGTCAGCAAGACTCATTAAAGCTGGTCAACATTGACCGTCAATGCATTGTTAAGTAAAGTGAACATTCTGGTGTTACAATAATTCAAATAAATGCTGTTCTTTCGACCGCTTGGGTAAATTAAATGTTGGGGAAAAAACTGTATCAAAAAATCATTAAGCAGTACAACGGTTTGTTCAGACATTGATTAGAATAAGCCATGTTGCTTGAGACGCACCTCCGCAGCAATCAGATGATTTCTTCTGAAGGTTCAATGTGTCACTGAAAGACTGGAGTAATTATGCTGGAAATTCATCTCTGTGAATCACTGTAATAAACTGCCTTTGAAAATAATTAAAAGATCAGAAATTCTTAGTTAATTTGAATATCAGAATATTCTGCCTCTAGGTCAGATAAAAATACCAAAAAAGATTTGGTAATGAGAACTATTTGTGATTTTTTCCTATGCAGTTTTACTTCAATATATAAGATACTATCAACTTGGATATGCCCACTGTGGTCGCAGTCGGAGCCCCGATAGAAGAATCATCATCGCCTCTCGTTGTTTAGACGTTTCGAACGTGTTACATGCTCCCATCCTAACCACACCCCATGTTATGGTTTAAGCATGAGCTGACTTCAGGTAGCTGTGATGTCTTGTGGTTGTGTATATTTCATGACAACTGTAAACCAAGGAACTCTGTGTGGTGCCTCCAGTGAGTCGAGTAAATGGTTCCGAAACAGCAGAGCACGACTCTATCTAAATCCTTCCGCTCTTACAACTTACCACGACAAAAACGGCCTGTTGGTGAAGTCATTCATGATTTGGAGAAGTTCTGTGCAATGTTATAACCCTCCTAAAGAACCCTCCAGAGCCAAAAACATAAATAAAAACAGCCCCAGGGTTTGGGTGATGGTAAGAACTATCCAGGAACAAAGCGTATTTATAAATTTTCATCTTGTGTCTTTCATATCCCTTGCCTCAAAAGCGCTCTTTGTAAAATCCGCCTGTCCTTTTCCTAAACCAACCCGACACAATTCCATGAAACAATTAAATTGCTTTGCACACCTGTAATGCTGTTTGGCCTTCCTGTTTGATCTGAGCTCTTAAAGTTCTTTTATTAACTTCAACCGTTTTTTCCTAGGCTTGAGCTTTCACGCATGTGGCCATAACAAATCAGTGAACCTGGGATGATATTCTCTCTCTGGCAACACCTATAGGCCTACCAAAGTTATGCTATTTGTTTAAAATTGGGTTATCCTCTGGTGAAAACTTCGCTGGCAACAAGCTTACCTGGCAACAATCGGGACCCAGACACGGCTCCTGTGAGCCCAGGCCAGCGTGTGTGAGGATCGTTTCGGAGCCCAAGATAAGACAGCTGGGGGAGGACACACAGAGAGTGGAGGCGGAATATTTCAGTTCCAGACGCCGAGTACAAGATATGCAACATAGCATAAAACCAAGATACTGGCAAAGGGCCACTACAACAGCAATAAACAGGGGGGAATTGGTACATATAGCAAAAACACACCTCATTGTTCTCACGGGCAGCGCAAAAAATATTATCAGAGGCGAATCGTATAATTTTAGCTTATTCTCCATTCACTTTTGTTTATGGATAATGCTGATATATTGGTTAACTTAAAAAATATCTGGACATTTAAGCAACACAGCGTAATAAAACTTCAGCTAAATATTTTATAAAAGGCAGTTTAGGTTGACAAATAATAAATTTATTGATAATTCCTTAAAATGTAATGTAAAAAATACATACATCAGTGACTTTATACATCTATTAAAAAAAATCACCTCACGACCATTGGGTCATTGCAAAAAAATAAAAAAAAATAAAAAGGGTAATTGTGACTAAAACTGTAAGGCATCATTTATATGTTATTTTTGTATATAAATTCAAACATGTTCAAAAGTCTTAAAATACTCTTGTTGGGGCCACTGTATATGGCCATTTAAATGTAAATAAAAAAGAAAAAAAATCTGATAAATATGAAAAAAATAAAAAATTATTGCATTAACATTGTCTTCACTTCATATACAAAAATTCAGCCTGCGCTGAAAATCTTTCATCAAATATGCAAAGACTGTGTAAAACAAGTCAAGACTAAGCCTAACATTGTAAAGCAGCGATGGATTTGATAAAGACTGAAAAGCACAACAGGCCCTGATGATGACAAACATACAACAAGACGAAAGGTATATCACCCCTCAACAGTGTCTGCTTCTTTCTGGATTCACAAAGCCAACACTTCAAGGAATATTCCCCAAAACACTGTGTGTAGCTATTCCGGTGCAACTTTATGGAAGGATTTTCCTCTGAGGTTTCCACAGCTACTGGCTGAGGCACAACATTATATTATCCTTCCTCTATAAAAAACATCACAACATCTGCTTGTCCCTGAAAATGTGAGCCAAACTGTGAGCCCAAAAGCTGATGTGATTCAGGGGTTTCGATATGCAAATTAAACATCCAGTAAGGCAAACTCCTGTGTAGTGTCTGCTGTAATTTACTTCTCTGCATCATCTCAGTAATGCAGACTCCCCATGCATCATTCAACACAAACACACACATTAACCTCCACATCAAAAACAAGAACTGCATCTCTTTATCTGATAAAAAAAACAAAACTGATGACCAACACTGAGCACCACTTCAAAGATCGCATTTAAACAAATGAAATAAAACTAACCGACACTTACACAAGACTTTAATGACCTACTTAAGTATCTGCAGTTTCAGTAGAGTATACAAACTGCAGGATAAGCACTTGATGTACAGTAGTACTGTCAACATCTTTCACCCAAGCACAAATTACTGGACATAAGTCCATTAAATAAATGTGAACATTAATGTATTTCCTACATCATAATGCACCTGCTTGAATTGAAAGTTTTGGATCAACAAGAACTGGTTACAAAACACACAAAAAAAAAAAAAACTGCAAAAAAAAGTATAAAAAGAAAATTTAAATCAATTTTCCTGTTTTATTTCCAGTAAAAATAAGTAAAACTAAATAAATATAAATAAGTAAACCAGTGTTAAAAATATTAACGGCTAATTTCAGAGAATTATATACATCCACACAACACACACACCCCATACACACACACATACAGATATACATATATCTATCTATATATATATATATAATATATATATATCTATCTATATATATATATAGAATAATATATATAGATATATAATATATATACACACACACAACACAGTACAGACCAAGAAGTTTGGAAACTTTACGATTTTTAATGTTTTTGGAAAGAAGTTTTCTTCTGCTCATCAAATGGCCTGCCTTTATTTGATCACAAACTACAGAAACAAAAGGCAATAATTGTTATCTCTTATTACAATTTCAAATACTTGTTTTTAAATTTATATTACTTTAAAGTATCATTTATTTCTGTGATGCAAAGCTGAATTTTTTAGTATCATTAATCACCTGATCCTTTAAGAAATCATTCTAATATGATGATTCAATTATCACGAGTGGATTGAACAACAGTTCTGCTGCCTTAATCTTTTTTTTTTTCAGAACATGTGATACTTTGTTAGGATACTTTGCTGAATACAAAAGTAAAAACCAAAAAGAGAAAAAAAGACGCCTATGTTTTTTCAAAATATAAATATTTTGTCACTGGTCAGATAATTTTTTTTTTTTTCTTTTTTTTAAATAAAATCAAGACTTTTATTCAGCAAGATGTGTTAAATTGATAAAAAAGTGATAGTAAAGAAAAGATATTATTAGAATATATATTATTAGATTTTTTTTTTTAATTAAATGCAGTTCTTTTTAAAACTTTTATTCCTCAAATATAGATAACAGCAGCAGACGGTTTCCAACACTCATAATAAATCAGAATATAAGAATGATTTCTAAATGATCAGGTGCTTAGACTGTAATGTTAAATGTGACATGTGAGTCGGTAGTAATGATAATATATATATACACACACACACCCACACATTTATTATTACATACAGATATATCTATTACATACATACATTTACACACATATATATATATTATATATACCTACATACATATACTATACTATCCCTTATATACATATAAATATATATATTCTATACTATACTATATATCTCTATATATATATATATACACATACCACATACACATATATGCAATGAGGTAGGAAAAAAATAAAACTTAATATAACAACATAAAAAATTAAAAAACTTAAATTCAAGATCTAGAAAAAAAAAAAAAAAAGGTCATATTACACAAGTTCTAAAGTACTGCAGAGAAAGAAAAAGACAAATATTGTCAACTCAAGAACATCACACAAAAGAAGAAATCATAGTATATAGTATATATATGTGCGTTTTTGGGTTTCAACACTACATTACTGCATGGCTGTAGCCACATGACAAAGCAGCCAAGGATTTGTCCATTTCCTCAAATGAGGATGTAATTATTCCTCTCTCTAATGAAACAGGATGGATGTATACTCACTGATACGCCGTCTTTCTTGTCTTATCAGCACGCTCAGGCCCATTTTTGACGGATTTCCAACCCGATAGTTCCCTATAGTCTGGCACCTGAGCCTTTTTTTCTTATTCAGCCTCTCTGCTGATGTTGTGCACGGCTGCTGCACGCAGAAGCGCGCAGTAGTCCAAGTAAGGTAATCAGTAAACCCGTCACACACACCCCCACAGACCAGCAGCCTGTGCTCAGTCAGCCCAGCTCATCAAAAACCAACCAGCAGAATGAAACTCAGCAATGTGCTGCAGTTAAAACACATCCTGTCTGAAACACAGACCTTTTCCCTTCTTCATCTCCTGCAGTAGAGGGATATGCATTATGCTGTGTCTAATTAATTACAGAAGAAGAGGACAACTATAGAATATGGAACCCCCCACCCCCTTGCTCCACCATACTTAGCCCCCTCCCTGCGCCTGGATGTGGAGTGGGCCCTGCCTACTGAATCCATGCAGAACAGAGCTGCGCTCTCAGATTTACTGATCTCAGAACAGGACATGTACATCAACTCTCTCCTGTTGTTGTTGTAGTTTAGTGGCTCAGCAAATTTTAAAATGGTTTTGGGATTTTAACGTCCAAGCATCCAATGGTGACAAGTAAACTAAAACAGATCCTTAAAATCAAACACTAACATGATTAACATGTATTATTCTTTATTATGCTCCGTGTACACAAACTTTTCAATAGCATGATCCCCTGATTTTTTATATCGACCTCGTGTTTTGATGAGATGTTGTTTAGGAGAAAAGGGAGAAAGAAAGACTATTTTGATAAAACTCGTCTCAATAATATAAAAACACTTTCCATGTTCAACCTTTGCAGTTCAACAGTAGTAACAAAAGAAAAAAAAAAAAAAAAAAAACGGTTGTTGTGGTTTTTTTTTTGTTTGGATTTGTTTTTGTTCTTCTTGTGTTTTTTTTTGTTTTTTTTTTGCTTTTGTTTTTTTCTTATCTGGGACAAACACCCTATTCTTCTGTTTATTATTATTTTGATGGATATTGATTAAATCAGCTTTTTTATGAGATTATTTGATGATATTTTATGTAAATTTAATAAAATTGGTATAATTGAGTTTGAAGCACAAAGCTGGCCTTTTTTCATATGTACCAAAATAGGTTCTAAAGGGAATGAACCATCGACACAAAACTGCCTCGATTATTCAGTGTGAAGGAAACTGTTTGTGTATATATTATGTACCACACAAATAACTATAATAAGAAATTATATTACTATGTATTGTACTATCATGGCGTTATTGTTTTTTAATTATTTTTATTTTGGGTTTTTTTAAAATTTATTCCACAATTTGCAAATATTGATTGAACGGCTTCCCCTGTCTTTAGTTTCTGGATGTATAAAACAAGAGCCCTGAAATATGAAAAAAAAAAAAAAAGAAAAAAGAGGACGACAGGAGTATACACAATTGCCAACAATTCCATTTCAAAAGTCATCATTTTCCTTGCACTTACCAGTACATACCAAAGATTTTAAAACTACACTCGGACTATAACTGCCATATCCTGGAAACTGTATCATCAGGGACTGTTCTCCACAGTTTTTGCGTTTGGGAATGTCAAAATTGTGTTGTCAAACCTATGACTCATGTGAATTCTGTTCATCCTTTTACTACAAATTGATTACACGTCTAATCCAGGTTTATTAAATTATTGATAATATGTCTGTTGCTCCCCTTCCCTGTTTGTTTGTTGGTTCGGATGGATGTTGTTTTGTTAATATAAAAAAATAAAAAGTTGATAAAAAAAGAAATACAAATTGCCCAATGAGCCTATGTTTTTCTGACCAAAACCTCTTAAATGCACGGTGTAATTATGATTTCACAAGTAGGAACTTCCCATGAGTCATCAATACTTTTGGTTCATATTCCCAGAAGAGAAAGACTATACATTTGTAAATGTGTATGTTATTTTAACAACTTCAAGGAGTATACTCACATACAAGTTGACCTCAAAACAATCTTTAAAATCTGAACGCTGTGGTGAAAATGCCACTTTGTAACCTTACCATGACAGGCCCTGTCCAAGCCACTGTGCTGGGAAATTCCTCTGGAATTTTTTTTCCTTTAGCTGAATCAATGAAATCCCAGATCACGCACAACAATCTACTCAAGCCTTGTGGTAATACTAAATAAAAGACATAAGTGCATTTAAGTTTGTAACACCTGGTCTGTTATTTGCAACTGTGATAAAAATAGGTAAAAACTAGACACCAAAGGTCAACGGCCACAGCTTTATGTCAACAATCTGTGGATTAAAATTCCAGCAAAAGCTTTTTCAGTAGCAATAATCCTGAATGAAATTCCTCAAGTTACATAAAAGATAGAAAGAGTAACCTAGAGACCATGAGTTGACTCTCCATTTGGAGCCATGGCTAATCTACAGTGCCATAAATTACACAAGGGTTGTCAGCAATTCAATCACATGATGCTTCTTCCCCTAAAGATACAAGCCAGGTCTTTGAAATGAGCCCAAAGTCTTGGACAGCAAAAGTTATTCTGGCTCCACTTCAGTCAAAAATATGATAAATCATAATCCAGCGCTGACCGACTTCATAAATGTAGATCCTGAATCTGGTTCCATCTATAACATATTCTACAAAACCTCTTGATTGTGGGTTTCCAATAAAACTGACTTGATGCATTGTCATTTCACTACAAAACCTTGATGTTGCTCACCTAGTAGTATTATAGGCCATGTGGATTAAGCTCAGATAGTGGAAGTATCAATATTTCAAGATAAATCCACCTTTAGGAAACGCTTTCTCTCACAGTTCAGCAGCACTGTTTGTAGAACCTGCTGAAACCTGCAGGATCGGGTCCATTGTAATGAAATGGTGGTGAGTGAGGGCTCCCTCCCTTCTGTCCGAGACAATTTATAGCGGAAAACACACAGACTTGATCAATATTCATTACAGCATCACTGAGATTGTCCCAGTTCTTCCTCTGTCTCCATCTCTCTCTGCACTAGTAGGGAGGAGGCAGGGATCCTGAAAGCTCCTCTGTAAACCTGAGCCGAGGAATGTGGAATCGGCACACCACCGTCTGGGAAGGCAACAAGGTCTACATAAAGACGCCACAGTTGAGATGTTAACTCAATACACTATTCGAGGCTATAACACCAGTTTATAGGACTAAAACAGTTATCGACTACATAAAAAAGTATCCAGAGTCAAGTAGCATCTCCAAAATTTATATGAATAGATTGTAATTGTAGACACGAAAATAAAAGTGCAAATGTTTTTTATGTGTGAGGGTAACTAGTCTAACCCTGGAAACCGCATGCCACACCTTTTTAACAAAAAAAAATCAACATTGTTCCATAAAAATAAATCTACCCACCAATAATAAAAATATAATACGTTTTTTTGTATTGTTTTGCCAGTCAACAGAATCCTATTAATATACTATATTTAAAATGTAACCTTTTGAGCAACGATAGATGGTGGCTCCTTGTTGGACAAGTACCAGAATTTCAAACCTAAGTATTGTATGAACATTATTCAAAGTTATTGAACCACAACAAAAAATTCCAGTCATATAGTGAATTATTTAACAATAAAGACAGACAAAACACGGTGGTTTTATTAAGAAAGAAGTACACTAAAATTATACAAACTTGCGTTGTTAATTTGCATGTTACTGCTGATAGATAGTTCTAGTGTAAATCTGTGCGCCAATAATTATGACCAGGACTATGGACATCCCTAGTGTATTGAACTTTAACTTTTGCGTTCCAGTATCCCTCTATACGCAAAGTGTTCTCATGTTTGTGTCTCACTAGCTGTTATAGAAGTTACTTTTATTTTTATTTTTTTTTTTTTTACACTGGACAGGTACAAAAGGGCACCAGTTCATTCAAAGTTGCTTGCTACACTGATACGCTTCCATTTTACTTCGACATACAGTAATATCGTTCGATACGCTATAAATTGCAAGTTGAGCATTGCGAATAACAACAAAAGAGAAGATAGTAATCTAAAGAATATCCTGTCATACGAAACATCCAATGTTCTTCAATTCCAAGGTATGGCATAGAAGAGCTATCTGCATTCCGTTACAACGTGTTACTCTAGACATCCTCCAGGCCCTCGGACCACTAGTAGTGTCAGTGTCATAAGCGCTCAGGGAGACTCGCTGTGATCTAAACAGTGAAGGGGTCTGTGTGACCTTGAAAGAGGTCTGCAAACACGCACGGATTATGCGAGGCGGGCCGTCTGCCAGAGCGCTGTGGGACGTGTGCAGGGCCAAATCGTTCCTGGTCTCAGTCTAATGATGCCACAACCCTTGCTCAGGATGTCAGGTGTCCAGAAACGGCAACAGTCCCCTGCGACTCTCAAGCAGGATAATTTATCATACAGCCAGACTGAGGAGGGCTCAGTGGTAGTTTTACTGCTCTCTTCTGGAACCCAGCAGCCCAATTGGAATAAATCTAGAGAAGCCCCGTCCTGATGATTTCGATCAGAGACACTATGAGTAGTACAACATTTAGAAAAGTCAAATGTTGGCAATTGAAGTGCCAATATCTTTTCTACTACTCTAGAATTGCATCATGGTACAATAACTGACTCCAGCTGGCTGCTGAATGAACTGACTTTCCTTAAAGGGCTTTAATGGGTCTACTGCGTACTGTTGCATTATACCAGTCCACCACGGATGACCCATGAACATCATAGTAATTTAACATATTACTGCTCACATTTACATATCATCACATTAAAATACTGTCTGTTAAGTATGCAGGATCCTGGCCTGTGCTGATAAGGTATGAGCAAGTTTGCATAACAGAGATGATTTGCATAAGTCTTTAAGGCACTGTAGCAAAAACTGCTGTAAAACTAAACTGGGCTATTTTGGAGCATGATACGTTATACTTAAATGTAAGGGAAATGCAGGCGACAACAATAAATATGGTTGATTAATGTTTGAGCATATGCATATTTCCATTCAAAATTTTGAAAAGGTTTTTTTTTTAATTAGATAAGGACACATTCAATTTATCAAGTGACAGTAAATACTTAAAGATTGTAAATACTTGATGATTGTTTCAAAAAAAAAAAAAAAAAAAAACACACAAATCTAATACATCCTAAAAAAAATGTTAAGCAGCACAAATGTTTTCAACACTGATAATAAGAAATGTTTCTTCTGTATTTTTGATCAGATAAATTCAGTTAAGCTAGGTGAGCATAAGAGAACTCCTTCAAAAACATAAAAAAAAAATCTTACCAACTCTTTTAACTTTTAAACAGTAATATAGGCGAGTCATCGGTTTACATATATTGCATCTGATAAAATGGACAGAGGTAATTCTAAAGACATTTGTATAAATATATAACAGTTTGGGGAGGGACAATGGTGTTGAAATCCAATCAGCTAGCCAAGGTGTTTTCCACAGTCTGAGGATCTTGCAGGATAGCAACTAACCTGACAGAGACTAATGTGTATTGCATGTAACTTAAACCACAGCCCTAATTTCAACATGATGGATAATCCGCCACCAGTGAAACGAAGAACAGCCAAGAGCCTAATTAACACATTTCCGTCAACCATGAGTGATCATGGCCTTCAGCAGGACTGCATTTACCCTAAAACCCTTACCTGCACAGAGCCAAAGTCAACAATCTCATAGTGGAAGTGGGCACATTCTGCCAGCCTGGGAAAATGGCCTTTGGTGAGGGACAATCTGCAGAACAAAAACAGCTCATCAGTATTCTGCTCTGTGTGTCTGAAAGAGACAAAACAGAGACAGAACTCGTCCCTTTAACGTATAAACACCTACTTTTTGACGTTCTTGACCTTCATGCTGGCCGTGCTGGCACATGAGCGCAGAGAAGATTCGGCAGGCAATTCAGGGACGATCGGCGCTCCTCGTGCCTGCATATACGAACACGCACATGTAAACAAACAACTATGCAGCGCTCTAAATGCATTAAGCGTGACATACAGAAAGGCAGTACACACACACACACACACACACACACACACACACCATAACAGCAATGGCGTCCTCCCAGCCTGCAGTCTCTGCTGGCTGCAAGCTCCTATCTTCCTCCCCCCCTCATCCTCCTCTGGGTGGGGCCTTAAAGAAAAGAGAATCAGAGAGGGGTATGTTGAAATAAGCTTCTGCTATGACATATATACATACCTCTACATCGCATCACTCGGCAACAAAGCAATTACACCAATGAAATTCCTGAGCTAGGATTGTTTTAAAGGAATAGTTTCCAAAAATGAGTTTTCTGTAGAACACAAAATAAGATGTTTTGCAGAATGTTCATGCTGCCCTTTTCCAATCAGTTGAATCGCTTAGTGACCAGGGGTTGTCAAATGTTGTCAAAAATAAAAAATAAAAGATACTTAAAAGTCGGCCACAAGACTAGTACACTATATTCCAGGTCTTCTATAAGCCATACAACAGGGAACAGACACACACACACACACACACACACACACACACACACACACACACACACAACAAGGGCTGAGCTTAGCTTGGAATACACTACATGGCTTTTTTTTTGAAAATTTTAAATTAAATGAAACGAAATGAATTAAAATGAAATGAAATGAAATGAAAAATTATATGAAATCTGACATGACATAAAGCCAAGTATGGTGACCCATACTCAGAATTTGTGCTCTGCATTTAACCCATCCAAAGTGCACACACACACACACACACACACACACACCGTGAACACACACCCGGAGCAGTGGGCAGCCATTTATGCTCGAACCCACAACGTTAGGGTTAGGAGTCAAACTCTCTAACCATTAGGCCACAACTTCCTAATGCCACGACTTTGCTTAATGTATGCTGCCAAGTTTTTCCTCTATAATCATTTATAAAATCGGCAAGTGTGTAATGCCTAGTGTTTTAAAATATGTTTATGTTATAAAAGCTGTGCAGTATATTTCAGCCTTAAGTTGTTACTTGGTGAAAAATGATCCCTCTGTGGTAATTCTCAAATCTTATTCATGTTTGCGCATATACAGATTTGACACTACAATATGTTGCGGCACAAAAAAGCATAAGAATTGGAATATAACACATATTACACTATTTTTTTTAACGCTTTTCTGTCCTTGTCAAGCCCAGTTTAGGCATTTCTCACAAAAAAGCATGAGGGTGAGTAAGTAATAATTGATGAATTTAAAATATCATAACTATGTCTTCCATTTCGTCTGCTTAAACCCTCCTCTTTCTGTAAACCAACTGTAAACTCGCAATCAGAACAGCTTCTATCCAATCAACACCAATGGCTAGAACAATCCCTTACAGCAGTTTGTTCTTTCTTTTTGATACACCATTTCACTCAGATGGAGATCACAATTGCTGAAAGATCTGAATTTTGTAAATCTGTAAAAAATAGAATTACTGATGACATTCTGAATTATCATAACACTCAATGAATAAACTCCTATTACTTTTTATTTTAGTTTATTTTTGCCTAAGTTTTTAATGTTACACAGCGTTTGAAGCTTTTTGCGGTACCCAAACCTAAATCTCTCCACAAACCAACAGCTCTATCATGTCCCAAGCATGCACACAGACCACTGATACACTCCTTCTGACCCAGTGCCTATTCCTCAGGTTTGGCTGGCTGCCTAATCAAGCAGGACATGGCAGACAATAAACTAACTAAGTTGAGAGGCACCTCATTCACTGAACTCATGACCTCTGAAGTAATACTACCAAACCACGAGTTACAAGTGACCAGAGGTGCCAGCTGTGTCAATAACACAAGAGGAAAGGCTGCTCAAGCAAACACAAGCTGGCCAGTCCTCATGCATTTTCAATGGGTCTTAGGATCTTATATTAGAAAAATTACAAACTCGGTTTTGTTAATGAGGTTTTGAAACCGTATATAATCGCCCTGTTAGTCACTTAGTACAAGCCGTTTTAGGTGTGCAGGTAGTTAAAACTGCTCTTCTGATCAATTAGATTATACACAAACCTATTACATGAGAAAACAACACTCTATCCATAAGCCAATTGTAATGAATTATACTCAAAAAGTTACATTCCTTTCCAGTCTCTAAAGTACCAAGCTCAATCGTCATATTCACATTCACATCATGAAATGATCTGTCCATTTCGAGAAATCTCCAGAGTTTATTACCCAGTTCACCCTGCAAGCTGAGAAACATGCGCCGGCGAGGGTCGAAACAAGGAGATACATCACAGAAGATCAGAATCGTGGCCGTAAAAAGCACACTATTGTATGTTTTTCAATCAGTCCAGTCAGTCAGTCACAATGAATCACCCGCTAAATAACAAAGAACAGGGCTAAAGTGTAACTTGAAATATGATAGCGCTCCAGGGGTAAGGAAAGGTGAGCTGGAACAGCTTTAAGGATTGGGAGAGCCTTTAGAAGCGGAATAAAAGGCTAGAGTTTAGACGATTCATTCAGAAGACAAAAGACAGCGTCAGTGATTTCGTCCAGAACATCCCACACTCCCCCCTCCTCCAACAGATTAGACCACTGTGAGACTGAACATAAATGCCTGAAATCCTGTTCTGGAGGAAGAGGCAAAAGTTTACTGCCATTTTTAAAGCAACACAGGTGCAACATAATGACAGATTAGTGAGTTTTTAATTACAATCTACTGGTCATAATTTATGAGAGTGTTCACACATAAAGTAATGTTAATTTTTATTGTATTTAGTCTATATTAACCTGTTTGTTGTTTTTTTTGCTCTATTGTTCACGTCAATGAATTCTCCTTGTCAACAGTCTCCTCTGTGTCTCACTATATCACCGTATATACAGACACAGAGGAGACCGTTGACAAAGGAATTGTGTGAATAAAGTCGTTATTTTTGGTTGTGTCTACACTTACAAAAAAGTGTTGCCCGTCGCTTCATATAAACCAATTGCAACATCTGATGGCAGATGGAGTATTCCCATTGCGATGACAGGAATTTCATACCTTTCGTATGAGAGCCGTGAACCTGGACACTGAGGAAAAAAAGGACCTTGACACTGTTATGTTACTTGGCAGTCTATGGGGGAACAATCACAGGAGAGCTTCCCGGGTTTTCATCCAAAACATCTTAAATTGTGTTCCTGAACACGAACGAAGATTTTTACGGGTTTGGAAACGACATGGGGGCAAGTGATTAATGACAAAATTTTCATGTTTGGTGTGGAGTATCCCTTGTAAATGCTTTTATCACGCTTTTACTTGATGATGATATCAGAATCAGTTATCACCCTGCTCTATTTATATGAATTGCATATTTAATGAATAAGTTTACAGATAGTATAAAAGAACTGTCATGTCACTGACTATTACAATAAACCATGCCTGCTTCCTTGGGGCGGTACAACACGTCATTGATGACTCTACTGTCCTTGGTTATTAATCTCTGTAGGGCACCAGTTGCACACAAAATCACCACTATATTTTACTCCTCGGGGGACAAATTCACACTCTGCTGCATGCAGTGCTGCTCCAAATATGCTGTCTAATAAGGTGACCCTGCCCGGTCACATCACACATGAAACACTGTGTTGTGCAAAAACCCAAACACCTGCACTGCACTGATTATGCAGAGACTCATTTTGCAGCCAAATGTAAGAAAATGCCTCATCTAACCTTGCAAGAGAAACACACAGGCATACACACGCTTTATACAGCATATCTAACCGTTACTATCGAGCACCGCAGCCGCCAAAGCACACTGAGAGGTGAAGGTATGCAGGCTGTAACTCACCCTTCACAGGACTGCATGACCTGCATGCGTCTCTCAGAGGTGTTGGAGCTCTGCCGTGTGTCGCTGCTGCAGTCCCGCTGCACGCCTCCATGATACTGAGTCACTGCAACAACAGCTGCCTGTCTGTGAGGGGAGGGAGGAGACCGGACTTTAAAACATAAACCTCCAACCTTGGCAAAGGATGAAGGCCCTGGTGATATAGACACTGTGTGTTCTGCATGTACATGTGTCGGTTTATTGTACTGACTTTTTATTATTAAAATGGCATTCAAAGGCTTATCATATGACAATAAATAAATAAATAGCCAAATGGGTAACACTATATTAATAAGTTTCATTAAATAAATCCTTAACAAACATGACATTCATTAGTGAATATATATTCAAATAACTAGAAACATTAAATAATGTGCTGTGTTATGTTTACCAAAAACGGTATTAAACACTACCTAATGATGAAACAGATCATTATTTTGTGTAAATTCAAATGCTTACAAATATGCATTAAACATTGTAATCTATCCTGTCAAAAATGATTTGAAGATCGCATCAAAGGGCTAATACTCATTGCAATAAATAAGTATTTATGAAACATGATGGATTTATTTCCTTTTATTACCATAACAGCATCAAATATTATATTCCACTGCAATAAATCAATAGAGATGTAATATTGGTGGATTTATTTAGCTTATTGTTAATTAACATAACAGCAAAGGATATATTCATTGCGAATGAATGAATGAAGGAATGAACGAATATGTATGTGCATGGTGGGACCTTTATTGTTTTACTTTTCCTAATGGCGCATTACTGTGTCACAAATTGATTTAATTACCTCTTTATTGTCCATAAATTAGCTATATAATTGGAAGAAAGGAAGGAAGGAAGGACGGATGTTTCAGTATGTAAGTAAAACAGCGTAAAACAGTATAATAAAAACATCTAATTTGCACGAAGGTGGATGTTTTTATAAATATCGCTATTAAATCATAAATCATGTTGATGAAGAAGTGCACTCAAATTCAGGAAAAAAAAAATCAGTTGGCTAAATGGCGACTGTGGACCTTGAAAATTACAAATAAAACCTAAAGAACATATCAATGATTGAGAACAGTTTGTGCCATGTTCCAGTGATGCATGGACCGTGGATGAATACAGGGCTTGCACAAGACTTGGTTATAAGCAAACTATATTGCTATGGCATCAATAATTCCAAGTGTGAACTACAAACAAAAGGTGAATGTCTTGCAATATTTGTGACACACCCACGAGAGACAGTTTAACACACCTGTATGAAAAACTGACCACTGCAATTTTATGATCTGTTGGTTCTGATAGAGTAATGGGATATGAAAACAACAAAGTATTCCTCTCACACTCCGGTCCTACTTATCAGAATGTGTTTGACCGGCAGAAGCTTGATGTTTAGACTCCTGCAGAATGAACCCTCCCTGACAGAAAAGACAGACTCACACATGTGTGCATGCAGGTAGCTGAGAGAGTTAGATTCACCCTTGAACTAACATAAGCAACACAGGTGATCTAGTGTATTAATCCAAACCTATTTACACAGTCGCTGTATGGTGACTTAAATAATTATTATTTAATTCCTGTTGAACAGTTTGTGAGAAGGACACTTTGGAATTTAGTATCTCAAAATATGAGCAACAGTTTGTGGTCTGTATTCTTTGATTTGTCCATACATAAGAAATACAACAGGGTCTGAATGTCTAAAACTACATTAATGAAATCCTGGGATTTAAATTAAATAGAATTATTAATAATAATGTTATTTACAAACTTTATTATTATTGAAAATTATTTTCAATATTACAATTATCTTAAAAATAAAATTATATTCGAAATATTTTAATCATCATTATTAAACATTTTATCAACACATTTTTATTATATTTACTATTATTAAAAAATCATTATATTAAAAAAAAAAGTTTAACATCTATATAATCGATAATAATTTTATGTATCTTCCTATATAAATTTTGTACTTAATTTTTTATTATTGCAATTTATCTTTTTAGAATTATATCCTAATATAAAAAACATAATATAAAAAAATTTCATAATATCATTAATTATATATGGTGTGTGTCTGTGTGTGTTGTGTGTGTGTGTGTAGACAAGCCAAGATAAAGGACAGCACATATGATATATTATTTTATAGTATGACAAAATGCATATAAAGCTACAATAAAAATATATTTTCACTCGTGCGTTCCAGATCCTTTGGACCCCACTAGAATTTAGTGAAAAGTTAACATGATTTAAAGACAGGAGACATAATGTAACTGGTGTATGGGACTGTGTGAAAGCTGTATATATTGATGTGGTTTGCTAAGCGACAGATGTCTTGAAATCACTTCAGGAATCGGTCAGTTTTGGGATATCTGAGTGTCTGACGTGGAATGTTGTTCAGACAGCGAAAAAGGTTCAATAGGCCTATTCATCACAAGTATTCATTTATTGCTACGTGACTAAGGAGGTGTAGAAATAATCTACCTTATTCTACAGTGATGTTGAAATCTTGCCGTTTTGGCTGGTAGTAATAAAATAAGCACTGTTGTCATGGGCAACAGCTTCATTCAGCGCTTCCGGTCAGGGTCTTTAGGACGTTCTCTAATCAAGACTCGTTGTGTCTGAGTGTTACCTAACTCAGGCTTAACAGTTTTAGGGTGAATAAAATGGAGGATAATTAAGGGAAATTATAACGGCGCAGGCTAGATTGTGACTTGACCACTAAGCAAAAAGGTGTGATTAGCATTTACGGGTAATATATTGTAATATTTACAATCTACAGCAAACAGAGGTAACGTTTAAGATCAACGCCTCTAGTCACTCACCTGTCTGCGACTGTTTCAGCGTGTCCCTCTCCTAAACGAAAATCCAAGATGTTTGTTTCCCTCTAGAACAGATCCATACTAACTGTTAAATGCGACTGAAAAATAATCAAACCATCATGCCTGTTGCATCGATGTGTGAACGTGGGATCTGTGCGCGATAGCCAAATCGAGGTGATAGGACACATGGAAAGTTCGTTCTACACGCATCAACCTGATAGTAACTGAGCGCGTTGTGTGTTTTTGGGGGCGTGACTAACGGCGTGGGTTTTGTTTTACAGAGCAAGGTGGACTATCAGCAGGATCCATTTTAACTTCTGTTTGTCCTTAAAAAGGTTGAGTCAGTTGGCCAAACATTTGTGGGAAAACCTTAAAAATATTCATGATGCTCTTACAGAGGGACTAAATATTTCCCTCAAGGAAAAGTTTCATTAAATACTGATGGAGAAATACACATTTATTAAGAATTCTGATGCCACATTGAATTGGACTGACAACTTTACAAGAGAAAAAATCAGTTACAAGTAATTACATGGAAAGGAATGTACATGTAGTTTCGCTCTGTAAAATGTTCATCTCTGTTCAATCTCCCCTGTTGAAAAAACCAGCATATGCATATGTTACGGGTAGGTATTTTTGAAGCTGGGATGCTTGGTTTTTAAGCTGGTCCTTTGCTGGTTTATGATGGCGTCCTTTGTGCTGTGTAAGCATGTCCTTTGCTGGTTTAAGACTGGTCCTTTGCTGGTGTATATTGATCTGGTCACCCTGAGCTGGTTGCTAAGAGCTGGATGAACCAGTTTAGGAACCGAGCTTAATCTTAAACCAGCAAAGGGACCATCATAAACCAGCAAATAGACCAGCTTCAACCAGCTCAAACCAGCATCCCAGCTTTCAAAAACATAACTATACCCAGCATATGCTGTTTTTTTTTTTCGCTTCAATCACCTTCATGTTGTTCTAATCGCCTTATAAATTTATTTCTTCTCGCTGAACATAAAAGAAGCTGATTTTGAGAAAGTTTTTTTTTTTCTTGCTTAATTCTTCAAAATATCTTCTTCGGTCATTGTTTCACAGAAGAAAGCAAAGACTTGTTTGGAACAATGTGGAAGATGAGTTAAATGATGACAAAATGTTCATTTTCTGGGTGAAACCATCCCTTTAAACTAAACCAAACTATCATGAGAACAGTATGTGAATAAAAACAATTTAAAACAATTTTTTTAATAAAGTATCTTTAGATCTAATTTGGTTCACATATTAAATAACTAAATAACTAAATAAAAAAACAACTCATAACATGCTGAATGGTCAAAGATGAAAGGTCAGAACCATTTCATTAAAGCAAAAATGTCCCAAAGACAATAGAATGGTTTACTCAAAACTTAAGTCTATCCCAACTTTACCTTGGAAATCATCATCATCAACATCATCACGATAATTTATTCTGCTATCATTCTAGTCTCGTGGCCAATGCCAAGGCGTTATCTGTTTTGTGTTAGTCACACTCACCTCAGATAAATAGGTGTGTGAGAGGGAGTTGTGTTGGTTGGGGGACGTTGCCCCCCACTGGCATGAACCCCCACACTTTAACTTCCTATTGACAACATCCGAGTCCCATGTGGCAAACTTTTGAAAACACACCATCGCCTCTCAAGGCATTTTGCTTGAAATGTGGAAACAAAAGTCAATCAGATTTAACATATGCCACACCCACCCCGGTGGCCTCTAGTGCTACACTGCAGATAAGAACAGTCAAAACCACTTCGTCAAGAAATAAACACACTTTAATATATACATATATATACATTGATCTTTTTTATTATAAGTAGTATACTCAAAATACAAAAAGTTTTTTACGGCGGTTATTACATGAACCAAAGCGTTGGAAAATGTCAACCTAACAGAGCTTGCCAAAATGTAGACATATGCTGGGCATATCTGGTGATGTAAACAATGCAAATTGAACGCTTTCCGCTATACAGAACTTCTATTGGGCTGTTAAAGACAGCACACAAACACCACACCACTTAACACTCCATATGTTTCATTCCCAGGTCTGGGTATTGATGTAACATCACAAGGACCTTCATTTTGTCAGGATAGCATATTCTTTTTGACCCCCCTGGAGTATTATTCGGAGCAAGACTTGCATCTTGAAAATGATGAAATAATCGCCGACTAATAAATAAAATAATAATGGATGCCTTTATTCCACTCACAACCACAATTGCCTTTTGCTTACTGCAGAGTTTGTTCCCCTTTTAATATCAAGATGCTTAATCGAAGTGTCCAGCTGAGTGTATTGTGGAGGTCAATGTCATACTTAAACGGTTGGTAGTAACAGATACAAAACATCTTTAACATTTACTCCTAGCAGCATGAAGACACACCAGGGCACCATATCTTAACATCTGAGTACTGTGGAGACACCGAATGCCCAAATCATGGAAAAAAATACTGTGAAGTACTAATCAGGGACAAGGAGATAGAGGCACACTGCACCTTTGTTTCATAATCAGAGTTGTCTAGGCAATTTGGAGAATTCCCTTGTATGCAGTGGCAGAATGAATCAAACAATGCATCAGGTAATACATATTGTACATAAGGCTGTTGGTACAGCACCATACTGTTTAAGAATAATACCTGCAAATAAATTTAGAATGAACTAACAAAGAAGACCTTCGATCAAGTCATTCAATCAAATAACATCTGAAAAGAAAAAAAATATTCTATGATCTTTTTCTTCACATAAGAAACAGTCTCTTAATACATTGCATGTAAAGTGATCAGGATGAAAAAACATGTGTTGCCCAGAACACATCTTTAGATAAATATAATCTGTAAACAATGTACAACACAAATTCAAAGCAGTTTAAAAGAGCACAATGCAATTTGAAATATGCTTCCAATAAGCTCTAAGTATGAGGTTTAATGTTAAAACAGTCGTAAATTAGTGCATAATGCAGTATTACATTCTAAGTTTTCAGTGCTGGTTAATATGAACAGCAAAAGAATCGAGAACAAAAAGATGTACCATTATCTGAAACAAGACAGATAGGTCCGAACGAGTGAAATATCTTGATTATGCAAAGGTTAGTTATGTTTCAATCAACACAAAAAAGAAAATAAAGTTTCACGAAGCACCATAAGAAGTAAGCACAAATCTGAAATACAGCAATCAACAGAGCTGATATGATGCTTTCCTGCAAAATGAGCCCTCTTACACAAGCAAAAGGGGGCGTATCTACCTGTCAGTATCATATGATATATATTCAAGAGAAACATTTCAGTCGGGTTTCTCCCTTCAAAGATCAGAGGAGCTGAGAAAATGCCCATCAATCACCATCCACAGATATACAGCGACACTGCATGTGCATCTTAAATCAGCGTGAAAGCTTTATGCGAGGATGCATCACTCCATCGTGTCCCAAGAAAAAAAAACTTATAAAACAGAAATACCGCCGCTTGACGAGTCAGGACCGCCGACCAACTTGAGTTACCAAGGTCCTTTCCATGCTAAATGAAAAAATGTACTATCATAATACGTGTGGTGTACATTTCATGGATTATACATTGATATGTTGCCTCCTCAAGACTGGCAAGTTCTTCTTTATAAATCTGTCTAAATACCATGTTTTTATTCATGGTGACATGAACGTTCACGCGATAATGTAAGCACATATTGAATGTCAAAAGCCGGAACTTTATTATTAAACAACTTTAAACCATTTTCATACTTAAAGAGAGTGAGCGCAGGCCACGGACCTGCCCTGTGAGGGAGGTTTTATTGCTTGCAGTCCTACTCACCAGGAGAACTCGACAACGGAAATCACAACGGAGCTAGTTTAGTTAGTTTAAAGACCAGAGGACTGTGCGTGAGTTTGTGTGTTTAACCTCTGAACCACAGCACCACGAGTTCAAAAAGACATAGCACCAAGTCATAATGTGTTACCACACAATGCTGCCTACATCCTTGCACGTTATATTTCTAGATCATGTAAACATTATGTAGTTGGGTTGTGAGACTTGTTAGCAATGAGTGCTTGACAGAACTTGACAAAACAACATAGCAAAAAACAGAGTTAAGTCTAAAGTTTAACACTTCTCTTGACAGCTAAAGGCAGGTAATAAGGAATATCTAAAAAAAAAACACTGCCCTGCTGCTTCTCTTCAAGAGACTACACGATTAAAAGCAGCTTTACGAATCGCACCATGTGAGGTGGGAAAACGCTAGTAATGACGGAGACGTACATAGAACATAAGCAATGGAGTCTGCTGACCTAATACTGAATAGCTCGAATTAAGATGTCTAGAGCAGTCGTGTTCACGTTGACTAAAAGAGTTGTACAAAAAAGAAAGAGAGAAACGGAAAGACAAAAGTAAACAGCCCTTTGGGCACTCAAGTCACAAATCCTCTTAACTAAAAAATGGCTACTACAAATCTCTATGCACAGAATTTTTTCCTCCAGTGTTTCCTGCTTGGATATTCAGCCTTATTCAAGTAATGCATGAGATTTCATTCAATTTTCCATAGTGGACCTCATTATTAAATTCCATTAGCAGAAGAAGAAGATAAATTTTGGCGCTGTTGAAAAGAGAGAAACATCACATTGAAAATATGCAGCATAAATCTGAACTTCTAAGAGCAAATCATAAGGACATTCACCATCGTTTAAACTACACTAACACACCGCTCCATTAGCTTTCACGCTGTAGGGTAGCAGATCAGCAGCTGTTAGTGTGAATCTCTAGAGACAATTAACATCCTTTAGAAATACTAAACTCTCATCATTAATTCAAATAACACAAACTTTGCTATGTCATCAGATAAGCTGTGATGGATGGCAAATAGGAAAGATTACAATACAATTTCCTTAATTTTTTTTACTTTTTTTTTTTTTTTTTTCAAAAAGAGTCAAGCTAACTTTTGGAGGTTAGTCACTGTTTGTAAGTAAACCAAGAAGACTGGTAATCTTTTTTTCAACTGATTAGAATAAGGACTATTTCGTTTTTCTATGTTAATTGATGTCTTCATTAGTCTGCATGCACAATCTATCTGTACTGTACTTCCTGGTGTACTGTATGGCCAAAGCAAAAACATATAACAAATGATTTACTTGCAAGGAAGTGACGAAAAAGATTAATAGATGCATTTCACCACTTCTAACTACATTTGTGCAAGACAAGGACCAAAGTAATTGCTACTTCAGTTTAAATATTACATTTGCACTTATGTCATTCTGAACATGTCAAAAAGGATATTTCTAAAATTGAATGTGAACCTGACATCATTTTTCAGCAGGGGGCTAATATTAATCTCCTCCCACACATAGATAAAAAGTGCCTTAAAGCTATCCAATAATTTTAGTCAAATATAATGGCAACATAAATAATAAAAAAATAAATAAATAAGAAGAAACAAGTTTTCAATTCCAACTTTTGCATGAAATTTACAAAATCCGAATAACTGTTCAAACATGAACTGTCACAGGTCCAGTCCCAGGTACTGCAGTCATGTTTTTTTTTTCAAGCTTACAATTTCTCTCGTGATATTCTGTGGCTTTATATGTCATTTCTGGGCTTACAAATATTCCCTCATGTTTTTGTAATCTATCTTGCACAAAATATGCTAGAAGTGAACTGAAATATGTTTCCAGATTATTTATTCCTTTTCTTATTTTTTTCTATTCTCTCTCTCTCTTTTCTTTTTTTTTTTCTTTTTTTGAGGTATATTTTGTAGAAGGAAGAAAAGTAACCCTGTAGTAAAACTACACGCGTTGAGAGACATATTTGTACAGAGCATTTAACTCTATCCTTCACAATATACACAGTTCTGACAACGTTATGACAAAAACTAAAGTGGCCAGCAAGATTTTTCCTAGCATGTAATGGAATGCTATTATTTTCGTTTTATTATCAAATGAAAAGCATTTGTCCTGTTCTTTTCTATTTATTTCCAAAAAGCACCCCTGTAAGTTTTTTCCTTTGTGTAAATTTTACAGAAAATTCAGATATGTGTAGTATATTGTGCCAACCGGAGAACATAATAAATCATATCTAGTTTAGACTGATTACAAAACAGTACTGAGAGCTTGTCCATTGTACATTTTTGCTAATGGACAAGGAGACGATCTCCAACACACAAATTAATATTTAGTTTTCTTTTTTTTTTTTTTTTTTGGTGGGTTGCCTCTTAGAGCAGAGAACTATAGTTTTGAGGGGACAGGTGTCCATACTGCCCAGGAGGGATTTTCTGTCTTCTCTGGGGTGTAGCCAACGCGCAGCAGAGAGGACAGATGAAGATTCAGGGGGACTTTCTAAGTGTACTTTTTCACTTTTCTTTGAGGGAGAGCTGAGATGTTCTCTTTGCTCAAGAGGCCCCTGAGATGCATGCGGCTGTCTGGGTCTGAGAGGTGGACACATCTAGAGACGGCAGAGCAAATGAGACCACAGCAAACAGAATAGATTTTTATATTTTCAGAAGAAACATGTGAGCGTTGCCTGCGTCGCATGCAACCTCACTGCCACTGCCACGATGTTAAGGTGTTGTGGTGGGTTTGTTTTGTTTTTGGTGGGGCGTGGTTTCTTATAATTATTAAACAAATAAGCATGTAGTCAGGACATCAGGGGGAGATAACATGTCCCATTTCTCCCAGTATGTAATGTACGGGTGAAACTGACCTGTCCTTTTCTTGAATCTGGAGTTGTTTGTTCTTGTTGGCTGTTGATTTTCTTGGCTTTATTAATACAATAATAAATCAGTGCTTCAACGCTCTCAGACCCTGCAGAGACTCTCACTGCACCTAGATGCCTCCCTGTGAGAGACAAACACAATGATGCATTACTTCACACCGCCACCAGGGTGCGCTGCCCTCCACCGGCCTGATCAAATTGAGCTTTAGCCCCCAACAGGGAACACTTTGGCTGCCCCAATGCCAAGTGCAAAGCAAACCTTCGTGACAAATATACCATTCATCCCTTTTGTTCTGTTCAATTTAGCAATTAATCAACGTTTTGGCAAATTGCAAGTGTTGTTAGATATTATGTAGAAAAATACTGTCTAATCAAAATAAGATCTTGATCATATTAATTGGCCACTTCCCGTTGTTGGGGGGCATCAGAATAAAAATTAAATACCAATCAGTCATTTATTTTAAAAAAACAAAGACTCTTCCTCATTAGATGGGTACTCTGCAAATTTAAAAGCACGTTGGGTTAGTTCAGTTAGTCTGGTGAGTTGAATTTTTTTTCTCAGCATTGTCCCCATTCAGTTACACAGAATACACCTAAATTAGCATGAATAAACCTTTTACCTCATGTGTGTACACTGCTGCCATGCTGCCAGCACTGTCCAATCAAATAACAACTAGCCAAAAATCTCCTGTTTTCTCCCAGTAAGCTCACTGGGTTGTCCTATTAAACTGACCACAGAGGTCACGTTTCTTGTAAAGTGTAGTCTTTTATCGCACATGCCATTCCCTCTATCATGGCAGAGTTCATGACCACTCAAATTTCCATACTCGAAGACGTCAGCCAACAACTCATGGGTTCACAAGGCACAGAAAACACAAAGCGTTTATAGACAGTCTCCCCCTGCTGCTGAGGCTGTGGAAAAGAGAAAGTTGAGGAAAGCGATTAACTAGAGGGGGGGGTAGACATGACTGAGCACTAAAGTCCGCACACAGTCAAACACACTTTGGTTATCATGAATCCCCCTCACACGCACGGTGGCTTCACCGCGATGACAGGTAGAAGCCAGATCCCCCCGCTGGCATCAGGGAGGGGAGACCATGGCCCCAGTACCAGACCATGTCAAACATAAACATGACACAGGAACCAAACCACTAGGATGACAAAATGTGACAAGAAATTTTTAGTCTGAGAAACTGCTGTTACTGATCTTCGGCATCGAGGAGAAGAGTATGTTAGAAAAGGCATGCATGATTATTTTGTTCATGGAAACAAAATTTTAAAGCGGGAATATCCAAGTGTGCCTCTATAAGGGACGACAAGTGCAAAATTTCCTGAAAAATTGTCTGCATTAATAATTGCAGAAATACTTAATAAGCATTGCTAAAAAAAATGGCCTTGTTTATATTCCAGTAATAAAACTATTCAGGATATTGTACCAAAAATATTCAGTTTTTATAACTGATATCATGTATACTAAAAAAAAAATTGTCAAAAAAAAAAAAAAAAAAAAACAGTCATTCCCTTTAAATGAGAATGATTTAACGACCCCGCCTGCAAACCCCCTCCCCTTTCAGACATGGATTCAACCCTTACCTATTGTGGTGTAGAGGACCTGGTCAACAACAATGCTGCCCAGATAGCTTGAGATATCAATCAAAAACAAAGAGGGTAAGACTACCAGAGTCTCCACAGTAAAGTGCCGTCTTCTACTCTAGATGAGGATGAGTGTTGCAAGAGATGCTGGTGCACACCCATCCCTGGCAATGAAGGCCACTGTGATGGCAAAGCCCTGAGTTAGATGGAAGGTGAGGAGAAATGTGAAAAAAGTGGGAATGAGATGTGAGAGGGTGGTATAGATGTGATCAGCCCACAAAAGAGGACAAAGAAGGAAGCGAAGAGCCATGGGATCATCATTGATGCACTAGAGAAAATCCCTTTAAATACTATGGAAAAAACGTTATACACTATGGATAATTTCATATATCAAATCATCAACACCTGTTCAAAGGCTAAAGGAGAATAGGATTTGAAGAAAATTAAAAAAAAGTATGGAAATTTATCCTGTGAACTGAATAAGGAGATATATTACTGGAGGACAATGGACATTTTTGCATATGTAAATATAGTTCAATAGTAAGATGTACATATAAAATATTTTGTATATAAATACAAAAAACAAAAATCGCCCCAAAGCATGGAAAGCATTGCTGTTTGCGGTACAAGATGATTGAATAGACAATCTCCTTTGTCATTTTGGAGCCTTCCTCACGAATGGTACAGTTCACCTACCCCTGGAGAGGGGTTCTGGGGAGGGGAGCATCTCCTCATCTGTCCTTCTCTTGAGATGGCATCCTGGGTCGAAAGCATCAACTGCTCTCTTCGCAGGAGGTGAAGGGGACTGGGAGGGGTAGCTGGCCGCGGATGTTTGCAAAAGGCCGTGTTGGCATGGTAGCTGAAGGCTGGGCGTCTGGCCACTCTGGCCTTGAAGTAGGTTGGAAGTGGCAGGGAGAAAAGAAGAGAGACCTTCGGAGAAGGAGACACTGGCAGGGTGACGGGCACTCTCGGGCACGCGGATCTCTTGAGAGCTGGAAGACGCAGGCATACCTGGGCGACGGGGGAGGAGTGGCGGACGAGAATGTCTGGAGAATCCGGTTGGTGTGAGCTGGGAGGGGTTTGGGTGAGAGGGGAGAGTCGTGACGGCTGCAGGACCACCTGCTGCAGGGCCGAAGATCCATCCTTCGTTGACGCCCTGGTGTCGATCAGCCAAGGCTGGCCTCAGGACCTACCAGGCCGGTCCGAGCTCTTCACTGTGCAGTGTGTCGTTGGGCTACCTATGCGGCTGGGCGCCTAAGTTAAGGCAACACTGGTACGCCCATACGTGGGGTAGTGTGTCTCAACTGCCCCAGAGTCTGGGACCTGTGTTGCATAGTTATATGCTGGGTGACAGGGCCCTGAGGGCGGAAACCTGCCGGGCATGCACTATCATGCATCTGTGCCCGTTTGGTGTCAGGGGCCTAATCCAGCTGACACGCACCAAAGCATAGTCTTCCGACAACAGGGAGCTGCACCCACGCCCCCACGACGAGAGTTCCGCTCAAGTTGCTCAGGTTACGGACTATGGGAGAGGGGTACTTATGCGGGGGCTTCGGGGACCGGTCCGGTTGGAGATATGGAGCGAATGTACCCGTGGTCGGAAGAGCACAAAGAGACGGGGAACGCCTGACTAGACAAAACTAAGCAGATTAACGGGGGATATATCAAGGAGGGCTAGCCAGGAAATCTCGGCTGGTCGTTAGCAAACGTATTAACGCAATCACTCAGAAGCGAGGAGGAGGGAGGGAGAATGCGAGACCAGTGGAAGGGTGTGGCTCGGAGGCGCACATACTGATGTGGTATCCTCTAGCTCCTCCTCTCGACTCTTGTCTGGGATGGTGGGAATGGCGGAACGGCCCTCAGGGGGGTATGAACGGTGAGGAACAAGGAAAATGGGCAGACTTGCTTATTCGTGGACTTAACATCACGGCATGTAAAACCAGGTAGGGGTGAAGCTCCACCTCAGCACCACCTACCTAGATAGGCCATTAGAGGGGCCTGGAGGGCCGACCCTGTTGGAAATATGTGGTAGGACCCGGCTCTGCCCTGTGGCCTGAAGCCGACTACCCTCCGAGATGCTCCAATACCTTCCATAGGCCCCTCGGAACCCGGGGGCGCTGTAGGCCTGGTGGGCTGGATGTCAGGGTGGACTTCCGTCGGCTTGCGAGGCGAACACAGGGGAGTATTCTGTGGGTCCTGATCGGCGGAGTGGCCATGACTGGGGGCTAGGGCCCCTGGGTCAGCGTTTGCTCCTCAATCTGAGGTGGCGGGATACTCAGGATACAAGTCTGATTCCTCCACAAAAGGAAAACCCTTCACATGCGGTCCGATGGCTTGAGGGATGTGTCGATGTCACTGGGAATCCTGACGAATCGGGCCATCAGGGTCACGGATGCATCATCTCGAGGGGGCGTGTAAACAGACCTCAAGCCTCGTGCTTGGACACGCTGTAACTTCTTACTGGTTATTGCTCTCTTGGTTTTCTTATAGAGGGAAAGCTCTTTCTCTTTCCTGGGGCCTGTGGCAACTTCTTAACGTAAAGACCATCTTGGCCGGGCCCCCCAGGCTGGCCAGAGATGGGGGCGCGGGAGGAAGTGATGCTCTCAGGAGATGATCTTCCTCAGAGGACAAGGCGCTCATCAATCATAAACAGGAAAGACATGGGGCTTAGGGACTGAGCCCTGGGGAATACCAGAAACTTTAAAGATCACAACTATCAAAGCCACTAATCACTCCACTAGGTAAAACATGGAATAATAATTCAAATGAAAATGGCAATAAGTTTTATTACCCACTTTCTTTGTTTCTATGTGCCTCTTTTGTAATTTAACACAATTTAGGGTAAGTATCTTTATCCTGTGGCTTTTCATAATAAGTAATTAGATTAAACATTGATCTTCATTTAAAGGGCATTAAAGTGAAAGACGATGTGGAGGTGGTGACAGATTAATGGAGAACAACAGAATGGGGACAGGACACAGAAACAGATAAGTCAGTATAGGCACCACCAGTGAGCTAACAAAAATATCAGCGTAAACTGATAATCTTCACTGAACGACTTTAATATATTCCATCTTGCTGGTTCATAAGTGGTCAAACAAGTGACAAAATTAGGAGCAGGCAGAGGTATCCTGAAGTTTGTCCTATGTCCCCCATAGAAGCATTTTAGCTCTGCACCACTAATTGAAAACAGTGCAGCTATGGCAAACAGTCACATGCTAGCGCCTGCTGCAGAGAAAGAATGCAGGTATCAAGCCACCCGTCACTGAGATTAAAGCTGGGTGGATGGGGCCCTGTAGTGGCTTCATCCTGCTGGCTCTTCCCAGTAGGGGGCTCAATGTCCAGGCAAATGGTAAGAGGAGGCCTGCGGTAACAAAAACACAATAGAGACGGGCGACGTCGTGGGGACCGTCAACCGAACTATATGGTTCCACACTGCTTATGTGGATAATGGGTGGGATGGGATCATGAGACCTGTGGGCCCCAGCTCTATGAAGACCACAATGGAATCGGATAATAGCGTGAGGTCCCAGTTTTGAACTGGGCTGGAGGTGCTACCCTTAATGTTATCCTTCCTTTAGTTCTATGGTAAATTGTAAGAGTGACATGCGTGCCATGGCCTGCAGCTGATCAATTCCAGAGGAGCTGGGGGGATAAGCATCATGTTAAAATTATAATTCTTGTGCTATTGAAATGTATCTAATCACAACCTGACCTGAACGAGCAAAAAAAGAAAGAGCTTGAGAAGATTGTTTTAATGCAAATCAATGCATCTCCACCTGCTGAGATAAGCAGAGGTAAGCACGAGATGACCTTATACTGCCAACTGTTAGTGCACCACTCCAATCCTCCTCCATGCATCGCTTATGGTAACACAGCAGCTGCTAGGGTCAGCTGTTTGATTTCCCCAAACTGTACATGTTCTCTCTCTCTCTTTCTCTTCCCTCAACGCGCATGATCCTAATAGTCAACAGCTTTGCAGAAGTGAAACGATGAGTGGATGTCACTAGCACTGTCCCTTACGGAGATTCCCTGCTTTTCCTTGTGTGGTAACGATAGTGGAGGTCTAGACACAAATCACACATGCCACATCAAGTCAGAAAAGAGCACCGAAGGAGCAGCAAGGGAGGACAAAAAAGAAGAGCACAGCAAGGCAGACACAACAGCCCCCCACAAAGAGCAAAAAACAAAAAGGGAAGACACAGCACACACGGGATCAAGAGGAGGGAGAGGCACAAGAGAGGGTAGGGAAGTCAGGAGACAAGAGAGAGGAGGATAGGCAGCAAGAAGAGGAGGAGAGAGGAGCAAGAGGAGAAGACAAAGGAGACAGAGGCAAAGGGGCAGGCACAGAGAGAGGGGGAAAGAGCAAAGCACAGGGTGACAGAGGAGGAGGGGCAGAGGGGGCATTGAGAGGTCGAAGGAGAGGGCAAGAGAGAACAGCAGGCAGGAGAGAGAAATCAGCAGGCAGGCAGAACACAAAAGGGGAGCAGGACAGTGATAGGCCAAAAAGCAAGACAGAAGGCAGGGAGTCACACAAGACAGAGGTGCAGGAACAGGGCAACAGCAGGAAGAGCAGGACAGCAACAGGGGCAGAGCAGCAGGGAGAAGCAGACAGAAGCAGGAGAAGAGAGATGTCCGCCAAGACAAGAAGGACCATATGCTTCCGAGTCTTTATCTCAACCACTGCAAATGCTGAAGCTGGTAAAAAATGCAACAGACTGAAAAGATGTACATTTTTTTGCAATTCCAATTAAACTGTGATATGCACAACATCGGCGCAGAAATTATTCAATAAGCTTTAAAACAAGAGAGACAGATAACTGTGTCTTGAACGTTAAAAAAGCTTTACCTCGTTTGCGTTTGAGCTTGCGACGATGCTGCTTGTTGACAAAACATGCAGCAAGTGTGCTGAAGAGGAGGGCAGCCGACAAGAAACAGAATGAGGGTGGCCACGGATGACAGCCACAACTTGGCTGGCCCTCCCCTCGTCTGAGATCTCTGTGGGTGGAAGGGGTCTGAGAGAGGAAACATACTCCAGCTATGCAAATTAGGAGGAAGAATGCAGCAAGCATCCTTCAGCAAAAGCTGGTTAACAGATCGATTACAGTGATTTCAGTTAGTGTGCATTATAAAGCAGCTATACATAGTGTTTAACCGACAATAGAAGCACCTTGCCTATTTTAATCAAGAGGGCTTGAGGCTTTCAATTTTTGAGCCAAGAGATTTGAATGCAACTTCCAAAAACAACTTGCATCCTTAATATTACCTTTTTTGTAGGTTAGGAGAAGTTCTGTAACATCCTGTGCAGCAATCACATCAAATTGAGTCGTCCTATTGACACTTTAGGCTTTATCATACAACAAAAATGCATTGTGATCTATTAAACACACAACTATATTAGCTAAATCTGTAATTAACTTTAACTTATTAGATATTTATTTATCTATTTTTTGTCCCAAATCTTAAATATAAGCCACTGGACTTCCACTGGTTGAAATAAAATAAAAACACAAAAATACAATACAAAAAAAATAGGTGCAAAAACAAACAAACACAAAAACAACAAAACACACCCACAAATACAGTAGGACACTAACTACACAATGAGCAGTCAGAGGGCAGTGTGAAGCTCTAGAGGGCTATAGCAATGCATTGGTGCAAGTTTAGTGACGCCCATTATTCTCCACCTGTACTTGAACACTGCACCCCACATTACTGCTCTCTACCTCTCACTGACCAGATCATCCATTCAAGCCGATCACTCGGGAATTTCATACAAAGAGTCCTTGGGAGACAGAGAGAAACAGGTCAATGGGGTCAGACAAATCCTTGTGAGGACCAGCATGGTTGAAGTGTCAGATCTAACAAACCGATTTGTAACGCGAACATTTGTAACAGACTCTGCTGTCTGTCAGACTGAATTAAAAAATGACCCTCCGCTGAACTTTTCAGTGGAAATGGCCAAATTCCCCCCCCCCCCTCCAACTGCGTTTTCTCCTAAATAGTCCACAGAACTGCAAAGCTCTGAAAGAATATGGACATCACTACATTGAATTTCTTCAAATTACCATTTTTTCACTCAGAATATACATCGCACAACAAAAGTTAAATTGGGTTCCAGTTTATACTGCAAAAAACAGTGAAATTAACTTCACCTCTCTGATTTATGGGGTTTAAGAGGTACACACATACAGTACGCATATAAAAGTATGGGGTCGGTTGGTAAGTTTTAAAAAATGATTCCGAAAGCCTCTTATGTCTCTTCATCCAGGGTTACATTTTTTGATTTATTTGCAGAGTCCACTGTATATTTTCCATGCATGTTTGAAGTGATGTAAAAGCAATAAGTGTTTACCTGAAATAAGAATCTCTTGCTATGATCTCACGTCTCAGTGGTGGAATTAAGTCATCCAGAAACTCCCCTCTTTCCCCCAGAACGAAACTCGATGATGTAACGGTCACATTTGGTGAAGAGTGATTGGCTGGGCAGGAAGCCTCTGTCAACCAATACCCCCTGCTGTGTCCGGTTGGCTGTGAGGGGCACCGTGGTTGGAGTTAGAAGCACCAGTGGTTCAGTGGGTACTTATGGATATCCCTAGACAGATAAAGTGATGTTGTAATTTTTCTCTCATTGGAGGGTCCCTTCAGAGGTCCATACACAGTTTAGTTTGTGTTAGACAGTGTCACCCACCTCCTTAGTACGTCACAGTGGAAACTACCTCACGAAGGGACCAGTGCCCCAGCTTGTTCTGGGCCAACACACCTAAATTCATAGGCAGTCTTTGGCTCCGGAGTACAGACCCTGGACACCCACCACGAGCAGTCTGAGAGCTCGTCTCAGTCGAGGTATGGACAAGCCAGTCATGTGGCCCTAAATCATTCTTCACCCTTTCTATATGGATTATACCAAAGAGTTGCATTTTAAAAAGTACACTGAGAAACCTTAAATAACAAGAACATTGTATAAGACTTGTTTCTTGAAATACAGTTGAAACTGTAACTAAATTGAGCTCTCTTACATTCCCATTGAATTCTTGCATTTACATATCCAAAATCCATAGCTTTAACACATTAGAAGAAAATAAGGGATACAACAAGTCATGAGTACATTAAGGAAAAAAAAGAGAGGAAGAGGAAGTATAATTAGAGGGGGTGCTGGCATGACTTACATCCGGGCCATACCAGACCGAGAACGTCTGTTCAAAGCCTCCGTGCATATCCAGGTTCCCAGGAAACGTTAGGCGGAGCTTGTGGATGCTGACACGTGGACATTAGTTGGCCGAGCATGGTGGGACTAGTGTTCCTGAAACAGGGTTATTTTAATTGGTAGTGTCTCCTGCAAATGCTAGTACTATTGCTCATGACTAAATGTTATGGATTTGAATTAACCACAAACCCTAAGTATTTAACTTTGCCACATAGCTCGTCCTAAATAAAATTGGATAAATGACACATAAGTTCATGTGGCTTGTGAAGCTGAGATTGTGGAGCCCAAAAATATCATAGTGATTTGGGGATATGCTTGTTTGACCTGGGCCAATAAATAAGCACCTAGAAACACCTCAGCACAGTTTGTCAACAGGCTAACACCTTTTTGTTTTCATGGCATTTTTTTGTACCATTTTTTTAATGCCACTTAGGCAGAAACTGTCACTTTTGAATCAATTAATGTGTCCCTACACCTGAATTAAATAATTAACTCCTTTTTAAAATCTCTAGTGACCAACAAATTTTTGAATAGTAGTGTATAATTTCATATGATCTTTTTAAATTTGCAATCACACATCTAGCTAAAACTGACGGTAGATCACGAAGAGCTAACCACAAAACTAAAATGAGGCCTACGCAAAACAGAATCCATTATGTCGTCATGCTGCACATAATATAGAAGAAAGCCCGCCTTAATTCACTAAACATTTACAAGCAGCAAGGTTAGGTATAGACTCTCTGTGCTATTGTCTTTATTGTTCGGCCAGGCAATTTCATTCTGAAGATGAATAACCAAAAATCGTTAAGGTCCTAAGGCCAGACTGTTTGTCCCCAAACAACTACTTTCCAAGATGGAGGATTAGCCTTGTCAGACACAAGCTAGAAAGATTTATGAGAAACTGAAGGGACAGGAGAAGATCCTGTGTGTCTGACCTGAACCTCTTCTTCACTTAACGTTCTCTGACTCAGACAATAAAACTAAACTCCAAATTGCACAGACCTGACCCAAGTCTGATAATAGCAGGAGAGTGCGGAACGATGAAGACACTGGAAGTGGAGGATGGGGTTTTTTTTTTTTCGGAGTTTGCCATCACATATCGTTAATCTTCTCGGCACCAAGCACTGCAGAGGATTATGTAATTGCTCCCGAAAGTAAAGCAGAATCTTTAGACTGTCATGACAACAGTCAATCACCAAACCAATAAACGTGTGTGGTTTGTGAGGTTGTGTGCCCGCTGACACATCACTTGTTTATTCGAAGGGCAAACTCTCAGAGACGTGACAGCTGGAGTTAAGAGCTCCCACGAGCTACACGGCCCCCTACTGTAATGACTCACTTGTGCTGCTTGGCTGGAAATTGTAATGTCCTAGCCTACACTTCCTATCTGGCACATGTTAGAGAAAACACACATATCTAACATATTTTGTGGTGTGTCTTTAAGAACCTTCCAAATTTGAGCACTGAGTGCCTGACCTGTGCAAAAAAATGTACAGTACAAAAATTAAATTAAATTAATATAAATAAGTGTAATTATGAAAGATTACTTCACAGTGCAATGCTAGATATATATATATATATATATAATATATATATATATACTATATATATATGATAGTAGATATATGGATAGATGGATAGATAGATAGATAGACAGACAGACAGACAGACAGATAGATAGATAGACAGATAGACAGGTCAGACAGACAAATAGATAGACAGATAGACAGTCCAGACAGACAGACAGATAGATAGACAGATAGACAGTCAGACAGACAGACAGATAGATAGATAGACAGATAGACAGTCAGACAGACAGACAGACAGAGAGAGGTAGATAGATAGATAGATCTATAGATAGATAGATAGACAGACAGAACAGACAGACAGACAGACAGACAGGTAACAAGACAGACAGACAGACATAGGGAGATAGATAGATAGATAGACAGACAGACAGACAGACATACAGACAGACAGACATTAGATAGATAGATAGATAGATAGATAGATAGTAGATAGATAAGATAGATAGATACCTCCTCTCACTTTGTTTTAAACCTGAGTTTCTTCTGTTGAACCATAAAAGTTATTTTGAAAGAATGTGGGTAATAAAACAGTTGCTGGTCCCCAATGACTTCCCTACTTTTTCCCTACTACCAAAGTCAATGGGGACCAGTAGTTCAGCCAAAAATAAACTAAACTAACCATTTGAAAGCATTACATTGACTGTTTGAATGTCACCATCATTTGAGCTGAATGGGAATGTTAAAGGGATAGTTCAGCCAAAAATAAAGGTGAACTATCCCTTTAAAGACAAGCGGCAACAATGTTAGTTTACTATTAGTCTGCTGTCACTTTAAGACCTGCAACACATCTGTTTTTTCTTTTAAACTGTTTTTACTTTTCACTTTCCACATGAGCAACTTGTTTATATGTAAACATTTTGTGTTTTTTGACAGTTTAGATTAGCACAAATCAGCCAATGAACGGTAACTTTAGCATAGTGTTAACACAACAGTAATAACTATGCTAAACACAAAAGCAAAAGTAATCAGGTGCTGTTTGACAGACTTTTTTAGTGTGCGTTGCGCTTCAGATGTCTGTGCTCAAAAAAAAAAGTGCATGTCAGAACAGCAAGCAAATGAAATCTTTAACCAGCAAGACTTTAAAGCACATGCAAATAATGTACTTTTGGGATTGTGAAATAAGTGCAGTGTCCCTGTGAGTTAACATTTGATGTGAATGTATGTCGAGTTGCACAGTATATTGAGACTAAGGTGCCAGAACTGCAACTGATAGAGATGTGCGCTGTAGTGCATACTACGATATTTCTTCAAAAGCATATTGTCGAGAAATTTTAAATCATCCACGATCAAAAATCGTGATATCACACACCCCCTCCATACAAACAGACAGACAGACAGACAGACAGACAGACAGACAGACAGTACGTAGACAGACAGACAGATAGATAGATAGATAGATAATAGATTAATGATAGATAGATAGATAGATAGATAGATAGATAGATAGATAGACTAGATAGATAGATAGATTAGATAGATAGATAGATAGATAGATTAGATAGATAGATAGATAGATAGATAGATCAGATAATGGATCTTTTTCTGCAGTTTCTCTTCTTCTGAGCTGTGGAAACATCAGTGTGTTTGAAATTTGTAGTTTATGAGTGATTTACCTATATTACAAAAAGGCTGTGCTGGCAAGTGACATGCTGTTAACTACGTTGGTGGCAACACATTCCCACTCCCCATGATCCTCTTTGCTCAGAGAGAACAAAATTGCAGCTACCACTTTGGTAAGATGTTATGTTTGCTTCTGCTGGGCTCCCAACCTTGACAAAGTACAAAATATAAACAGTTAATTATTAATCTATCTATGGAAAGAGGGAAATATTAACTAATGTTGTGGTGGGTCATAGTACCTTTCTCCATACGATGGTTGGAATCTCAGGGTCTCCAGAAGCAGCGCAGGGGATGACCAGCTCTCTTCCCCTGCCAGCCCTCCTGACGATATTCCCCCACGGGGCTCACTGTTGAAGTAAGGGGGGGTCCTGGGGTCAACATGATGACATTTACCCTCACAAACTGAAACACGTATCTCAAAGATTCAAGGAACATGTGATTATTTTTAAAATTAAAGAGCAGGTCAAATGGTTTTCGAAAAATATATTTTTGCAATTTTTGTAAACGTAGCTATCCTTCAGTGTAGACAGTCTGCAAAGCTGTTGAATCAAAAAAGTGCCCAAATGATAAATAAAAATATTGTCTTCCAAATGAAAGAGTTCCGACTCTGAACTGCCTTATACGAGTCGAAAAACTATGGTAATAGCGTTTCGTTTCCGACACACCATTGTATACGGAAAAGACCAATCACAATAGACTTATGACCAAGCTGGGAACCAATCAGAGCAGAGTAGGCCTTATGGAAGGGAGGAGTTTTACAGACTCAGAACTGCTTTGAACAATTTGTTTCAAAAGTCATTGACATTTTTTTTTTAAATATTGAATGTATATTCTGAGAAATAATGTTGTTCCCTGACCTTGGATGCATTTAAAACCTGTTGTAGGGGACTCCAACACAATATTAGGAACACTTTTAAAATACCATATGGGACTGCTCTTGTAAGATGCACTGACTCACCTTTAGCACCAGAGTGGCCGGAGGGGACTGTCCCATGGTTACCTAGGACATTGTAAGGCCACAGGTGTAGGTGCCAAGGGGAGTCTTCAGTGACCTCTGCCACCCGAATGCTCCGGTCCGCCATCTTGACTCCATCCAGGATACTGTGAGGGAAGAGAGGAGGCACAATCAGTGTAAACATGGACTGTTGTCAAACAGTCAAGGAGTCTTAATATTTGAGACGTTAGATGTCCATGCATTATAGACCTTCTCGATTCTGAGGGGTAGCCATCTTTCTCCCATCGGAACTGACTTAACTGGGGGGGTTGGCATTCCACTGGGCAGCGAAGATTCTGATTTCCCGGCAACTTTCTTGGGGCTAGAGAGACAGGTGGCATGCTTCACAACACGGGCGGGGGGTCTGCAGAGAGAGATACAGTCCAAACAGGAATGAGAAACATGGGTAATCATGTTAACTATGGTACCGCAGGAATAGAATACCATTCTGAAAATATCTGAAGAAGAGAACTGTAGCCATCATAATATGGTTCATAGCAGTTATAGATATAAAAATCGAATCGAACTCAACACATCTCCCAAATTTTCACTGCAAAAATCACAGTGTCAGGAGCCTGTATTAGTGATGTGTGGTACCAGAACAAACCCAGAAACATGTATTTTAAAGTTATTGTAAGCCCTTCCTGTGAAGTATCTCTCGACCTGCGCAGCCCTGGGGTGTCACTGACCTGATCGTAGCAAAACCCATCGACACAGAGGAGCGGCTGCTAATGAGACAGTCCAGCCACTGCTCTGCATATGACACAAATATAAATGTGCTTTTCCACAAAGCTAATCTCGTTTCTCTTCAAAAACTGGGGGGGGCCAAGCTATATGATGACGTTCCCCTCAGTTAATTCATTAAGGCCCCTTTGTCACCCCTGACTACTCTTTTATCTGCTGTGATGATATAGCGGTGTCACTGTGACATACTGTTCTGGTTGGTATAAATGAGAGAAAATAAGCCAGCTTTTGAATTATATGCCTTTGCCCACTGAAATATTCACATTCAAGACAATACACATATCTCTACACCATTACATTTTCTTCCTATTGTAGACAATCACTACTCTGGCTTACAGAATATTTTTATTAGCAGCAGTCAACCATATTAATGTTTTTTTAATGGCAGATACACATTCTACATCTACCAGGGCTGCTGAGGGCTGACTTGTAATGGTAATAATATAATATAATATAATATAAGGTAATATAATAACAATACAAAAAAAACATGCAAAAAATTTAAATATGTATAATGCACTTATAATTTTTTATATTGTCTTTTGTGTATGTGTGTGTCTTCTGTGTGTGTGTGTGTGTAGCTGTGTGTCCTGGTGTGTGTGTGGCTGTGGTGTGTTGTAAATGTTATTATGCGGGTGAACAAGGTTGTCAGTATCAATAATTTATATTTCTTCAATTATGTAATGTCATATAGTGTCATATAATACAATATCAAAATAAAGCATTATATGATGAATAGTGATTTAAAATTAAATGATATATAGTACCCTCAAATTCATTAAAAACTCTGGAAACAGAAAATGTTGATGGTGACATGGGATTGTCCAGATACAAATAATTATATTTCTTATGATAACCTAAATTAATTAATATATATAAATTTTAATTAGCTTAGGCATGATTCCACTTTTCATGGAAGTAAGCCTTCTCCACTCTGTCTCCTCTATCCAAGGAGAGACAGACAGACAGACAGACAGACAGACAGACAGACACAGAGGCAGCTCAGACTCAGGGCTTATCAGCCACTTCCTGCAGCACCACAAGAGTCCTGTTGCAGATGGAAGCGAGCGATCAAACCCTCCAGAGAGAGGCAGCAACTAGAACATCTGAGATGCCTGGCAAGCCACCACTGCATCTCAAAGGGTGTAAATAGCTCTGTCCCCTGTTATGTGACAGAACACCAATTACCCACTCTGATGATAGTATACTTGACATAAAACCACCTCAAAGGCACACAGGACATAGACTGAGATTTTTAAACGCAGACCTGTGCTGCAGGCTCTTTAAGATGGTTGAAGGTGAATGAAACTCACATTGCACGGTCAGGTAAGCTGAAGCAGAGGGGGAGATGCCCAAGGCTGTTACTAGGGCTGCAGGTGTATTTCCCAGCATCCTCTGGCTTCACTCTGTAGATAATGAGGTTTCCGTCAATAAAGATGCGAACGTGGAGCTTCAGATCACTGCAGGGAAGAGAAGAGAAGAGAAGAGAGATGATCTGTTTGAAAAAAATTATTAAATGTGTTTGTACACAGAGAAGAATTGAGGCTGATACAATGTCTCATTATTATGGCAGTCTGTTTTTTGCCTTAGAGTGAATAATAAAAAAAGGCAATTGTGAGAAACTTTTAAAACTGATTTTTTTTTATACTTTTTTTTGTGAAAAATAAATGTCAAAACTGTTAAAGTCACAAATACAAGAATTAAAGCTACAATTGTAAGATAAAGGCCTGGTTTCACAGTCAGGGCTTAGACTAAGCCAGGTTTAGGCCAAAGTTCAATTAAGGCATTTAAGTAATCTTTTATAAAATGTTCCTTAGAAAAAAAAAAAAAACATAAAAACCATTATTGGTGTGCATCTTGAGACCAAACAATGGCACTGATATATTTAAAAATCATGTCAACGCTAGTGTTCTTTCAGTTAAAACAGCTCAAAAGTGTGCACAAGTATGAGGAAAAAGTCACAAGTATCACATTTAAAAAAATAAAATAAAAACACAAAATTTATAAATAAAATTGCAATTGTTGTTAGACAAAGTCAAAGTTATTAGAGTGACAATTGTTAGATGAAAAAGCACAATTATGAGAAAGTGGCAATTATGAGATATGAGTGAAATTACGAGAGAAAATCTCAATTATGAAAAAATATATGCATTTGTAAGAAACAAAAAAAGTACAGTTCATAATGTATTCGCAATTATGGGAACTAGATAACATTTTGAGAGATAAAATTGCAATTATGAAATAAGGCACATTTGTGAGTATAAAGTTCAAGATTATAAAAGATTTAAAGTCAGTTATGAAAAATAATGTCATCTATAAGATACAAATATTTAAAAAAAAAAAAAAATTCCCATGAACATGGTTCGCTCCTCACATTTCAATAGTAACCGGAAAAAACATTATTTCGAAACATTATTCTGGCCTGTTTCCACAGAGAGGAACAGACTACAGCCCTGCATATAGAGGGTCAATACGGCCACGCTTGGGGGGAGTCAGAACCAGCTTCTGGCTCGGGCTTCAGATGATCAGCATGCTTTTTTAGGCATGTGATGACACAAGCACAGTGTCACAAGATGTTCCCATCATGGCATAAAAACCTGCTGTGTGCGCCTCTGCGTCACTGCGCTAGCATTTGCCTTAATGCAGCTGTAGAGGGCTTGAGATTCCAGGGATTTTCTGGGTCCAAAAATATATGTGACTCTAATCTAAAACCGACAGATACACACACACACACACAGCAGCTTCTGTATTAAAGACTTTGAGACTTGGCACAGTAGTGAACTCGATCATAACTTTACTTCTTGAAGTAGACGTTGTCCTCCTCCCAGTACCAGGTGTAGGTCAGGTTGCCAGGATACGCCTCTGCTTGTGCACGTAAATTGGGCATTCTGGGATATGTTAACAGTGATGTTCTCAGGTGGTGACACGATGTATGGAGGAGCCTGGTGGAGGCACAAAAATTAGAGTTATCGTTTTAACTAATAAGAACTGTAAGTTAACGTTGAAATCGTGAGGGGAAGCAATTTTGAGACTTTTTTGAGATATAAAGTCCCAGGTTCTGAGATATAAAGTCATAATTATAAGAAATAAATTGCAACTGTTTAGATATAAAGTCACAATAATGAGAAAAGCCGCAATTGTACAGTCGTGTGCAATTACAAGATAAGTTGAAAGTAAATTTACATTTGTGATATATAAATTTTCAATGAGAAAGACACATCTGTAAGATAAAATGTTGATGTTTATGGATATATGGACATATTTGTGAGATTAAGTCACAATTATGATATATAAAGTGATAGTTCTGAAAAAAAAAAACGACATATTTGTGAGATTTCTCTAAGGTGAAACAGGCTTTCATACATTATTAAAATTTTTAAACTGATGCACAACTATCTAGCTTTCAGCTTAATTTTATCTAGCTTTGGCTAGCAAGATTAACAGACCGTTTGGATGTTTACAAATTTACTGCAAATACATTTAATTTTTGTTTATGTACGGGATGGCTAGGAATTATTGTCTGTAGTAATCAACTGCATGCCACAGATGTGGTATTACTCGCAATTATCCTAATTCTCCTCCATGTATATAAACCGGTCTAATAAAGACAGCAAGGATACTACTGTCAGGCCTTCCCACAGAGAATATTATCCTTCCCACACGAGGCTGTCACTGAAATTGCCAATAGACTTTTAATTAGACGTGTGGGTAGACAGGAATACTGGTCGTGACACTCTCGGGACCGCTGTGAGGCATTTGTGGCTGCTCTGCAGAAAGATACAGCATGAATGCTGCTCTTCAGCACCAAACAAACCCATGACTAGCTGTGAAATATCTTCTAATCCTTGAGCAGCTCTTAATGTGTGGACTATGCTGAGAGCTTCCTGGATGTTTCCTTAATGTCAGTAATGACACGGCATCTAAGGGGATTACTGACAGTATCGCAGCTTTGCTTATTAAGCTCAAATCGCAAAAGGCATCACTTGAAAGCATCTAAAAATATCCCTGGCGTTGCTTGCGCTCATGTTATTGAAGCAGGTTTCAACTAGAGTGCCTCTCCAGAGGCTTCATGAGAATATTGCTTTTTTGTAAAAACAATATTGCTAGTTTACTAACAAAACAGCTCATGGCCAAGGCAAATTTTGGCTCGGCACAGTTCATATGTGTCTCCATCTGACTCGTTGGTACTCAGACAAGAGCAGACGATCCTCTTCGAAATCACTCCAACCTTCAGGTAGGGCAGACGATATAGCTAAAATATATCTCATGTGTCAGATGATCAGATATTCAGTTTTGGATTCAGTTTCGTTTCAGTGGTTTATGGCTGAAAAAAAAATGTGTTTAAGGATGTTTTTAGGGTTATCAAAGCTACCAAGATATGTATGAAATCATGAGGTAAAATCACTGTTTATCATTCTATTGACAGCTTATATTAAATACTAATAAAAATTGCTTTAATGATAGGCAGAAGAAAGATGTCAAGAAGGAAGATCTCTTTATAATTTCAAAGGTATTATTGTACACACAGTATAAATTGGTCTTTATGCATGAAATTATATAGCCTTTACTAATCTGGGAATTTTTTTTAATGTTTTTTAAAGTCCTGCATTAAAATGATTGTGATATTCAAGGCATTGCTTCATTTTAGATCACCAGTAAATCATCACAAATATGTTGTTAATATTCAGTATATATCAGCCAGCCCTTAGCAGATAATGAAGAGATGGCATAGACAAGACAGAAGCTCCACGTATCCTGTATGTTTCCTGGTGCTTTGTGATCACAAGCATCCTCTAAATTCTGTTTCCCAGTGCAGGAAGTGTGTTAGCTGCTGCTCTGTACTCACAGCCATGCTCCACTGCCCATAAATCTGATTGCAGTGAAAGCCACAAAGCCAATGACAGACAGCTTGCTCATGTTGCTGTCATACTGTACACAGTCCATGGATAACTAAACTGAACCACTTCATCATTCTGTACTAACGCAGAGGGCCATATGGGGAGAGCTGTGCTACCAGTACCAGGTGCTGAATCAGAGCGAACAACGATTATTCTGTTTGCTTGTGCATGAATCTCCATACTTATCAAACAGATCTCCTCATATCCATCATGAAGGAGACAAGACAGGCAGATCATTTTCCCAGGTGGCAGTTGATCCATGACTTAAATGGACCAGCTTGTCGATGGTGGAATTTTTCCCTTTAATTCATTATATTTTTAACTTTCAACAGCCAGGCCAAAAGGTATGGAAGCCCATTTCTGACACTGACAAGACAAATGCCTTGGTAAATCATAATTATGACATAAAAAGTCAGTTATTAGATAAAATGTCATAATTATGAGATTATCATTCATATATAAATTATGAGATAATGGGTCAGAATTATGCGATAAATTATAACAGTCCTAAATTATAACATAAAAAGTCAAAACTATGACATACTAAGTCGTACTGTAATTATAAGAAAAAAGTCAAAATTATGATATACTAAGTAATAATTATAAAGTCACTATGACAAACTAAGTCATAATTTAGGAGATAAAAAGTAGAAAATCATAACAGAAAGTCAAATTTAGATAAGTCAGTTATGAAATTATTATAACTTTATCAATTTTCAACATTTATATCAAAAGTATGAGATCTTTCAAATTTTAGGTCAGAAGTATGAGATAAGTCATATTTATGTTATATGTCATGATTACTTTATGACTTAGTATCTCATACTTTTGACTTTTTATGTCCCCAACTACAACATGCCATAATTAAGACTTTTTAAGTCCATGGTATAAAAAGTCGAAATTTAGATAAAAAATTTCAGAATTATTATTCATAGTATACTTTTGACATTTTTGTCATTTTATGTCATAATGAGTATCTCATAATTTCTAAAATGTCCTACTTCTATATCTCATAATAATATGACATAGTATCACAATTTTGACTTTTTGTCATAATTATTAATTTTCATTTCACAAATATGATTTACCAAAACATGCAAACCCCCCAGAGAGAACTGTCAGATATATTGAAATCATAATACATTTTCTCACTTTCAGTTGCCTACTTTGGTATACTGAGCAGAACTGGGAGAGATAACACAAATTAGCCTGACCAGTGTAGAATTTTAATGCTAACTGATCTTTTTCAGGGAGGGTTAAATGATGACAGTTATGAGAAAGATATACATGATCCTCATGTGAACTACAGGTGAATAAATCACAAGCCTCTCTGAAGGAGAGGGAGAATGTACAAGGCACAAGCGGTAACTGTAAACCTGCAGTATATCACTTCCATCGGTCATGAGCAGGGCTTAAAACAGCTTCTACTGGAAGGCTCCATCAGGAGCTGATTGACAGGAAGTGGATCTATACAGATGGAGCGGACTGAGCGTATTGACTGCGGCAGATGTGCTTAGAGTGACGAGACGTAAAAGGCCAGACTTTGACCACACTGATGTGTCCATACACCGTTTCACTGAAAGAGACTAATTAACCAGGGATCAACGAAGGCTTTGTGCATCTTTGCACCTAGTATTGACGGGACGTGATGATCACAGTAGGTGAGTATAAAGGGCCAAATATGGATAGTGAAGGACGTTTGCTGGCTTCTCCCGACTATCCCAAGTACTGGTTGTTTTTTCGTATATAGATGCGCCTGTTTGTTGTGTAATGTATCTCTTAGCTGGAGAAGGAAAGTAAATGGAATATGTGTTGCTACACAGACATCTCAATCTGTGGATGCTCACCTTGCACCAGAAGGCGGGTGGGGTGTAGCGCCTCCCCCGGGTCACTGTGGGCACGGCAGCTGTAGGCCCCCCGGTCCTCCCGAGTGATGGCCTGCCCCGTCAGAAGACTGCCGTCACTCCGACCTGTAGAACAGTATAAGTATTAAACATGGGTTTACACAAAAAAAAAAAAAGTCACAATGGTCAAAAATCAGTGTGGTAAACTAGTTGATTTAGCATGTCGCTAATATGCATTGAGCTCTTTACACCTCATTTTCTTCCCATGAGGACTTTAGGGGCCAAAAAGCATCCAAAGAAATTTTGAGATAATTTTTAATAATATAATAGTAATATAATATAATATAATATAATATAATATAAATATATATATAATATAATATAATATAATTATAAGATAAATTTTCAAATAATATGTACATTGAAATAAATTAAAATTTCTTCTCATTTTGTGCTTTCTTTTTATGAAGCCACGCACATGACATGCAGTGGAAAAAAAAAAAATAAAAAGTTGTGCACAATTTACAATTTGTTCCGGCACATTTTTAAGTAATCATGTGCAAGAAATAATAAGTTGTTCTACTTCCTATCCACACAATTTACTTAAAACAAGGGAACGAATTAGTAAATCATGCTTTGTTCAGTGTGCGGGGCTCCATACTTGTCTAAAGCCTGGTTGGAAACTGACAGCACAAATTTTTAACATTGACCGTCTTCAAAATTTTAATGGTTATATTTTTATACACGGCATAAATGGGTCTCTTTGTGTGTGAAATTAATTATTTTAAGGTCCTTGTCATCAAAAAGTTTGAAAATCCCTGCATTAAACAAAAAAAAAAAAATAATTTATTATGCATTTATTGCTGCATATAAAAACCAAAAGTATATAAAGCAAAACCAAAGTATTCTAGAATTATATATATATATATATATATATATATATTATTATATATATATATATATATATATATAGAATATATATATGTCGCTATAAAATGGTTAAACAAGTAAATTTTATAAAATAGTTTAAAATTTATATTTAACTTGAATGTTATAGCACATTTTAAAAATCCCCATCTGAGCTTGAAAGTGCAGCTGTATCTTCCTGACAACACATGGATGACATGAAATACTGCATAGGTTCCTGACAGGCGATATTCTTGGAAAAAGGAGTGGATTGAAGTCTTATTCCCTGCCACGTCCGATAGCTTTAGCCCAGAGGAGACTGGCCTTATTGTTCCTCCCACACAATATCCCAAGGTGTGTCAAGTCCACTGGAAGGTTGACACAATCCTCCGGCTGTTCCATCACAATCCTGTCACTGACAGTCACATCACACTGATGACCAGTGCACGAGAGGCAGGTAATAAACTCTCTCAAACACAGTGTGTTTGCAGAGAGCTTCATTTAAACACACACTGCCTGTGGAGGAGGGCAGGTTGGAGAACAATGCTCTGCCGCATCGAGATGAGACATCTGTGCCTCTTGCTCTTTAGCGTGAGTATTCCTTCAGCGCATTCCTCCATTTCTCTAACTTCTAGCCATGGAAGCAGGGAAAATACATTGGAGGACCACAGCCTCCTCAGCACTGTTCTCAAAGGTGAGGTCACGACACACTTCTTTTGAGTAAATGTCTGGGGAATGTGCCTGGTTAGGCGTGGGAACTGGCTTTTAAAAAGTATGAGCACAGAGCTGAAGCTGAGTGCTTTCTCCCTACCGAAAGAAATAATTAAATATAGATTTGATACAATCTAATTGGCAGCCAAATCAGATTAATCACAGAACTGGGGAAATTTACTAAATGTATGTGGAATGCCTAGCCTTCTGCAGCATTCACATTCCTGACATCAAAATCACGTGGGATTGTTTCTTGCAGAGGTGTCCGGGATTAAGCAGACAGGCGGCCCCAAATTGTTTATTTATTTGTACTTATTTGTACACCTCGAAATAATGTTGTTTTATAAATTTAGGACTTTCCTTGGCTCTAATACTAGTTGAACATTGAAAAAATATGTAATAAAAAGCTATGTTTTAAAATGCATTTTTAATTACAAGGTTAGGCTTGTAATCCTATTAACATATGCATCACGTTGTTTGACATTTTATATTAAATTCAACAGTAAATGTATTTTCTTCCCTAAAACATACAATACCACATTTTCTTAATAATAATAACTTGTTACATGTGACATTTAATACGACTTAATAAATACATTTTAAATATTTTAATTAAAACAATAATTGTAATATAATTAAATTATAATTTATTAATGTAACAATTTAATTAATATTTAGTTGGCAAAGATAGCTTATAAATCAAATGCCCACCATGGTTTGAGTGTGTGTGTACTAAAGGCATCATTAAATAAAATTCAACTTAACAATTACCTAGCATTTAATCATTTACTATCATAAATGCAAACATTTATAGATGAGATATAGATATATAATATATAGATATAAATCTAACATATAATATATATAATATTACTATCTTATTATAGAACTAAAATAGTTGTAACCATCATAACAAAGAATATTTATTAAACTGTAACAATTTAATCAAACGTCTCAACGAAAATATAATTATTAACATTCTATTTTTTGTGTTACAGTTAACCATAATTTTATAGATATAGATATATCACAACACACCCACACACATCACTTATCTTTATATCATTGTTGTATTTAAATTTTATATTAAATTAAAACACTATTGCATATTTTAAATAATTTCTACAAATTTTACTCAGTTTAATGTCATTAATTCATTAATACAGAATAATTAGGAATGTGTTTACTTAAAAATTTTTTATAATTATTTATATATTTTATAAACACCATTGTGCTTGCTACTTTTGTACTATAATTCAAGCACATTCAACAGACTAGGCAAAATCATTGTATTTGGGATTTCACAGGCTCTGCACACTTTTTTCCATTTTTGCTCCAAGGACATAAAAAAATGTGATTTCAGTTAGGGAATATCGCTGAGTGTGGCGCTTGTGGAGTGAAGGAGGATAAGAGTCAGCAACCGGGGTGGAGCGTAACCTTTGATAAGAAGCAGTCAATGAAGAAAAAACAAGCAGCCAGCCATCACTTCCTGGTGCATCAATCGCCGTGAGCAAGTGTGGGCAGGCAGAATACGGCCACAAGGCACCAAAACAAGCCTTGTGTAAATGCTAGCTGTGAACAAAACCCGCTGGGAAATGTGGAACAAGACAACACGCGGCAAACATAGGACGGTGCAGGGGTCTAGTCTAAGACACATGACAATGCACATTCGATGCTAAGAACAGAAGAAGCTCCACTGTCTCTCTTGTCCTTTTATTTGTCTGTTGTCTCAGGGATGGCGCCTCTGATGTGCTGAGAGTACAATGCCTACTGGAGCCAGAACTGACTGCCTGTTCTGTCAAAGGTCCCTGTCAGCAATCCTCTTCCCTCGCAGCCTGCATGCAAGTGTAAGTTGTGAAAACGCGCTTGGTCCAGTTGCGTATCGTTTCCATCCATTCCCAACTGAGCAATGCGTGTTGCTATTCAAACTGTCAGGACCGCCTCCGACGCGGTCCCCGACTAACCGAGACTTTTCGTATCTTACAAAATAGGCTAGTGATGATTCATGCGTTCCATTTACAACAAAAAGAAACGAAATGAGACAGTACGCAATTCACTGCGGCTCAACTTCCAGGCTAGGCTAATTTCATACTGGCTAATATTTTGGAAAACCCAGAAGGAACGAAGCGACAATTGTGTCGTCAATCGAAAGGACAAGCCAAAGTTAACGCAAAATGAGCCAGTGCTTCCATCTGTTATTAATGGATCGACGTAGACACCAATTGAGCTGTAGTATTTGCATATCTCTTACTGGTAAGGATAAGACAACATTTTAAACACGATCAAGGAACTCAAACTGAGACCTCGTCTAGACAATACGATATAGTACAGTAGTGATCGCATTTCACAATCGACACAATACAACAACAACTAAAACGTCACAAATGCGACTCCGCCCCACATAGGCACAGAGTTCGAGAATAATGTGAACTTGAGAATTATGATCGACATAGCAAGGGTGATAATTGTAAGACACCAAGTGGTGTGTAACCCAATAGGTTGTGACATATTATTACAATCAAATATATGTTTTTCTATGTTGAATACACTTTTAAAATTCGATCTATTCCTGTACTGCAAGCAGAATTTTTAGCAGTCATTATTCCAGTCTTCAGTGTCAGGTGATCCTTCATAAATCATTCTAATATGCGGATTAGGTTGCCTCGCACACATTTATTATCAATGCTGACAGCTTTGAAAGCCCATTTCCACCACTGGACAGATAAAAAAAAGAAGATTTAAAAAATTATTTAACTAATATTTTAAAATAACTTGCATTTCCGAGGAAAATAAAAATGTGAGATAAAAAAGCATTCAAATAAAAAAAAATCTGAATATTTTCTCACAAAAAAACTTATATCTCTTAATTAATTCCACCAAAGATAAAAATAAAAACAGGTAAATTGTGACTTTTTATTCATATTATTATGTTTTCTCACAATTTCGAAATTCTAAACATTATTGCACTCAGACATTATTGCATCGGAGTTTATATCCTACAGTCTGAGGAAAAAAAAAGAAGTATAGAGTTGCTGAGATAAAAAGGTGCAGTTACATTTTTTATCCCATGGCGGCAAACCTTGTGCTGCTTAGTATTTTTGTGGAAAATGTGAAAATCCAGTTTCCGGATTTCTGATGAAAAAAGTAAGTTCTGTTCTATTGCAATCTTTTGTAACATTCTTGTCACTTTTATAAAATGTAATGCATACTTGCTAAATAAAAGTATTAATTCAAAAAAAAAATATCTTACTGACCCCAAACTTATGAACAGTATGTATTTTCTAAATACTAGTCTTAACATGTATGTAGTTTGCTCAAGTAAATTGATCTTGTTTTGAGATATTTTTAATGGAAAAACAAGTCAAAAACACTGATTAAGAAAAAAAATATTAAACCAGAACACAGTTACCGTGTATTTCTTGCTGCTGGTCAGCTGATCCCCGTCTCTCAGCCAGGTGACCACCGGCTTGGGGTTTCCGAAGGCAGTGCAGGTCAGAGTAATGCTGCCACCCTCCCTCGCCTCCACGTACTGAGGTGGCGTGTCCGTGAACATAGGGGGCGCTGGGACAGAAACAAAGACAGGACAAGTTGAGTCCAGATTCTTTTTATATTTAATACTCTTACATGCTCAGTCCCCATGGTGAGCGTGTGAGACGACAGCGGCTGCAGAAACAGAGGACAAGAACTACCAGTATCTCTGTAGTGTCACATTCATCCAGAACATCCATGCAACATGTCAATGCAATCTGCATAGCTTTTTTACATTTTTAAACATGATGCAGTTGCAAGGTATTCTACGTGATTGCTAGGTGGTTGTTTAGTCACCCAATGCCAAGTCTTTATGATGTGAGTCAGGCCTTTTTTTTAATGAAAGTCATTGTTTTGCCATCAATCGTCACATCTGGATGTGTAGAGCTTTGTGAATGATGATTATTCCATTTCAGCATAATTCTGCATAATCATTCTTATGTGTACCTATCTATCAAGTCATAATACAAGTCTCTAGGAGTACGCATTGCACACTTTCAGCAATGAAATCCTAACTTCCTCTGCATGTGGGTCACCATTAGCCTATAGCAGTTTTGCTTTCAACAGCGCAAACACCTGGTGAAAAACAAACAAAGCAAGCAATTAATAGCCTCTGAACATCTGTCCATCTGTGCCTACCATGAGCTTTTGCATTCTCACTGCAATCTGTTGCAGGCTAAACACAAGGGAGAAGAATATATAGCCCAAAACGTCTTGCTGAGATCAGCATCAAATCTCTAAAAATATATGTTCCCTAAGGATGAGTCACAATAGTCAACTAATCCAACCACAGACTAGTCTGCAGTTGAGGTTGACTAATTCATTAGATTTTTTTCATGCATCTTTTTTTAGTTTTGATATTTTTAGAGGCAGTGCTAATTAATGTGCTTGACAGCTTGTCAAGCGGTTTTCACAGTAAAAACCTTTTCAGAAAAGTTGTGTTTTATATGCATCGCCTTTAAAGCACCTCCACTATATTATCATATGTCATATCTCACATTATTTGAGTTATAAATAATCCAAATTCTAAAAATTCACTCCATCATGTTCTATGTTTTTGAAGCACAAAAAATGCTGTGCGCTTAGAATAAACAGAACAATACTGTCCAGTGCAGGTGTGGACACTCATATAGTTATCATTTATAGATATCGTTCTTTATGTGAATGGTTCTTAAGATATTCTTCAAAATATCTTTGTGTTCTGTAGAAGAAAAAATAAATGAGTAAATGACTAATTTTTCCATATTTTGGCTGAATTATTTCTTGCACAAGGGCACAGTGGTGATATCTGATCCACTGTGGGTTCAAACCTGCAACCTTTAAGTTACCAGCTCAGATGTTTAACCACAAGGCCTCACTATTGTGGTTTGGATTGGCGTTTAGTATCAGAAGCTAATGATCTGTGGGGATGGGCAGGATGTTCTGAGAGAGACGAGTGTCACTGATGAAGGGGGGGCTGTGTGATGACCTGAGCATCTCCACAGTGCCATTACTGTTCTCCGAGCGGGTACATCTGCCCAGCTGACACCTGCTGGGTACACGCGGGCAGGAAGAACAGCCACTGACCACATAAGATCCATACACAAGTGGATGCTAATATCGCGGCTACAGGAAACCAGGGCTGTCAAACTTTCTGCCCTTGTGAGGACAGACGCACCTGCCCAACAAAAGACGCTTTGGACAAGTGGAGCAGTCTGAATACCAATGAACACCAGTGATTATTACAAAAAAAAACCATTTTTTTAAGATAAGCGTACACAGTGTGATGGGTATTCAATTTGCATGCCAACTAGAATATGTGACATTGAATGGTGCATAGTGATGCACATTGAACAAGGGCTGACAGTGGATGATATAAACAAAACTAGGACTGCTCAAAACAAAACTAAATTGCGCAAAACAAAATTAGATTGAGCCAAAAACAAACATGACTGTTCCAAACAAAAACAGAAATGTGCAAATCACAAAAAACCATAATTGTGCAAAACAAAATTTGACTGCACAAACACTACTCGGTGCCAAAACAAAACAATATAGTGCAAAATCCAAAACTAGGCAGTGCAAAATAAAAAAGACTAAAACAAAGCTAAAATGAACAAACCAAAACTCGGTCAACACTTTAGTATCGGGAGCAATTTCTCACTGTAAACTAGTTGCTTTATGAGCATTAGCATGGCATACCATGGACTGTCAGCCCCGCTCCTGTTGTCTAAGATGTGTAAGCTGTATTACCTTAAAAAAATGCGTTTGTTTACTCAATTATTTTAAGGACATAAAGTGTCCCCAAATGTTTGGAGTATGTCTTAATCTGTAACAGGTTTTACAGTAGTCATTAAGGAAGCATCAAAACCAGGGGAGTCTGTTATGAGGCAAAAAAGTCATAGTTTAATGGTTTGTTAATAGTGAGAATTGGACCTTAAAATAAAAGTGTTGACCCAAAAACTCAACTGCGCCAAAAGTATAAAACAATTTAAAAAGCATTTAAAATGCAATCCAATTTTAATTTAGGGTAAGTGTAGCCCATTAAGCCCATGTACCCTTTAAGCTCAAAAGAGAAAAAAAAAAAATCATTATGTGTATGCCGTGGTAATCATTGTGAACTTTTTTTTACTTACCTGAGATTTTGTATGCCATACCAATCAGATTTGCCAGTGTTGAGTTAGCCCCACCCATGTGCATGCGTCTCAGGTGACATCCCACAAAGACTCCAAAAACTTTGGTGTTTCCGGGACCCTTCAGAAATAAAACACAATTCTGCAATTTTCAGCCATCGTCTTTGTTAAAATTACTTTTGATATATTTCAATAAGAGATAAATGACTTGTTTGTTTTTTTGTGTCATGAACAAATAGTAATTGACAATGATATATAATTTTGCTCAAGTTTTATTGAAATTGTGCAACAAAGCTAATCTCAAGGTCAAAACACTAGCCTTAACTGAAAGATTAGACTGCCGAAGAATTAGCATGTGAACTAGAAAACGCTAAATGTTTAGGATCATTTCACATTAATTTACAAATAAAGAAATCATAAAATTGTTTTGTAGAGCAAATATTTTAATAAAGTAACTTTTACCATACTCACTGTGGAATCCATTGTGGAACTCACTGTGGAACACTCACTGATGCTTTTACCTCTTACTAACATTTGTACGTTATCTTTTACTTCCTACTGTACATTAATTTTCCAACTATATTTAGATGACAAATGACAAAAAAAAAAAAACCTTTATCATGTTTGGCACGGCAAAAGTGTGTGCTTTGCATACTGTATTTTTTTCATATTGAATTATTATTGTTACAGGCGCTAAAACTTATTATTTTTTTTAATACTCCCTGGTAATATATGTAATGTTTTTACTTCTTTAAAATCAATTTTTTTTGAACATATATATATATTTGTGAATAAACTCATACGTGGGCCTATTTGCTTAAATGGTGCCAAAGTACCAATTAAACCCATGCCTGACTTTTGACTTTATTCATAAAATATCTTAATTTAATATTCTAAAATGTACATCAATTAATTAATACATTTTCAAATGAGAGATAAATATTGCATTTTAACTAATTATTTTTCTTACAAATATGACAAAACACCTAACTTTAGATTTTTTAGACTTAGCCTATACATTTAATATGAGTGAATCTTTCTAACTATACAAAATATAAGTTACAAGTTTGACAAGCTATTTTGGCATAAAAAGTGTTACTTATATAAGCATTATTTTCAGTCCATGAAAAAAGGGGCCTGCACCATTTTGGTGGAAAACAGAATATCAAACAATAAGAGCAAGCAAAACCCCCCTGGCGATCTCCTAAAAAACCCCCCCCCCCCCCCTCAGCAAAAGGTTTATGAGTTGATTGTTGAGTTATTTATTATTATTATTCTACAAGAAGACTTTCAAGTATCCAGATAATAAATGCACATTAAGCATTTAATTAACCAAATTACCAAGTCAGCTATTTGACAATTCCTTAGCAGGACTAATTTTTAAAGGCTGATAAGCAGTGGCTTATAAAAGTCATAAAAATGTTATATGCCATAGAAAAACTTACTGGGAGAAAGCAATATAAACGACACTTTTGATCAGAAAAGACTGCCATGGCTGCAGGTCACTCACACATCCGCAATGCAAAGCAAATGTGAGTGAATTTCAACAAGCACGCATTATGTCATTTAGATTCAAAGCTGCATGGTCTTCGCAAATCCGACCATGAGCCATTTAGCCAAAAAGGCTATTATATGCACTTTATTGTAAAACGTCCTGACGACATATAAAAAACCACAAACCATCTAACACACCGCAATCACTGATATTGAATTTCGGAAAGCACCTAAGGGCCAGGGACTGTGTGTGCATGTGAGGGGACCGTGACTGAGTGTAACCTCTGAAAAATGACTCGTGAATGCAAACGAGGGAGGGCATGGAATGGCCACTGCAGCAGTAAAGAGGAAATAGGATGCCGTGAAAAATAAACCCTCAAAGATGTTTCAGCACAAGCGGCCACCCGCACAGCTGCACAGGTGACATTTTCTCTGGCCTGAAAAAAGACGAGGCAGACACTGAAAAGCATTGTCACCCTGGGGCCAAGAAAAAACACACACATACACAAAAACACGCACCCCACATGCAATAATACCCTTTACTCGTGGGCCTCTCGCTCACTACGCTCTCCCGCCCGCCGCAGCTCTGATAGATGGAGAAACGGCTTACTGTGCACTTTCCAAATAAGTCACAGTGATATCTCTGCAAGGGGAACGGCTGTGGACCTTTAATCATGGACGCGAGGTGCCAGCAGTACTGGTACCACCTTGCTGGTGTCATTGTTTGAAGTTTGGAATATGCATGAGTCTTACCTCACAAGCATAGGTGAAATATTCAACCAATCCTGTGCTTACGTAGACAGACAGTGGCCCTGTGCTAATTTATACATCCTGCTGGATGACCACCTCAACATCTGACAGAAGCCAAATAAATATCAGGTAGCTGGCTTCATATCAACAATGAATAATCAAATCCATAACTGAACGCAGAAGAGATACAAATAAGCAAATACGTTACATCACTGCAGCAAAAATGTACTCAGTTGCCCATATATCTGACTATTACTTCACAGGATGAAAACAGCGACGTACTGCCTCTCTCCTTAACTTCTTTCAGGGTTACTGCAAACAGTACTTTTTGTTGTTTTGTTTTTTGTTATCATAGTTTAGGCAGTTCTCTTCAGGTTTATAAAATCTAACGAATGGGTAGAAAAAAAAGATCAGGTGCCAAAAATAGAGAGTAAATTATTTTTCCAGATAATATTTGCCAACATTATTATTGCTCATGTTTTCACAGTATAATGATGACGTTCTTCATAGATGAAAATATGACAGCTTACATTATTATTAAGGGAGTCACTGCAAATACTGTATCCTAGTTGCATCCAAATGTTTCAAAACTTCCACGCCTTAAAAAAATCTTGCTGAAGTTTTTTTCGGGACGTAACAGTGCCTTTTTCCAAATATAGGTCTGTACCTCTCCTCGAGTAAACGCACTCCAATCCCTACTGTGCAGTTTCAGCCAGGATGACCATGATCATTGAACTGCACCCACTTTTTATCACTTCCTCTCTGTGGGATGTTCATGGAATGGACACATAGTCTTACTTGGGGATGTGATTTTCAATTTAAATGGGACACTATAAAAGGACCAACAGAGTTGCTTATCACACAACGTACCAACGACGGCATCACTAAACGATATTCTGTACCAAACATGAGACGAGAGACAGAACGGCCAATGAATTATCTTTAATTCCTCTGCCACTGCAGCTCCATAAATGTAGGTGATGTACAGTGTAGAATCAGTATGACAGTTTAGCAGCCAAATACAAAGGCTTGTAGTATGGAATTAATCTGCTGCATCAGCACTTGATTAACGCCTACAGTGGCGTACGATACTATGTAATAAGCGCTCCGAGGGCCTTTTGGATACGACCCCAGGCAATGATTACCGAGCGTGTGAATCATCCTGATCAGTTTACATATTGTTCTTAAGGATCGTATTAAATTCATCATCTTGAATAAAATGCAAACACTCACCGTAGAGGTGATAATAATTTCCAGCGGCGCTGACCGGATGCCCCTAAATAATAGTAAGGCAAAATGTGATGTTCAAATGGAAATGAGAGGAAGGAACCATGACAGACCAAGCCTGAGCTACCCAGCAAATTTGCCTCTGTAGTTGGGCACCATAGAAAGACATCTCCATGTAGTGTAATGGAAAAATGATAAGGGCTCTAGCTGGCCTGAGTGAAATATACTCCTGTTTATTAGACAAAGGGCATGACAGATCTCAGAGCAGTGCCTTGGGTTTGGGGTTTACTTGCTAGTCTGTTTTAGCTGGGATTGGAGAGAAATTTGATCAATAATGGGTACAATAATATCTGTGTATTGCAGGATGAGCAGGCATCAGTATTTTGGTATGATTTTGCTGTTAGTAACATTTAGGAGTAACGTAACATATAGAGGTCTTATAAAGATTACAGTGGGACATGGATGTTAACGACTGACCAAAAATCTAATGATTTGCCAAACTATTGTCCTCTGTACAAGACAAGAACAAAATATTGGCTCAAACAAGGGAGATAGCAATGACAATTTTCTAATGGAAAAAAATGACCAGCAGACTCTAGACCACAAGGGAGTACAGTACATGCTGCATTTCTGTGGCAAGAGCAAGAAGGCTGTTGTTTTGTTGGGATTAACTACTACATATTAGTCACAGAAACAGAGCAGACAGTCATGAGTGGTATAAGAGTGACAGTCACTTCCTCCTCCACTTCCACAAGCTCTGATTTACTGTCTGATATAGAAAAGGAATATGGAAATCACAAGTTGAGATAGATGTGGTGTGTTCTTTCACAGTAGCAGTATGTAGTTGGGAGAGTAGTCGGCGAGGGGTCTCACCGTTGACGGTGAGGTGAACCCAGCTGCCGTTGTGAAAGGTGTCGTATTGTTGTTCCAGCATGAGGACCCCTGCACTCGTACCAGCCCTGGTCTTCCGATTGCGCACATGGTCGATCTCGCAGAGAAGCTTTGCCTGCAGACTGGCTCTACCCTGAAAGCGCACAGGAACAGAGGAGAGCTGAGATGGGAGACTGCTGCAATGGGAATCACTGCAGTGAAAAGTCACGCTCACGTTCACATTCATGCAATCACACATATCCCATCTCTCTCATTAAAATTACATGTATTCATAAACATTAGAATATGATTAGTATGAACAAATGTATGCATGCATGTGCTTGTGAATCTGACAGAAAATACAGTTATTTGTGCAAGAGCCTTTTTTTTGCATACAGAATAGGGTTTATTAATTGTTCAACTTAAACCAATTATTAAAACATCTTTTAATGACTGGATATAAGCTGAAAATGAAATAACGTCCATCAATAGTTAGACACTGAAATAAGAAGGTCAAATTTAAGGAGGTCACAAATTAGAGAACGATCTATAAATACTTGATTTTTTTCAGACGCTCAAACTTGGAAGGAATATTAGCTATAGGTGGGTACCACTGATCCACTAACATGTTTTGACAAAATAAACCAGGCATTTTCAGACAAAAACCTTATTTTGTGGAAAAACTCAGTGATCAAAAATCTAGAGAAACAGTAACCACTGTAGCGTGAACGAAGATTACAAATAAAAGTTGCAGAGTTTTAGTTAAACTGTCAAAAATTTGTAGGAAGTGTAGAGGCCCCGCTTCGAATGACTTCAGCACTATCTGCTGGCCGCAGGACAATCACTATTTTCTCACCACTGTGGCTTGGTGTGATCTTGGTCCACTATATTTCCTCGTCCCTTCCCATAATTCGGTAACTGTATGGGGCTTCTTAGCGCATATCTTGTCAACCAAGAGGACTCTCAAAGGTCCTTAGCAAAGGTGAGCCTAGCCATTTTGAGTCTTTTCTGCTGATGAGAGCTGGTGCACTGCAGAGTGCGCTTTCAGTCGACTTGCTTTTAAACGTGCCGAAGACAGATGCCATACCTGTTCATTGCTGAACTGGCAAACAATTCCATCGCAGTGTTGAACCGATTCTCCAAGTGAGTTTTCCAACATTATCCTGTCAACTTCTGTATTTGTCTACGTGGACACAACCAGCCTTTTGGGAGTGCCGGAATTAGTGGCATTGTAATTGCGTCAGCAATATAATTTTATGGAAAGATTCTTAAAACAAATCCACCTTCTATCCGGTTGAGGATAAGTTCAAATAGGACTAAGCAGTGACCTTGAAATTTAGGAAATTGTAGGTTGTTCTCTAATTTTGATCTCTACTGTAGGTAAGACCCAAAAACTTTCAATTAAACAACAAAACACCTCATTTATTAAACCATGAAGAGAATTTCAGTGTAAATTGTACATAATACCGTTCTTGCATAAACTATCACATTCAGTTAGAAGAGTGACAACTTTTAAGTAAAAATGGCTTTAATAAACATCTTAAACACAGAAAATTCATTCTTGGCGTTGCAATGACAAAAGGCTCACTGCAATGTGTCAACACATGTTACTAATGTGAAGTATGTTGCATCAAAAAGAAAGGATCTTGGAGCATGGACCAGACAGCGGCACCAGTTAATGACAATCGTGGACAAATGCTACTGATGATAATAAATAAGATAGATGAATTTCAGGGTCTATAGTTTAATCTGCCTTGTTAAAATGATTCTTACTCTCGCTGTCACTGCATACTGGCACTCCTGCTGAAAACAGGAAAATTTATGTAATTTCCTTAGCTGTCTGGTAAACTATGGTCGGTAGCGATTATTATTATGGTTCATCTCCATTCGAAATAAAGCCCTAGTATTGCCATTATGATTACAGTTAATCACTCTCCAGCTTACACTCAACAAAACAAAAACGCTGAAGAAATGTACAATTAGTAACTCCATGAATTGTTACATATGCTATTGTAGCTTTAAAGTCTCTGAGGGACCAAACCTATGTTAATAATTAAATAAAATTATTTTAATATTTATTTTATTCTGCATTAATTAAGTATCTCACCTCTACTTATTTCCTTACAATGGCGTTTTAGTGCCACGTTAAAAAAAAACATTTAACAAGTCTACGATTAAGAGATTGAAGTCGTAAATATTTTGAGAATAAAGTCGAAATTACGAGCAATAAAGTTTGAAATATTCGAGAATTAAAGTCTGAAAGGTTTCGAGAATAAACGTCGTAATAGGGTACTACGACAATAAAGTCGAAATGTTTTGAGAATAAAGTCGTAACACTACGAGAATAAAGTCGAAATTTTTCGAGAATTAAAGTCGTAATACTACGAGAATAAAGGACGAAATGTTTCAAGAATAAAGGTCGTATTGGTTTCGAGAATATAAAGTCGAACTATTTTACGAGGAATAAAGTCGAAAAGTTTCGAGAATTAAAAATCGTAATACTACTAGAATAAATCGAAAATTACGAGAAAAACTTTTCACATATTTGGGGAATTTTTCCCCCAAAAAAGAAAAACAGTTTAATTAAGAATTGTTTCACAATAAATACGTGATTATGATCATCTAAAGAGCTTGAAAAACACATTATTGTAAGAACCATAATTTGTGTTGTCGCTATTATTATTTTTTTAAAAAGAAACGACTTGAAAGCTGAGACATTAAAGTGGGCCTATCAAAAGCACGAATCTTATTCTTATGGTGCTCTACAAATAAAGAATGCAATGGAAAGATTAGAATATATTTGAAGCATTACGTCCCCGCGAGTATGACACATTGGTAGATCTCAGATAATAATCCACATTAAATAAGGAAACTACAGCTCCCCCGAGAATGCGATGGGTGTGTGAGCTGGTAAGATAAAAAAGTTTTGTTCTGTCAGTCTGTTAATAAATATCAATTATTGATATTAAGCTGTTTCGCGAGCCTAAAATTGACTTTCCTCATGACCGGTAAATGATGCGGGTTCCGCCGGATGCAAACAATATTAAGACATCCCGGTGGCCTGAAACTTCTCCGTGCTCTCAATCCGTGACCTGTTACAGGATTCAATAAACGGCCTACTCTCAAAATAATATAACTTAATATTTCTACTTATTTAAAGTTATCTAAACATTTCGACTTTATTCTCTTAATAGTCGACTTTATTCAAAGTATTTGACTTTATTGCGCGAAATATTACGATTTTAATCTCGTAATCTTAGATTTTTTTTCAACGTGGCACTAAAACGCCATCGTAATTTCCATATTTATACATTTATTTATTTATTTATTTTATACAGACACTTTGTATTTTTAAGCCAACAACCAATGTTGCAGTTAACAAATTGATTAAGTGATATGCAGCAAGCCAGCGTGGAGCAATGTATACCATTTATAGCCAAGCAATGCTTCCCTTAATTGCAGCCATCCTACACTACGAAAATGGAGTGCCCTGTATGTGAAATCCAGGGTAAAGGCTCCAAATCTGTTATGAAAATACCGCAATCAAAGTTTGATTCAACCATTATTTCGCTTGATTTCAAACTTGGACATGAGCCTTACTCCAGTCAATATAAATATAAAGGTGATATTTTCAAATAATTTTCTACATCTTTAAGAAGGATGAGTTTATGTAGAAAACAGTAAATAAAAATGACTGTAACTCAGTTTCAAAACACAGGGTCACAACTGTATGCTGTACTTGAATAGAAAAAAACAAAGTATCACAGCTCAATATTGAGTGTTACACATTCTGTACTAAGAGGCTTAGCAACACCGGACCAATACAAATAGTCAAGGAAAAGTGTGAGAAATTTGGGCAGTCAAGCATCTCTTGACTGAAAACTTAAGCCATTCCAGAGCTGGCCACTCATCAAATACAATCTCTCATTTGCCGTATTTTAGCTGGGATGAACTATTTTGAACCATCAGGGCAACTGTTCACTGTGAGCGTTCTCCAGGACTCATGTATTTATCTTCAGGCTGGCTTTATATTTTCTACTGCTGGTGTAGTGAGACACTAGATATCCATTATGCTTTGGGATCACAGCTGCACCTGAGAGAGGGAAACGGGCATGTTTCCAGAGCAGAAAAATCGATATCGGCACGAGGCAGAGGGAGGCTGCGTCTGCCAGTTAAAAAAATTAAGGCCTTCAAAATCACAGCTATAATGTACTGATGGGATCAGGCATCGCATCAAAGTGTAGGGAAGGGATCTTCACAACTTGCACTGTTTAAAAGCGAATAAGAAGGTGCTCTTGAGGCCCACTGCTAACAGGACGGGCATTATCTTTCCCACTGCAGGGTTTAAATGTAGTCCTGTGCCAGTGATATTTCAACATGTTTGAACAGATTCTATGCCAGTGTATTTTAGCTTCATGTCGTAACTGATAGGGATAACTAATCAGTAGTTAGACTAGTCGCATGTGACAGTTGTTCGGGCCACATTCAGCGAATTTAACCATTTCAACTGGATCTGCAATAGGCATAGGAGCTTTGGGAACACCCAAACAAAGAGTTTATGCCTATGGTAATGACAATTTTTGGCCATTTTAACCCACCTCCTTTTTATTGATAGTTAGTGTTTTAGTACTTAGCTCATGTGTGCCAACCGATGTAATGTTCCTGTTTATTAACCACCTAAACCAGACAAGTGTTTCTTGCAATTCATATTATTACTACATAGAAGCAAGGATATACTAAGCGTGAGAACAAAAGTAAATGAGACAGAAAGCTGACCAAAAAAAACTATATAACAAACATCTATTGAGACAAAAATGGAAAATCACCAAAATTAATTCAGGTGATAAAAATAGAAACGTCTATCTTTTAAACCTTAGGTCTGAATAAAAATTGTTGTCAATATAAAATTAAATATGACAAGTTTACTGCTTACACCAAATGCGTTCGCTATTTGTTTTTAAATTATTAGATATTTTTAAGTAAGATATATTTACATATTCACCTGTTACAAAAACTGATTTATATTGAAAAAAAAGTATATTATAAGTTCAGAAAATGTTTATGGTAATATATATTATATATATAGAGAGAGAGAGTGAGACGAGTAGAGAGAGGAGACTAAAAAAAATAGTTGTGTAAATCTATACAATAAATTTTATGCCAAGTTATTATGATTTCATAAAATACAGGCAACATTCCACCTAATGACTTAATTACCCAATATTTAAAACACACCTCCAAACAAAAAAAGATGGTCGGTTTACATCAAACCCAGGGTGCAGTCCAATAAAATTTGTATAACAGCCTTGGATGATTGACACGAGAGAGGCATGTATGGTGGATTCTTCACCTTTCAATAATAAAAAATTGTCAATCTATATGTATATGTAAGAAATGATGAATTTACTTTTATTTAACATTACATTAACAGTAAACAGTAAACCAGTTAAGATAGTTCTAATGTTTATTTTCAAAATTAATGCTGTTTATTGGGACTTTCTCTCGCTCATTTATGGTTCCAACCAGTAATATGAAGCAGCACAACCGTTTCGAAACATTGATAATAAGAAGAAATGTTTATTGGAGCAGAAAATCATGCAGAGTAGACTGATTCTGAAGGATCATGTGACATTGAAGACTTGAGTAATGACGCTGAAAAGTCTCACAATAATACATTTTAGAAAAACATTTATTTTAAAATAATTATTACCGGTACTGTCTTTATGATAGATATGAGCTTCCATACAGCAGATGTTTTTGTGGAGGCTCACCTCAGAAAGATTGACAACTCCCGCTCAGAGCCCAACAGGGGCCGTTCATTAAGCAAACTCGTTAGGTGCTTAATTACCAAAATCTCCTGCAGGCATCTGGTCAGCTAGAATGCAGATAGATTTGTGCACACGTGGTTGTTAGGGGGCCCGTAAACAGGCCCGTCCTGAATGAAGAGCCATCGCCCTCTAGCTAGAATCACTTTAGGAGAGCATGTGTGAATCAGATCTGAAACTGCTGAACTGATTTGCCGCATAGCTTGTCATTCTGCAAGACAAGGAGGACTATAATTACACTATAATGGGTCAAAGGAATCTAGCCCCGGATAGCTTAGGCAGGAGTCAACAGGGAGAGATGTGGTTGGGAGGATCTGCCGCAGAAAATTGGCATTGTGAGTTTACTCAGTAATAGTGTTTGGAAGTTTTCAATGTGTAATAGTGAACGGGTCCAGCCACAAAACTGGTGAGAACTAAAGCCTTGTGTCTTAAAGGAACAATACGAAATGAGCTGCAATGACGAACGCTATAGTACCCACATGAGACAATGCTTTAACAGTCCACACCGATGGTAGCCTGGAATAATACATTGATCTCATTTGGATATTTAAAAATGCAATCGAAGGAAACAACCAACTAGTGGGATGATGAATTCACTTACCCCTCCTCTTTCTTAGTAAACTCAATAGCTCTTTTATGGTTGAAAGAGAAATTGCTGAGACAATTGCAGAACATAAAGATGTGAATTACAAGTCAGTTCTTGCCTGACCCCCTTTTGAGCTTCGGCACCGTCTCATTCAGCAGAGGGAACTGTTCAATTAAAAACCCCACTTCTGAAAAGACCATATAGTCAGCACTGTTCCGCAAAATCCTAAGTGAGATACCGAAACTCGACAAACAGGGTAAAGGCATCATAAATGTGCTCTTTACATGAACGCTATATTCAATAAAAAATAAACACACAAAGGGACCAGTTAGAATATCTGATAAACAGCAAAGCAGAGGGCAAATTCTAATTAATATATATTAATTTATATTTATAAAAATGTGAAAACATAACAAAGGTTATCAAATTTCAAAAATGAACAACTACTAAATAATTGTACACCAAAATATATTGTACTACAGATATTTAAAAATCTAAAAAAATCATAAAAAATCATATATACATAGTATATATATATGTAGATATATAATATATATATATCGATATATTATATTAATCTATAATATAATTAAATATGCAAACATAATTACTATTTTACCTAATATTTGTGTTATATGTTACATTTTTTCACAGTGGTCCAAAAAACTTCAATATCAGAAAAATATCTACACGTTTCTACGCAAAGCTGTCTATGCAATTCGAAATATGCCAAGCAAACTTAAAAAATAGGTACATTTACTTTTATATCAAAAAATGTATTATAGTAGTGGTATCATAGACATGTTTTTGTTTTAAATTAATAACAATAAAAGATATTATTTTTAAAAAAATTGTTAGTACGTTTATATAGATATAAAAATAGACATAAGGGACTATTTAATATTTGCATTTGTAATGTATTTTACTGTTAGTAGAGTATCTCTTGGCTAGCTTGTTGCGAGTTGAAAAGTGAGTCCGATGCTCACTAATGTGAGGAAGGTCGCTTGGTGTTTCTGGCCATCACAACAGTGTTACGAAGCATTTTAAACTACTGCTATTCCAGTTAAAGTTAGTTAGAATGCTACCTTAGAATGTAGCAAGCCAAAGTAGGCCAACAGGACCGCGCGCTTGGAAGATAAAGGTTTTGGGGAACAGAGCTGACTTCTCGACTGTAGAAAGCAAAAAGGAAGTTTCCATATTTTAATAAGGTGAGACAACGCAGTAAATGATCAAAGAATCTCAAACAATCACAGAGATGAATTGTGTCATCCACAGGGTGACCAGAAGTCCCGTGGTCCCGGGACATTCCCATATTTCAGCTCTATTGTTCGTTTCCCTACTTATTTTGAAAAAAATAATGTTGTTTGTCCTGTATTTCAAAATTTGTTTTATGACTGGGTGATCAGAGCACGTAGTAGTAGTGTCAAAAGTATAGCAACGGTAAAATAAGTATTGTCGTAACAAAAAAATTATTGACTATGTGTCAGTATAGTAAATTCATTCGGTTTAAAGGGAAATCAGAAGCCTAATTAAATAACATGTCTGTTTCATTAATGTTATACAAACAAACAAAAATTGTTAAAATAACATGTATCTAGGGTATTTGCCTTGAATGATGAGAAATTTGCACGTGTATTTAAGTATTTCAATAACATGTATCTATTGTAATTTGCCTGTATGGTTTGTGTCTATGCTATCTATATAATAGTATATATATATATCTATTATAATATATATGTTGATCAGCATGTGTATGTGTGTGATTAGCATAATGTGTGTAATACATGTATGATAGCAGAATATGACCCCCCACCCCCGTTCCATATTGAACCTGAGAGAAATGCTGGTCACCCTAGGCAATGCAGGGTGCAACCTTTGCCGTGGAGGGTGGGTGCTTTTGAGAAGTGGTTGACAATAGGTGATATTTTTCACCAGACGGCCACCCAGGATCGGTGGTAATAAGGTTATGTAATGCCACCTCAACTGAGAATGAGTGCCATGGTGCTAGCAGGCAGCCCAGTTACTAAAGCTGTTCCCCATCCCATGTCATAGGGCTGCTCACAATCTCTTTTTTCTTCCTGTGGCGGACAAAGGCCCTTCGGGGCTCGCTTTCGCTGTAAACATAGAAAAAATAGAAAAAAACTGTGCTAGAGACGCGTCATCTCCTCACTCAGAGTGATTCTTGCTTTTTGCCTGAGTTTTTTTTTTTTGCGAAACCGTCAAGTGCACAACATTCGTGTAATTCAACAAGTGAAGACTGAGGCTGTGGCTGGCATCTTTTAAATGTTTGAATGCTTACCGTAACAGCTTTCTGTCAATGCTGTCACGAGCGGGGAAAAAACGAAGGTAATTAATAACACAACCTAACGAGCCTGGGTCAGTCCGAAAATGCCATCCATTATTCTGCTACAAAGCCATACTGGTTCAGGGTGTGGGTATGCTTGGTTTATCAAGGTTTTGATGCTGTGGCACTGTGATGAACATTTAAGTTTGGAATATTGGCGTGATAAGTTAAAATGAAAAGATACTCTGAAAATGATGTATTCATTTTTGCACATACAGTTGGGATTGCTATCGGTAATATACAATTTATTTGCTTTTTATTCCAGTTTTAGCTTTAATTTTAGTATTTCAACAAGAAAATTGTATGATTTGTACTGAATTTTACTGTAATTTTTTTTAGTTGAAGTTTAATAATATTTACATTTATATTTATTGTTTCGCAGTTGACTTTCAATTACTGTATATGTATTTTTTATATAAATATCTATTTTCAAGAACCTTGTCTCAGAAGAATGTTACTTTCCATACACTTTAGTTGGCCTTAAAATGAAGTGTCTACTGTACATACTAATTGACAGAGGCTGAACCGGTGGCTGATTGTGCTTACCGCGGGCGGTTTATCAAGGGTCCACATGAGGCGGATAGAATGAAACGGGAAGTTGATGAAGAAGGGATATTAGGCACAACCGAATTTGAACCACTACCACCAGGCTTCGGTAGTGCTGCTGGCCGTCCTTAGGGGGTGGCTCACGTCACATCCCAAAACAACACTACTCTCTCTGCACGGGCCGTAACAACATGGGGCCTCCTCTATCAAGCCGTGCGGCACCTGGGACACACACAAAACACAGACAGATTCAGGCCAGTGAAAAAAAAAATTAACAATAAAATTTAACATTCAAATTAAAACTTAAAATTAAAAATTTCATTAAAATTAAGTAAAATGAAAATTAAACATTAAATTAAATGAAATGGGGAGTGGGAATCAGGAAATTTAGCAGGCCAGAATTGAATCTGCATCCTCATGAAGCAACTCCAGCCTCTAAAACATGGCCACACCATGCGCACCAAAAAAATGCAGATTTAAGTGCCAAATAAGTGAGGTGTCAAAAGACTCATTGTACGATTGAACAAAACATTTGCTATTAGGGACTTGGAGATTTTCCAAAATGCTGGACTTGTGAAAGTTCTCAGGTAATTATTACTTAAAAGGAACAGCCAAGCAGATAATGAGATGACAAGAGGCTTATTCACGCACCTCACTGATCTCAGCTAATTCACACTTGGATGGCTTTTACAATAGAGGGGCCAGAGTTTTAGCAATCAATGCACAAGCACGGTCACATGCCTGTGGAGACTATCGGAACGCTAAAGGTCATTGTACCTGCCTCAGCATAAAATATATCATTGGGGTGAATGGATTTTCTTCAGCTAGCTCCACCACAGCCATTGAGCACTCTTCTCCTCTATCAGAGTTAGCATGGCTTCAGCGCCTCAATGAAGGGGAAAATCACCTCCGGGTCTCAAAGACCTGCTGACGGTGCATTCTCCCACCACGGAGACACTGAAGGGAAAACTAAGTCATTCAGTAACAGTAAAATCTAAGAAAAAGTAGGTTAAAAAAACAGCGTTCTCTGTTTTTCCCTGCTTATCTACTAAACAAAAAATAATACTTTTTATAAACATTAACTACCACAAAAGCACAAAGTTACACATCAGAAGTGTGTTTAAAACTATTTATTTACCACTGAAGTATAACTTACATTATGACAGGATAAAAACTTATTATAGTTAACTGGTCAGAAAATGAATGTCTTGCGGTTCAGTAAGAGTAAGTGAAGAACTGATCAGATTTAAAGATTTTTTTTAAAAGAAATGTAAATACTTGTATTCAGAAAAACGATGCATTAATTTGATCAAAAGTGACAAAACAAAACTAAGCAGCAACTGGGTTTCAAAAGTCATTGATAATAACAAGAAATGCAGCACTTTCTTTCAAATAAAAAAAAAAATCAGCATATTAGAATTATTTCTGAAGGATCATGTGACATGAAGACTGGAGTAATGACGCTGGAAATTCAAATTCATAAATATATTCAAATAAAAAAAAATATTTTAATTTGTATATCAAAATATTATTTTTTACTGTATTTTTGATCAAATAAGGCCGCCTTGTTGAGTATACTGACTCCTTTCGATTCCCAAACTTCGGTTTCTCCCACAATAAACGCATATGTGCCGTTGACAATATCAAAATTGAGCGAAACATTAAACAATTCAAGCCAATTCAAACAGACTCTGATTTGTGTCTATTGTAATTACTTTGTATTGTGTCACATTGTTCAGGTTTTCTCTCTCATCAAACTGTAAGCTCAGAAGTCAGGTAAAATGAATATGTAAAAGCATTGATTCGGTAGATTCAATTAGATAACATCAGTGCAGGAAACACTGTCAGAAATATTTTAGTATGGAGTTTCGATCCACACTTCCGATAGAACATAATGCAACCGAACATTATGGAAATCATTAACTTTCAGTAAGTTTCAAAAAAATAACAACCTTCTAAACTTTTAAAACAAACTCATATGCAACTATGATTTTGTATACCAGTTTAATCAGCTTTATCCAGTGGAAGTGTTAATCACTTTATTGATTTAGCTTACACAGTTTTGGACTGAAACAGTGCAGATTTTTAACCAAATTACTCCTTTTCCTAAAGTAAAGCTTGGTCCCTCCAGTCACGGGCCTGGGCCTTGAAATCTGCTCTAACGTATTGTGGAGTGCAGAAGATCGCAAAGTACCCTCAAAGAGAGCCGCTTAACTTTAATGAGAGACCAACAGGGTGCATGCATAACCATAAACTCACTACAATCTGCACATGACAAGCACAGAGCAGGTTCACAAAGAGCATTTCAGCAAGCCGTAAATGTGGGTCAGGGATCCCCCACGTTTAGCCTTGTTAGAATGGGCTAATTGTCATCTTTTAACACTTCTGCATGGTTGGGAGCACATATACTGTATTAAAATTGTTGCAAGAAAAAAAATTAAAAAATTGCTCATTGCACATTGGAATCTCACATAATTAACACTCCACTTATTCTGCTAACAAGCAATATCGCTATATTTAGACAGCTTCTTTTTATAGCTGCTACATACTTATTTCTACAGTTTATTTTTTCCCACTGAGATCCACGTGTAATTTTAGTCGCTCTCTGATCCTTTGAATCAGGATTGGAAAACTTTCCTATACCTTTATTGATAGTTCTCATCATTTAAAATATTATCTAACCCCTTCCTCCTTATTACCTCACTGCAGGGCTTACATATTTTATATTCTACATATGGTTGGCATCAGCACCTGATATGATAGCACTAGTAAAGGAATGAGGGCCTATAAAATGAAAAATGCAGGGAGAGAAACCAATAACAAATGGCGATATATTGCATTTGACAAGTAAGTTACCAGTATTATTACAGAGTTAAGCTCATTCAAAAAAGCACATTCAACTGGTAAATCACCATAACTCACAAATGTCCAAGCTCGCTGCAGTGCATGATTCTAATTTGATACTCGCTTAAAATAAACCATAGTTTTTCTACAGTATCTATACTTTTAACAACAATATGCCATGGTCACACTATAGATTTTGAGCACACAAAATTTCTAGACACTGATCTGGCTTCACACTCTTATCTCTGTGAAGCCACTTCGACACAATCTGTACTGTATAATGCGCTAAAAAAATAAAGGTGACTTTACTTGACTCTTTGCATCTTTTTAAAAATATAATTTAATGTATAATACAAATTCAAATAAATATTACAATGTATAATACCAAATCGAAGAAATATCCAAAATCGAAGAAATACTTAATCTACTCCAATTTGCAATGCTGTTATCCTGCAGATTTACAGGTTACTTTCTTTATATTCAGTTAAGAGGCCACAATGCGACATATCCATCTTGATCACACATCTGCACAGGGTATGAATTCGCAGGTCAGAGCTCACCAAACAAACTTTGGAATGCAGCTAAATTCACATGAACTTGCGTTTCCTGAAAAGAAATCAATGGAACGAAAAGTGTAGTGTGTTCACCTCTATATTTATAGATCTTCACATCCACAACCATGCATGACTTCTCACAACAATGATTAGATTTAACTATGGTATCTATCTTTATGATTTCTATGTTATTTGTGTTGAAAAACTACGGAGCCCCGCACATGGCATGCAGGAAAAAATAAATAAATAGTGCACATGATTTACTAATTCGTCCCCTAAATTTCCTAAATGTGCACACGATTACTATTCCTCGATTTGCTAAATTGTGCACACAGTTTACTAATTCGTTCTCTAATCTAATATTGCATGAATACCAAATTTATTTGTAAAGGTGGTGAATTGTGAATTGAAAAGCCTATTTAGCGTTAGAATTATTTCATATAGTTTTAAACTACAGCAGAGACATTTGGATTTTGTAGCACTTTAACACTTCTCACTGAATCTCATGGCATCAATTCTTTTTAATGTCACATAGTCGAGAAACCATGTTGCTTTCCCAAAGAACCTTTCAGTGAACAGTTCTTAACAGAACATTATTCTTCGTAGTGTGAAGAACATTTAATAATGTAAATAAGCTTTTTTAACCCACTATAAAGAACCTTTTGTGGAATGAAAAGGTTCCATGAAAGTTAAAGGTTCTTATAGATGCAAATAAACAACCTTTATTTTTAAGAGTGTATGGTTTAGTAAGAAATCTCAAGTCATGTAGCTCAAAGAAGGGCCTGAAACAGACTACTGCAAATGACTGTATAGCAGGCGAGAACATGAGGATTAAAGGTGCTGGACCCCAGTACCAGCTCACCCCTTAATCCACTTGTGTCTGCTTTCACTCCCAAAGGCACAACAAAGACACATGACCCTTTCAGCCCATATAAACACACCCATCACTCACACCACACATTTACACTGCATTATATTGGCCCTTGGTGATCCGAATGGGGTGTATATTTGAGTTATATATCAGCGGTTGAGCTCTTAGCTCAACTGTTATGGTTCAAAAAACCTTCAAAGAAGAAATTAAGATTTGTTTGACATAAATTACTACAGAACAATGTTTTGTACATTTTGTTATATATATATATATATATAACCATGAGCAGAACTTACCTTTTTCCTACTCAGGTCATCAAGAACAACGTTTACACTGTAAATTGTTTTTTCTCTCTCTCTCTTTCAGTTTTGTCTGGTCCTGGTCAGTGAGAGAAATGGTGACCTGCACAGCTTGGATGAGGAGAATTTTCAAGGTTAACCTGCCACCCCACCCTTTTTGAGGTCATATTTAGGGGAAGAACAACATGGCCTGGTCAGTTTATCAAAGAACAGTGGAAGCTTTCTTGTTAAAACAGTAGATTAATACTGTCAGTGTGTGTCTGTTCATATACTGAGGTGTTCAAACCAAACATCCATATACTTCAAGCTCACATTCAGGAGATTGTGTTGAGATATCATCCAAATCATTATTTATGCAGCCCTTTTATTTTGAAATATAAGGAAAAAGCATGGAACTAAAAAAAATGCTTTCCCAGTCTGGTTTGCTTATAACATTCTTACCAGAAAATCATGGAATTCAGTGGCAATCCCTTTTCAGATGAGGGTATTAATAAATTATTCATTGTAGGAAAATGCAAAAATAATACAGAATAAATACAAAAAACATTAACAGGATAAAAATTACCTAATAACCTTGAAACCAAAGAATCAAAATTAGGGTTATATATATAAGAACCTTTCAGTGATATATATATATAGATATATATATATTATATATATATATATATATATATATATATATATATATATATATATATATATATATATATATTATGGTGTTAACTTTTTATATATATTAATTACTCAGCAGCAAAACATCCATTCCTAGGATAGAATTTGTATCTATATATATATACTGTATGTGTGTGTGTGTGTGTGTGTGTGTGTGTGTGTGTGTGTGTGTGTGTGTGTGTGTGTGTGTACGCAGTTTGCACAAAAATGCTCAAATGGTTCATGTACAACAATAGAAAATGCTGTGACTTCTCTGATTTGTTTCAGGGTTTTTTTTTGTTTGTTTTTTTGTTTTTTTACAATGGAAATCAGTGATAACCAAAACTGGTTAAAGTATCTCATTGTGTGTTCTACAGAAAAAAAGAAAATTATACAGGTTTGGAATGACATGAGGGTGAGTAAATGATGGCAGAATTTTCATTTTTGTGTGAACTAACCCTCTAAGTAACACTATTCAGTATCTTCTGTCACATCTAATTAAAATAATCTGATCGTATTCACTCAGTGCTGGTTCCACATAAAACATTGACATCAAACATTACAGAGCCGACTATAAACCACTATAAACCATGAATGAGTCGACTCAAAGAGGAGCTCTTGGCAGTGTGACTCCCTCCCTTTCTGAGACCAAACAACCAGATGAGTGGTTACTAAAGCTCAGACAATCCTGAACTTAAAATCCCTTTCCACCAGCAGATAAAATTATCCACTATCAGGATGAATAAACTAATGCCAACATGCTGGAAGCTGATGAGTAAATTTGTTTATATTCATCAAAATGAGCTGCAGTTATACTGATTATACAATTAAAAATACAGCACAGTCTTTTCATGCTCACAAATGGTATAAACTAATACTATATGATGGCAATTACCCAGCACATCAGCAGCAAAACCACACGTTCCTGGGATCAAGAGTAATCTTGATGCACAAAAGCAGCGTTAGTCTCCCTGCCAACAGGGCCATTGGGACACAACATGAATAGGCAATCAAATGGAGAACAGAGCAGAGGTGGGTTCTCAAGGACACTAACCCACTCGGCTGCACAAGCAACTGACAAATTTGTAACTGAATGCCAGCCTGAATATGATGAAGGTCATCTCTCAGAGAGCAATGTGTCAGAGCTGCTCAAAGAGAGCAACACATGCTGTGAGGATGAGTGAGCAGGGTAAAAACGTCAGTGCAAGTGAAGATATAGACCAGACATATTACATGCCTTCTCTAACTGACCTCACTGATGCTCTTGTGTCTGAATGGAAGCAAAGTTCTCAATCCATGTTCTTGCAGCATCTACTGGAAAACCTTCTCAGAAGAACAGAAACTGTTATAGTAGCAAATTGAGGTCTAACTCCCTTTCCAGTGTGGCTCAGATTTGTGAATTCGGTGAACTCTAAACATTAAGAGTGTATTTAATAGTCAATATTATTTTGAGGTATCGTTATGGTTGAATTAAAGCAAATATCCTCTATATTGCGTGATAAAAGTAAAACTGCCCTCTCCATGACTCTAACACAAAAGAAAAAGTTAGCAGATGAAATAAGAGACCTCTGGGACACCAGATGGCTGCTTTGCTCAATGGAATCACAAGCCGCCGTCACTGTAACAGGGTCATAGATGTCCATCTGACGGAACGCATCACAAACTCATCACTGTGATCCATCTGGAGGCTGGTGTCTCTGAACTTACCGATCTGTTCCTAGACTCAACATGGATTTGATTGCACCGTATGCTAAAGATTCCCATCTAGCCACTGGTTACTAAAAACATTGAAAACAATTAACAAAGCACCTAGAACATTTAAAATCTGAAAAATGAATAAGCAAAACGCTTAACCGCTGACCCATTCCTTTGCCCTGACAACATTTTCATTGACAAGACAAAAACAGAGAGATAGAGAGAGAGATAAGAATGGGATTTTCATATGACATATTTAATTAATCTGAATTTTCAATATCAAAGTTCAGTGCATCACAGAAAATCTTTATGTTTGCAATGCATAAAACCACACGTGCAAGCCAATGTTATCCAATAATGGCCCAATAGGCCAAGTAACAGTTCCATTAACTGGCCCTAAATTCCCTCACACAGGTCCCAGAACACTGGCATTGGGTATAATATCAGTAAATCACAGCTAATAAAGAGCTCAAATACACGAGGAAGGCAAACAGAGGCAGGTAAAGAGTCTCAGATGGTAAAGCTTACCGCACCAGACGTGAAGATGCCTGGAATGTTGAAATGGCATTTGATTACAGTTACGCTTAAAACTGATGACAGCAGAGAAAGAAATGCACATTCTCAGCAGGAAATCCCATCTTGAGCAAAACAAAAGCATAAGCATCAGCATCTTTTCCCACATTACACTGAGGTACGATAAGATCAGAAAGCATGACGACACACCCACCACACAGAATGCAAGGTATCTTCTTAATAAGACGTAATCTAAAATATGATGAAAAATGAAGCCGGCCAACCCGCCGTACAATACAGCACCTCCACTGCGGAGTTCTCCGCTATAAAGTAGCTATGCCTAAAGGAAACGGGAGATTCAGAGATAGCAAAGCGTCCCTCAGGGAGGAAGGGAGATTCTTGTGCTTGCTATCTCCTAAACACAAAGCCATCAGTGTAATATTTCACAGGAACAATGCGAAGAGATATGTGGCAGAAAATTAGCCCAATGCATATCGCTACATAGTGCGCCCTCCGACATTAAAAAGCTGTGTAAATGCATCAGTATAATTTTAATGAGGAGAGTCTCCATAGCAGTGCGCAGTCGAGTGCAAAGGGTTCTTCTGATGTAGTGCATTGTGCAAGTCCGGTATGTCTGAGTGGACTGTTGAATATTTCATGGCAGTGAGGAAAACGGCACGAGCCGCACCGACGGAGCCCCAGCTGATGGAGGACTGGAAGGAGACAGACTGTAAGGTGAGACTGGGAGAGGATGTAGGCAGCACCGTGGCAGCGTGCCCAACTTTAGCAGGAGCTACTGTCTCAGCTCGGCCTAAAACACCACTACATCTAGCCCCGGCCTCACAAGGGCTGACAGCAGCACTGTGCTTTTACTGATTGGCCCATACAGGCTGACAGTGGGTGCCTATAGATATCTCACAGCTTTTTTGACACTATAAAAAATTTAGGTATCTGCAACAAAAAAAAGTGATTGGTTTAGTGATAGTGAAGTGTTTAGTGATTGGTTGCATTAGAAATGGCTAGTTGGTCTAATAGACTTCCTGTAAATTAATACATTTGAGCTGTGGTGGCAATACTTTTTGATGACTAAAAAAAGTGTGTAAATCTAAGAATTTGTAAGAGGACATGATGCTAATTTTGTCGTATTCATTAATTTCTTAAATTTATTTAAAAATATATATATTTCAAATGCAATCTTGTATCAAACATTTCAAAATCGAGCATGTTTTTAATTTCTGCATTTAATTAGTTTGGAATATATTACCACAATAAACAAAAATATCCGTTAAAAGAATGACATTCTTAAGTAGTTTGGCATAAGCTTTTATTGTTTTGGAAAAACTGTATTTTTAATATTAATAACAAAACTGCATTACCGCTAATTTCCAGCAAGCAGGGAACTTTGGCTAATGTTCTGACAAGGCTTCTCAAAGTTATGAACAAACGTTCTTCAACTAAGGTTAAAAGGATAGTTAAACCAAAAATGAAAATTACCCCATGATTAACTCACCCTCAAGCCATCCTGGGTGTATTTGACTTTCTTCTAGATGAATAAAATTTGAGTTATATTAAAAAATGTCCTGGCTCTTCCAAGCTTCATAATGGCAGTGAATGGTGGTCAAGATTTTGAAGCCCAAATAAGTGTGTTCATCCATCATAAAAAGTGCTCCACACGGCTCCGGGGGTTAATAAAGTTAGCGGAAGCTAAGGTTTATAAAGGAAATGTGCGTTTTTGGGTGAACTATCCCTTTAATAAGACATTTGTTTAAATTTGTCTGGTCTTTAATAATGTCCTAAGAACATTAGCACCAAAACATGGAATGATGTATTAAAAAAAAATTATGTGGATGCTCGTCTAACATTTTGTTTCATGTTTAGAGAACATTCAAAAGTAACATCCCCCATAACATTTGCAAAATGATAAGATGGAGTGTACCCTTAACATTTGCATTAAACAGTATTATTAGTAAACTATTATTTAGACTAGTGGAAAGAAAGCATACACTTTTTAGCGTTTCTTTTATAGCACTTTCTCTATTTGCATCTGCAGATTTCAATTAAAATCCATATCTTTAAAAGCCATTTTTCATTTTTCACTTCAGCAGGACTTTAATAGGACATTCATTATTCATGATATTTGAAATAATAATACTATATACAGTATGTTATATACATTTTTTTTTTTAAACTGAACTTTTGAGCCATTGCAGTCCATGTTATTCTCCTTAGGATCATAGATACACAGTAGACATGTGAAACCACAACCCAAGATCTCAGTAAGTTGTCAGTTTTCACTCTTCCTGAAACAGGAATGGTTCAGGAAGAGTGGTTGCACCCAGCGGTCAGAAGGCTGCAGGTCAGACAAATAGTGCTTGGCAAGGTAAGGGGGAAGGGAGCTTTGCCAGAGGTGTCCATTACTGACAATCTGCAAACTGTGCCAAGAGCTGCTCTTCACAGCTTTATTAACACTGAGACTGTCGCTGACCCTGCTTATTGTAACACTCTGTGTGTGGCTTCAGTGCAGAGGGTGATGCTTGGTCTCAGGCTGTGAGAAACTTGGGTCACCACCATTATATCGCTTTTCTGAGAAACTCTGCTTGTCTCTGAGATGACAATCCAACTGAGCAGTATGAGTTGGCTTTTTCATTTTATATGTCCATAAATTGACTCTTAGCTGATATTTTCTAGTTTAAATGTACAATTTCCATTTCCAAAATTCAGATACTTTTTGAAGGTACTCCAGTGAGTCCATTATTTTATTGTTCAGATAACCAAAATTGATGGCACTTAAATAACTCTTGCCATTACATTTCCTCACAGGAACCTCAAATTAGATCGTTTTTTCCTTGACTGCCTTAGCGTTTGTTGCTGTACTAATCTCTTCCAACATCTCATGAGTCTCAAATGCGCTTCTCGTTCTTTCAAATAAACATTGTCTTTGACTTTTTGTGATTCATTCTCAAATTTGAAACTGACTTTTTGTCTTGAAAGACATTCGACAGACCCAAGAACTCTGTAGGTCGGGCACATGTTGGGCAGCAATTTTGTCAATCAGAGAAACTCAAAGTGATGTGTGGTGCTCTTATCAATGCCTAATTTATGCCACTTGTGCACTAACATTGTCTCATTATAGTGTGCTTGATGTGTCCTAAAGGACAGCTTAAAATGGCTGTTGGATTTGGGAGACAGGAAACAGACTGTGACTATTATTTCATAGAGTACATAAAATTACAGACAGAAAGCTCTCAAACAAGCATCTAGGCCTGGGGTTATTCCCTGTTATTTTTTGTTTTGCAACCCACAACAACTGATTTATTTGCTGCACTTTCAAAGTGGTGGCATTGAACTGTTTAAATATTTACCCAAAGGGCTTTATTTTTTTTTATTTATTTTTTTATTTATTTTTTATTTGACAATAAAACAAAGTTAATATTTGTAATAAATTATTTTGTGTGAAAGACCAAACATATATGCATATATTTTGTGATTCTGCTTTTGCAAATATCAATTACAAGTTTTACTTCAGCATTTAAATGACTGTTTGTTTAAATAGACGATCACTGTAGTTAAAGCAGGAAATAGCTCCTCCTATTGGCCATAGATGGGAAAGCCAGGTTAAATCGGTCCATTCGTCAACAAATAAGCGCTCCAAATATAAGGAAATACATACGAGAAAGGATATAATATCAGGGAAAATGACGGAACCGGCTAAAGAAAAGACCATGCACGTCGTTTATTCCAAAAATTTACACGCATATGTGTTTCGAGGCTATGCATTTGAGCTTTTATCATCATAATATACAAAATTGAGCATATATAGGCTACCCTGTGTAAACAGGCACGACAGACTGTAGTAGCCCAGACAATCGCAGCATGTCTCCATTCAGTGCCGCACGCCCCTTTTCAACACTAACTGCAATTCTGGACAGTCTCTCATCTGTGATATTCTGTATTATAATCTCAAATCACAGCATACTAGATGATCACTGCATGCTTGCATACGGCACACACAAAAAGCGTTTGTCATCAAAAGAGCATCAATCGATTGTAATAGCGACCAACACACGCCTTCAATTGTCTCGCTCATGCCCTAATATGAGATGATGATGCAAATACTATACTCAGAAATCACGCGAGGTTGAATAGCGGGTTAAATTCAATTCTAATTGAATGAATGCATTTGATCAAATATTAAAGAAATGTAATAATTGTCGTATGCATGTAGCTCAACGGGTAGAGCATGGCGCTAGAAACGCTAAAGTCTCGGGTTCGATCCCAAATAGCTACACATTCGTGTTCTGATCAAATGTATGGCTTGATATATAACGCACGTCGAATGTGTAAATAAAAATTACATTTAACGCATCTATTAAAACGCCTATGTGTTTTTGTCAAACTGATGCAGAATAAAAATACTGCACTTCAACTCACCTTGACTGCCGTTCCTCGGGTGCTGAAAACACTTGCTATCAAAGTGGCCACATACCAAATCATAGTACTATTGCCAACCAGGAATAATAGCTCAAAGTGCCCCTTTCAATAAATCTTTCATATTCAGTGTCCTCCGTTTCCAGTCTGATACCCTGCTTATCATATCCTGTGCTCTCCTCTCTCAGCGTTTTCCTTCATTTTTTTCCCCCTGCCCGTCCTTCCTATGGCATCCTCCCCCGAAGAGACAGAGCACCTGCACCAGCGCCTTTATGGAAGACGGAGATGTTCCGAAGTGCAAAGTGAAACCAAGTGTGGGAATGTAGCCACTGGGTCCGCCCCCGCCGCGCTCTGATTGGCCAGTGCCAGGTGCTTTGGGGCGTGTATTGGTTAATCATCCGCCCCCTGGTAGTAAAATGGCATGGCAGATGCTCTTATTCAAGGTGAGTTGGAGTGTGCTGGTGTAGTACAACTGCTGCAGTATCATGCGCATTAACGGGAACCAAAGTCCGCACCTTTTTGGATCTTCTCTATTGTGTCTCTTTTTGAATGGCACATGTGTTGTTCTGGATCTGTGCAGAAATGGACGAGACAGTAGTGCGCGGGTGTTATAATGATCTTTGACCCGTGCGGGTTTAAATTCAGTTTGTAATGCGACTGCAAACTTTACTTCTGCACATTTCCTCTCAAGCATGACATTTTGATTCTGATGGAAAGGGTGCATCAACATCACATACACACACGCGCGCAACCACGCACGCACACTAAAGCTAAGGGTGTGGCTGCAGTATCATTAGAGTTTTAGATGTGTTACAATTAGCATTATTTAACAACACTACTTTCATTAATAGGGAAAAAAAGAGTTGAATGGCACATGTGTTGTTCTGGAACTAATAAGAAAAAAAAGAGACAGAAACACACCAAAAAAACACACACACACACACACACACAAAAAAAAACACACACACACAGTGTGTGTGCCACTGTATATATATATATATGTGTGTGTGTGTATGTGTGTGTGTGTGTGTGTGTGTGGGTGTGTGTGTGTGTGTGTGTGTGTGTGTGTGTGTTTTTGTTGGCAACTTTAGGTGGTCAGACCATTTTCCTTTTTATTAATTTAATTTGACCTTTTTACGTACTATTCATTTTTTATAATGTATAATGTAATGTTATTATGTTTTCAGTGACTATGCAATTATTTAGTAATGAACGTTGAAGTTTAATTAATTATTTATTTGTCTTCCCACCATGTACCTAGAAAAAGTCTAAAAAATGTTATTTATTATCAAGAAGAAAATAAATAGTGAAACAGCTAAATGTTACAATTTTGGTCATTTAAATAATAAATTCAACAATCGTTATTAAAATTAACATGTTTTATCAGACGTTTATTTATTTTTGTTTGTTTGTTTAGCTTATAGGTTTTCACATACCACCAGTCGAAACAAACCTAAAATTGATTCAAGTATGAGGCTTTTATTTTTATTATTATTACTAATACTACTACTAATACTATATATATATATATATATATATATATATATATATATATATATATATAGGCCTATATATATTATATTATATATAGGCCTACTATTTATTTATTTATCTATGATATATTTATATGGTTTGTGTTGGAATGCATTTGATGTGATCTGTGGTCATCATTTTTTTTTGTTAACAAAATGTTAAAAAAAATCATCAATTGTTCATTATTAAAAATATTTTTTCACAAAAGATTTGTAATAATAATAATAATATAATAAAAGCCTCATACTTGAATCTATTTTAGGTTCGTTTTGACCAGTGGTATGTGAAAACCTAAGCTAAATAAATCAATAAACAGACAAACAAACAAATACATGGGATTTGTGCTTTTATTGCTTTAAAGAAAGTCATACCTGGAAAGAGCCAATAACAGTCTCTGAAATGGTCAAGCTGAGAAAATACAAGGTTTTACAATTTATGATCTACACTGTCAAACTGTTAGAATTCTAAAACATGCCAATCATTAAATCATGACATCATTAATCATCAGGCCCCAGATTTTAGACTTGATCTCAGTCTTGTCCTTGCCAATGTCAAGTTTTCTATTGTCAGGGGACAGTGACTGCCGGCAGAGAGTTAACAACCCACTTTTCATTTTTAAGCCGAAATAAAACTTTATGTACAGACAGACTGTAAACCTGCATTGTGTGAGACTGTTGTCCTTTGTGGTCTGCTCAGTCCACAAGGAAACAAAATTGTCCCATGAGAAAGCAATTATCTAGGATAATGAATGCTTTGAACCAGAAACAACAGACTATAAACTGCGCTCTGTGCTTGTGTTTGACAATCATTTTGCTTGGAGGCACCACACATATCTGCATGTGAGCCGTAACTGCATATCAGATTAATCGCTCATAATTGCTGAAGTTTATTCCACAATATAAAGATTATAGATGTCACAAACAACAATTTTTAAAAAATCTCCATCATAACACATCTATATACATTTACTGGAATTGCTTGTGTCTTTTGTCACCTCTTATTGTCATAACCTAAAAATAATGATTATCAGTCCTAATATAGCTGATTTCTGTGTTATTAAAGCCAGGTATTTAAACTACTGTAAGTTTATATTCCAAACACAGAGTATCACAAGAGTATCATTGGTTTTCAGTCAAGACTGAATCATTTGAACCAAGACTATGCAAATCTGTTTATATTCCATAGAAGAATCATTTCCCAAAGAACCTTTCAGTGAACAGTGAAGAAGAACAAGCTAATGATCTAAAGGACCTTTAAAAAGGATTTTGTGCAATGGAAAGATTCCATGGATGTTAAAGGTTCTTTATAGAATCATAGATGCATTTTTCTTTAAAGACGTTGATTAATGTCACTGATTAAACATTTAAAAATAAAGGTTCTTTATTGGAATCTGTTTGGTTTCACGAACATCCGTGAAACCTTTAATTTTACAGAAAGATTCTTAGTCAAAAAAGGCTCTTTAGAATATTTAGAATATTCTTCACACTAAGAAAAACAATGGATCTTTCAAGAAGGTTCTTTGGGGAACCAATGACCTTCTTCTATGTCATGAAAACCACCTTTTGGAACCTTCATTTTAAGAGTGTATAGAGAATTTGCATCGGTGGCAACATTTTTAGGTGTCTAATGGTTATGTATGGCATAGAGTTTTTTTTTTAAGTCATATTATGTTTAAGCCATCATTATTTTATTAAACTAGACATTATTTTTATCATCATCCTAGCTCGTTCAGACAGATGCAGGTTCATGAGGTAAGAAAGATGTCAGAAGGGCTTTGACTGCTGAAGCTAATAAACTCATCTTTAAAGTTATTAAGTAGTTATAACTCTCCAAGATTTGATCTTCCATTCAATGATTTTGCACTATGAATGCCGAAGTGTCACTTCTCACCCAACCCTATTCATTTACGTCACCTTCAGAAGCGCTGACTCATCACCTTCTAATCAAAGATCATTGCATTTTCTCTTGGAGAAAACTAATTATTGATAGTTGCAGGCCTAATTTTCAATGTGACACTAACATATCTGAAATTCATCAGATTAATTCTATAGAACAGGAATGAATAATAATGCACAGTTCATCAAGTTCATCCAGTTAGGTCAGAAATGGGGTGACAGATGTCTTTAAACAGGTTTGCATGTTGTCCAGTGACAGTGCTGTCCAACTATCTGTTTTCGGGCTTTATCTGCCATGCGAGAAGTGCCAATATGCAATGGCTCTAATGTGTGTAATCCTTGCCTCACGTGATTCCTACAAGGACAGCTTGAATTAGAACAGCCTTTCCTAAATGCTTACAGTGAAGCCTTTCCAACAGATAACATCCTAAATCACAAGCAATCACAAGCAAGAAAAAACACAATAAAATCCAATAAATTTCAAAAAAATTACTCATATCATCAATTATGTATCGCTTATAAGTGGAGGGCTCAGTGACTTGATAATATTAAAGATACAAATATATATTAGTATGAGCCCTGATTTGGACAGGCCCAAACTGTCTGATCATATTAGAATATTTAAAGGATTTACAGGATCACAGATTGTTAGGAAAATTTTAAAATAAAATGTAATTAAATAAAATTAAATAAAATACAGTTTTATTCAATTTAATAAAGACACAAAAGCTGCCATTATTATTATTTTCGGACACTTCATACATTCATAGACTGTGCTGAATGAATGTGATGAAATAAAATAAAATAAAATTTACCCTATATACACTGTTATACTAAATTAATTAAAAACATTTAAGCCACTTTTTTATTTATTTATTTACATTTTTATAGATTGTTTTAATCTGATAAATATAAACGTAAAAGTAACCAAATAAAGTCATAAATAAAAAAGATGATGATATAAAAACAAGGAAAAACAAATAATGACTAAAACTGTTAATAAAAATAATAATAATAATAATAATAACAATAATAAATGTTGATACCTGTCAGTTATACTGGAAATAACAAATTTTATTGTTGTCATATTCATTTCATAATTTTATTGTAAATTTGTCAAGTTCCAAAAAGCATTCTCAGTTTTGTTTGTAAAATCATAACTCATGTTACAGGCTTCTACCGCTCAGAGTTTACCAATTTTTGGGAAAGATATGATGGGAATGTCATTTTATCATTAATGTCAGCAGAAATTGTGCAGTATTTTTTTACCCTAGAGTATTTATTGTTGAAACGTGAGCCCTTGCCACATTCTTTGGCAAGAGAGCATTTTTTCATGCTCCCGGTTCAAGCATGAAATTGCAATGATACGGCTGTTTTGTCAGACAAATATGCATGATTTCAGACATGTAGCTGTAAAAAGGTTTTACATTAACTTTGCTGTGAATATTTAAGCTGCTGAAAGTGCACCACTGTGATGCATCTTAAATAAACTAGTGCCTACTGGTAAAAGGGTATGACTTATTCCACATGTTGTGCTGAAAATCACTGAAGATATCAAGAGTGTGTATTTTTGGATTAGCTCTGATGTTGCATTGGAGCAGGAAACAGTTTTTGGTGATACATTATACGGTAATGATTTTTTTCTTAACGTATTTAAATATATATTTTATATGTGTATGTTGTGCATCTATAATATATAATCTAAATCAGTGATAAACCTATACTTTTTGTACTTATTCATATTATTACTGTATTCATAATTATTGTATTATATATATATATATATATATATATATGTATGTATATATATATATATATATATATATATATATATATATATATATATATATATATATATATTATATATATATATATATATATATATATATATATAATATATATTTCTATATTTCTATAATAGATTTCAAATGTTCAATAGACAGTTTGATTCCAAATAATGGCACATAGCAAATAATGCCATTTTCTGACTATTATCATTTAATAAATCAAACTTTACAGTTGTATAATATTTTCAGCAATGTAGCATCAATCAAATCAAATTTGATATAGAGATTTATTATTTATTATTACAGTCTATTATCTTTGAAGTCATCTGTATGCTATTGCACTCCTAAAAGTGGAAGAAATAATTTATATAGATATATACTCGTTTAAAAATATAGTTTTTCTTAAAAGCTGACCAAAAATATTTATCATCAAAGGTGTGTCCTAATGTTTGTCCAATTAAATCCTCTCTAGAATAAAAATGTCCCTCCCTCTAATACCACCTGCAACTGACTAACAATATGAATATTTTTAACACATCAGAAATAAAAGTCATCTGATATTTTTGTAATTCATCATTTTATGTCAGGGCAAATCAATCAGTCAACCCAGGTCTGTGATAGGTTGCTGACCAACCATCTCTTTGGCTGTTTTCCATTATCATGCCATTGCCAAACTGATTTTATTGGTTGGTTTTACTGTATTCCCTAACACTTTGAGCTGCCATCTGTGTACCGCAATCTAACGCATCACAAACACTTTAAAACAAGACCTACAACTGATATTGCAGACTCTATGCTGTCTACATGGAGATTATTACATAATTATCAGAGTGCATCGTACTAATGATGTCAGAGACTGAATTCAAGTGGGAACTGCTGCATATGCAGTCAAAGAGAGCACCATAAGTTGAGCCTTGGCGAAAATCCACTGTTACTAAGCAACCAAACACACCATGAAACATAAGAAACGTGCTGACTGTCAGGAAGGTGTGTGTGCACGCTAATGTAATAGTGCTGTGATGGAGGAGGCATAATGACATGACATTAGGCATACAAAACGTCCATTTGTGAGGTTTTTATATGTGTAATTCCGTCCACTGCAAAATCATCCTATATAGGAATAGAAAAAAATAAAATAAAATACCCATGACTAAATCTCTAATCCACTTTATCCTGTAATGATGTGTCTCATAATAAGCCAGCTATAGTTGTGGTACTGTCCAGACATGCTCGAGGTCCAGGGTAAAGCATCCGGCATGTGAGTCTCCAAATATAAGCTGGAGCTATAGAGTAATGAGGTGTTTGTTGTTTTTCGTATACAAGTTTTATTATGTGTTGACATTCTAGCACCTCCCTGTTTTGACAATATGACCAAAATCTTTGAAGCAATTTTCAACAAAAGTCTTTACCTCAACGTAAGGAATTTTAAACCACATTAAAGCAACTGTATCTCTTTCTTTACCTTGAAACATCAGTTTCAAATCATTCTGATGGCACACTGTTTCTTTTCCCACATTCCCCAAACATCTGTTGTAGGAGTAGGTAAATATGGTTAACGGGTACAAATTCTGTGAAAGAGCTTATTGCTAAATAATAATAATAATAATAATGTTACGTCCTCTGGACTTAATTGTTTATTATCTGTCTTTATTGTGGTGATACGTGACAATAATAATAATAATAATAATAATAAAGATCCTGCTTTTAACTGTAAAAAATGCTATGGTATAACCACAAGCTCCCTTACTATGTACAGTGATCAAAGAAATGTAAAAAAGAATAATTGGACATTTAATGTAATTTTACAGTTTAATTCTGTTAACTTTGCTGTTTTTGGAAGTGAAATAGAACAAGTTATCTTATAATTTACAGTGAAAAATCCATAAACTGACATTTGCACAGTTCCCTGTGTGAGCTCATATTTGATGTTTTGTTCATTGAAATAATTGTTTTTTTTTTCCCCGTATCAGTTATGTACATTAGAGTTTTATGTTACATCTTAGGTTATTAAATTAATGTTTACAGCATTATTTTATTGGCTTGTGTTGCCATGATGGTGTTTTGTATTTGTGTGAATAAAACTGTGTGCAGCTTTTATATTTTAGAATTACCTCAGCTTGTAAGAAATTTGAACTTTGATTCATGTGGGGTTTTTTTTAATCACCTTCTGTTTTTTGGTGGCTGTCAGTATATTATAAAGATACAAAATAAATATTGGACTTCTCCTGCAACAATTGATCATAACACTTTTTTGAGAATCACTTACTAATCAACATTGAAGTCTCTTAACAGAACATTACTAACCAATATAAAAAAATTGATAAAATGTGCTGCAATATAGCTAGATATAAAATCTAGGATCACTTGTATCAGCGTTATTTATCATCAAAATCATTGTAGACATAGTATGACTTAATGTAAGCTGTGTTGAAATGATTTGCATTGTGAAATGCACTTTACAAATAAATTTACAGAACTTATCATCTTGCTGAATGATACAGCAAATAACACTTATCAACACTATATATTTAAATGACTTTGGCATCTTTCTCCTAATGTTTCCCTTTGATGTGAGAGGTGTAACCACCATTTAACACTAATGCGGGCTTGTGAAACACATTCCTTGGTGGCCTTGTTTCCAGCTTGCCAGATCACCTGAGATGGTTGGCCAATGGTTTCGTGGTCACATATGTTTCTGATGATGCAGATCAAGTAGCTGTTGAAATGATCTTCAGAATCATGTGCACCGCTGGATGATTCCATACAGGAAGGCATTTCACTGCTCACACAAACAAGCATGTGAATGTGGTAGTCAAGACATAATGCATCATATATAAATAAATATATACCAGGCCAAGAATGAATGACGCTCTGAAGGTGTTGTGGTTTCTTTAGAGGACTAAAGCATTAGTGATCAAACACTCCAAGCAGACGCAGCAGGCGCCTATAGAGCTGGACAGTTTGGTCGCAGTGTGTGCAAACACAGTGTAACAGTGGCGAGAGGGGGTGTGATGCAGACTGTCACTTCGGCTGTGCTCCAGTGGCACAAACGTGTTGCTAAATGCAAAAAAAGGTTCATTTAAGTATAAAATACTTTGGCATGAATGCATGAACAACCTATGTTGTTTTCTAAGAAGACTAATAAGATTCATTGTCCTAATTAAAGTGCCATTTTAATAACTGATTTTCAGCTCAGTTTGCTTCTGAATAATACTGTACAACATACTGTAAGGAGCTAAGACCCTTGTTGAGCATGGTGTGGTTCGAGCCCAAGAAGTGAATAATGCATTCAAGTTATAACATGACATAAATCATGAAAAAAAAAAAAAAAAAAAAAAAAAAAAAAACTAATGCAGTGACCAGGAATTAAAATAAGCTACACTAATAATGCACACAAAGAGATTGTTAACATAATATCAAATACATAAAAGACATTTTTAATCCTTCAGGGTGACCTTTGACCTGTACTGATAATTCTATATGACTGTCCTCTCCATGTTAAATGCAATTTATGTGTGTGTGTTTGCTTCAGGTATACCCTACATTACAAAGATGGCAATATCCAAAATCCATGTCCTCTTTTTTAGGGGTAGTATTAGGGTAAGGGGACAGAGAATACAGTTTGTACAGTATAAAAACGTGGTGGTATTATACCTGTGGAATGTCCCCATAAAAAAATAGAAACCAAACGTTTGTTTAAATGTGTGTGTGTGTGTGTGTGTGTGTGTGTGTGTGTGTGTGTGAATTAAAAGTGGCTGATGAAAGTTGTGATATACCAAATATTTAATAAATATTTACTTCTTCTTCTACTTCAGTGGGTAGACTCTGTTTTTTCTTCTTTTTTTCTCAAAAAATGATTGGTTAAGTAAAAAAAAAAAACGTTCTTTCCATGAGATTTAATATTTCATTAGTATTTACGGCACACAAAAAAAAAGGTGTAACCAGGTGTGAGGTGTGAAGTTGCTCAGCTGAGATGCAGACAGAAACTGTTATGTTTGTTACTTTTTACTGTCTTTTTTTTGGCAACTCAAACAATAATCTGCAAAATTATTTTTAACTGTTTAAGATCACACACTTCTCATACACTCATACTACATTAATCATCACAACAATATATGAACCTTTCGGTAATTCATTTTAGAAAGAGTCTGTTTAAAGAAACTAATTATGCCGCTTGAATAAAAGACGAAGCGTCTTACTCTAATAAAAAAGACATGTTTAAATGAACATGAAACGAAAACTGTGCCACAAAAAGGACAAGTTCATAAAAAAAGATTTTATAAATATTTTCTATATTTAAAGAAAAAAACTTACGAAAAAACTCACCATTAACCACCCCAATCATCACCAACACCCCCACCAACACTTCAAACTTGAAATTAAAGCTAGAAATAATAATACATCGCTCTTATGCGAAAATTAATTCACCTGATCATTTTAATGTAAGATACATTCTTTCTGTGTTCACTCTGGCTTTTAAATTCGATATAAACTACTGGAAAAATATATACACCCAAGCTGACATGTATCGCTCTTATGCGAGAATTAGGCTACTCCTAATACTAATCACCACATATTGACATAATTATCGATTTAGATCTCAAATACGCCAAAAGTACTATTATAATTGCTTCTTCTCCAATTTAATCTTCACGTTAGTGCTCATCATCAACCGGAAGTCCGCGAGCGCCGCCTCAGCCCCTCCCCTCTCTTCCGCTCAGATGTCCTTGTAGCTATGGAAACTCATCAGCGGGCAGCATCCTCCAGTTTGTCCACCCCGTCGTCTGGATAGCTAAGCTAAATTCGTATGTAAAACATCGGTTCAAAATGGCGATGGGACGTCAAACGCTTTCCTTGGTGCTCTTCTCATGGCTGTGTGAGTAATATGTCTTCATCTGCTGTGTATGAGTGAGTAGGTCTTGTTGAACAGGCGGTCGTGGATCCGTGTGATGGCATTCTCGCGCTGACCCCTGCTGCTAATACTTTACTACCGTTAGCCATTTAACGCCGCGCTCAGTTTAAGTGTAAACACAGCTCGCGGTTTCTAGTAAGATGGGAATGTTACTCACTGTTGGAGTGATTGGTTTATATCGCCCAGCAGTGGAATACAACGAGCGTGTCTCAATACACAGTGAGCTGCCTGCTTTGACAGCATTTTTGACCGCGTTCGAACGTTTCTAATGTGAACGTCATATATTCGAAGATGTTGTTTAGTACGTAAAGTTGACACACAGCTCTTGTTTGTGTTCCTCAGTATGCTTCTGTGTATTAATAGCTTAATTTAGAGTCGTTTTAATCAGATTAATACCATTTTGAAAAGGAGGTCCACTTTAGCATACTTTTAAAAACAGTAAAAAATTACTTATTTGAAATGAGTGAACTAAATATAATTAATTGCATGTTATTTACAATTAAATGAAAATGCGTTGTAGTTTAAATGTATTTTAAATGTGATAATAATTCGTTTAACTTAAGAGTGTTTTTTGACGCGTGATTTCATAACTATTTCTATTGCTTTTAGTTAAAGTGTAGTGCCAAATGAAACGGCAAGCATTTATGGTAAACTAGAATCTAATGTCATTTCTTTTGAAATGTGTATGTCATTAAATATATTTGTATTTTCACATTTGTAATGATGTATAATGTACAATTAAGTACATTTAAAAAATGTTAATTTTAAATATATATAAAAAACACTAGTTAAAATTAAAATCAAGTACTTAATATGTGCTAAAGTATGTTAGTATTTAGTGTCAACACATTAAAAAGAGTACTTAAATCATGACAAAAAAAAAAATATATTAAAAGAATAAGTAGTTTAAAGTACAACTTTTCATTTAAACCAAATTTTAATTAAGTGTGTTAAGAAACTGACATGAAAGTGTACTCTTTTCAGTAATATTATATTATTAATATAGTGTTCTAAAAATATGTTTTTAAGATTTGAAGTCAATGCACTTAAGCCCACATCTTTTTCACAAGGGTAGAAAATCAACTTTTTAAGTTTATTGTTGAATTATTTCATTGCAGCTGACTTGTTTTTGAGGTATTGCGGGTCACATGTTATTGGCTCTTTTCATTTTTTTCTCAGCACAATGTGCCTCTGTGTAAGTTGTGTGATGTGTGAAGAGGTGTAGCTTCATTCACTCATTCTCAAAGCCGTTGCTGTTGGTCAAAGTGTCTTGAATACCAAAATACTTTAAAATGGGCTCAACTTCAGCCTAATTTCACTTTGACCAGTGATGGGGTTTTTGTAAACTAGAAAGTGCTGTCAGAACTGTGGAGGAGAGTTTTTGTAAACAATCATGCGATAAAGAATGCCTTAAGTCAAAGATTTCACTACCACCCCCTTCTCTCCCACTCTTTCTTTTTCCCGTCACTTTTTAGGTCACTTCTTTGTAAAGTCTGGAATAGCACTTTTAATTAGTATGTTTGTCATTTGAAATGCTAAAACAATCAGCTATTGTCTTGTACAGTAATTATCCACAAAGTATGCCATCAAAACAACCGTAAACCAGAATCATAATTAACATAAAATAACACAAATATTAAATATTAAAAAGGGGGCTTTTGTTATGATGTTAAGAGCAGAAATGTAGAAAGATGTTATTAGAATTTATTATGTTTTTTAAACTGTTACAATAACAAAACAAACATCACCTATATATATATATATATATATATATATATATATACACACACACACACACACACACACACACACACACACACACACACACACACACACACACACACACACACTACATTCTTCATACACATTCTTGGACTATTTATACAAAAAAACTCTATATATATATAAAAGATCTTCAAATGCAGAGATTTTTTCACACACTTACTATTCCCACATGAGCTTTTCCTAATCTTAAAAAGTGTTTGCTGAAAAATTAATCTCACATTTATGCAAACATTCTTTTGTTTGATGTAAACAGGGACCTTTCTAACATTGTCACTTCCATACAGTGACCGCATGCTTCCTAGCGGTGGATAATGTAGCTTGTCTAATCGGGAAATGTCAACAGCAGATGTAAAAATAGACTATGATGCATGCGATGGGAAAGTCAGCCTTAGAAACGTCACCAGAAACCTTGAAGTTCTCCAGCTGTGGCAATATGATTCTTTGCTCTAGTCTCCCATAATGTGCCTCTTTACAGTGGTTAAATGCAGCAGAATTCACTTCATCAGTACAAAACTGTCCCATGTGTAGCTATTCCTCGAGCTTGACAGTCTAGGTGATGATAAAACGCCACAGATGTTTGGCTTGTGATAACTGAAGTCTGTCTCATGCTTTGCAGAAGTCCATATGATAAGATTTTAATCTGATGCTAAAGCCACAGATTATCACATATGGATCACTGTAAATACACTCTGTGGATTTCATGAGATTATGTGAAAGTGGAAAATGCATCTGGAAATAGCAAATGCCCTAAACCCCAAATTATTTTCTCATATGAGTGGAGCCTATTGGGACTGTCAGGCTTTGCCAAATAATTTGTTTCATATTTGCCTTTTCATTATGTCACACTGTCTGGCCTTTTTGAGTTGGTGCAGACAGACTGACACTGAAAAAACACACAAGCTCTTCTAAATCTGTCCATGAATTTTCAACAGAAATTCGTTCAGGTCTGGTTACAGTTTCCTCAAGATACTTACAAAGTTTATTCTTCCATTATGCTTCCCATAAACATTGTAAAAAGTACTGAGAAACTGAGTCACCCATTATTGAAATTCATGCGATTTTTTTCGTCTTTGACATTAGAACATCAGAAAATGGCCAAAGAAGTATTTTTGAAATAAGATCATTATTATAATTACATTGTAGAGGCACTTTTTTTTTTTTTTTTCAGTGAAAGTATTTAATGTAAAACATGTCCAGAACTGGGTCATGTCTGATATAAATTTTTTTCAACAGTGATACTAATTATATTCTCATTACTGTAGTACATTATCCCGCCCGCACACAATGTTATTTATTGAAATCATAATAAATTAAAGCCAATACAACAAATATTACAACGAAAACCGTTTAATATGGCTATATTAAATTTTTATCAAAATAAAAAAAAATAAAAAAAAAGAGAAAAGACACAACACAAAAAGAGTATGTTAAGGCAGTAATGTTCATTAAATTATTTATTTATTTTAAAAAATGATCTACGCTTTTTTGTTTGTTTATGCTGTCTACTTTTATTAATTAATCAGAATACTATACAATTGATATAATTAAATATTTAAAGTGATTGGCTGCCATACATATTTTGATATAAATAATGGTATAAAAATACCTTCATTTATATTCATGAAAAATATCATTTGTAATTTTTGGACTGTTCTTTAGAGATTTGTAATCTGTTCTTTGTTATCTGTTGCAGGCAAGAGTACTGCTTTTGCTGTAATACTCCGAACAACTGAAAAATCTGTATGGACAAATGAATTTGAGTGTAAGTCTTACATGAAGCTGTTTAATAAGATTTCTTCATTAATGTGCACATAAATTGACCACCTGTGTCTTATTTCTTTAAAGCAATTGAGTTGACCTGCTTGATAGAGTCCATTTCTACAAACAATCCCAGAATTGAATGGAAGAAAATTAAAAATGGTGTACCCAGCTATGTGTATTTCCAAAATAAAATTTCAGGTAACATGTTCTATCTCTCAGAACACAATGCTGTTTAATTGATGACAGTATTTAAGCTGAATTCAGCTGAAGCTGCGTTATGTTCTCAGGTGACTTGGAGCACAGGGCTTTGCTGAGAGAGCCTGCAAACCTTCTGATCCTGAACGCCAGCAGATCGGACACGGCTCAGTATCGCTGTGAGGTGGCGGCCATCGACGACCAGAAGCCCTTTGATGAAATACTAATCAGTCTCTCTGTAAGAGGTACTGCTGGAATAGTTTCTGCCAGGTTCAGCAAGGGGAAATCCATGGATATAACTCTCAGTGACGTTGCATTGAAATGCCCCATGAGAACAGAACTGATTGGACTGTCTAGACAAAAAGGTTTCAGTGGGCTTGAGTGCAGGATGAATACGCTGAGCTGAAAAAAAATGTTTCGGATTATAATTGCGATCTTACTCTTTGGGACATGAAGCTGAGAGGGAATTTAATGCCATGCAGCAATAAATGTAATGCAAATTCTGTTTGCAGTTCTCTTAAACCTTACTTACTTAAAAGGTATGAAATGAAAATTCACCCTGTTTATTTTCTAAATGCATAGATCTTATTTTGAACAAGTCATCCATGCTTATGTTACATTTTTACATTTTGTGACCTTGTAACATTTAATCAGAATGTCATTACTAGATCCTACGGTGAAATTTCCAGAGTTGTCATAGTTGGCTAAAGTAGTAAACAGATATAATATAATATACTAATAGCTCCAGTAACAGAAAAAAAAAATCCATGATAGCATTGAAAAAGCTGCTGTTTTGTTGTGGATGTGTTGCAGTGAAGCCGGTGATGCCCAGGTGTAGTGTGCCGGAGGCAGTTACAGTAGGTTCAAGCACTGAACTGCACTGTATTGAGAACGAAGGCTTTCCACAGTCACAGTATCAGTGGTTCAAAAACAATGAGGAGCTGCCAGAAGACCCAAAAACCAGCAGCAAGTTCTACAATTCTTCATACACCATGAACACTGAGACTGGTTCGCTGGTAAGTGTTTTGTGCTGTCATGCTAGTAAAAACTCTTATATTTTTATCTTTCTTTAAATATCAGAGGCCTGGATTACATTCTGCACCACCATTGTTTTGCAAGGAATTGCAAAAATGATTAGTTTCTCTGTGTTTACACTGATAGTATAATCACTACACTAATAATAATCATATAAATAAATAAAATTATCAGCCTGTAAATGAATTATATTCATTTTACATTTAATAAAGCATTGAACTGGAACAGAGAAAGTATTTTAATATTGAAAAAAGTGTAAACAGAGGCTTTATAGGAAATGATAAGAAAATAAACCATAAGTAATAAGTAATAAATACATTTAAATTAACTTTTTATATAAAAAGTAGAGGTTTAGATTTTTTTGGCCTGTATTTTTGAAAATTATTTTAATTCTGTTTTATAATTTTAGCAGTTTTAACATTAACTGGGCTTTTGCTAAGTGTATGATTTACATTTGATCCACAGAAATTCCGCTCGGTGAAGAAAGAGGATGCAGGTGAATACTATTGCCAGGCCAGGAATGAGGCAGGATGGTCTAAATGCAGTCCTCAGACCATGGAAGTTTGTAAGTGTGGCTCTTAAATACGCTGGTCAGTAGCTGCACTTTGAAATACTGATTCAGCTTTTAATACTGAAATTATTTATTCACCTTCATGATGTTCCAAATGCAGTTTTTTTTCAGTGGAACGCAAACACATATTTTTCTGAAAACTTTGATGCTTTTTTTTTTTTTTTCAGGACTCTTTGTTAATAACAATAAACGTTTCTTAAGAACTAAATCAGAATATGAATATGACTGTATATATATATATATATATATATATATATATATATATATATATATATATATATATATATTCACACACTTGGTAGTATATAAGTAAACACAAAGAGTGAGTAAATAATGGAATTTTTTATATCTTTGGCTGAGCTATTTATTTATTTGTACATAATTTCTTTCTAGATGATGTGGACATTGTGGGAATATTTCTGAAGGTGTTGGGTGGAGTGGCAGCATTTATATTTGTCATTGTGGGGATCTGTCAGATTCAGAAAAGTGGCTACTGTTCCTGCAAGGATCATAGGGAAACCAAGTGAGTAAACACTATAACAACAAAAAGAATCTTACAGCATTACCATAAGAGCTGATCTGATTCGATCAGGAATTTAATGCACTTTTGGTTAGATTACAATGCTCTGTTTCCTACAGTTACAAAGTACCCCAACATGACAATAGGATGGACTATGCCAGTCCAGATGAGGTAAGGCTTTGTGGGTTTGTGACATGATAAAGCATCACAGATATCATTTTCATGTATTAGTGCACATAGTCAACACTTTGAAATACTCTATGAAGTATCATCCAAGCTTTGTTAGTGTTTATCTTCTCTGATTACACTGAAGCGTTTCTCTGACTGCAGATATTTTCTTTTTATTAATGCTAGCAAAGCTCAAAGTGGTATCAGTGCAATCCTCAAAATAATCTCTCAGTAAAATCTCTACATGGAAAATGCATGTTTTGCTTCTGTAGTGCCACATTTTAACTACATTTCATTTGATTGCTCACAGTTTTTCCTATTTCTGTTTTTCCTCAGGGACATTTCCGCCACAAGTCCTCCTTTGTCATATAAAATCAAAGAAGAGGAGACGAGCGCTTCAATCGTGTGAATGCCTTGTGAGCTGACTTTTGAACTGTCAAATTGTGCTTTTTATGCTGAGGCACGACTTGAGCTTCATGGCTTGCCAAAGTTATCACAAAAACGAAAACTACTGTGTCGAACAGGGAATTTTTACTCCCCTTATTTTGATTTAAACAGACAGGAATCAAACAGGTTTACATAAAACTCCACAGTTTATATGTGTAAATGACATTCAACTGAACAATACTAAGATTTATAGCTATTACATGCATCTTGTAAAGTAAAAAAAAAATCATTGTTTCAGCAAATCAAAAAGGATTGAAGTTAAGAAGTAACATAAAAGATGAGTTTGTTAAGACTTTCCAAATAATTGTGAATTTCTGAATGTCAGTCGCAGACTTCTAATTGTAGCAAGGCTGAAATTGCATCCGGGTGCTGCTGCATTTTTGCCTAAAAGTAGTCAACACATAATACCAGTGCAAGAATTTACATGTCTTCAAGGCAAATATTACATTTCCCACTGGAAATATAGTGTGTGACTATGTGAAGAATCCTTTCAGTGTAAATGTGTACAATACCTTGCCAAGACTGTTTTATCTGGGTCACTTTTGACAAGAGGATTTTATGTGTTAGTGTTTCAGCAGTGGTTATTAAGTTCATGAACTATAAACTTATAGCATTTAAGTTTGAGATTTAATCAAACATCTCCGTAAAGTCAGTAGACTTGGTTGTGCGAGATGATTCATTTACTTTTTTTGAAATATTCCTCTAGATACAGATTACGCACTTGTGGGTTTTTCAGAGTGCCATTTCTGTGTTTAAGTGACCTTCAATGCTTTATAATTGTTTTATACGTTTTGGACATATTGTCCAGGTTTTTTGACTCAGTGTTATTGTTTTGATCTATTTATAATATCTACGTATATTGTAGTTCACTCCAGAGTAGTAGTTAGATAGACCGTGGGCCGTGTCACAAGAATAAAACTGATTATGTGGAAGCAATCAACATTGTCTATCCTTTCATTTTGTTTTTAAAACATGTAGCTAGATATGTAATTTGACCATCAAATTTACTGTTTTTAAATATTTGCAGTGGAACTGAGTTATTAGCTTGACATTTGGAAACAAGAACAATAAATTCATTCATTAAATTAACTTTTAGCTTCTTTTTTAATAATTTGACAATATATTAGTCAGACAGGGGCCAGTATATTCCAATATATAAACAAATATAAATGATTATGCAAATTATTCAAAGTGTTCGTTAGCAAAACAATTTATTGTACCTTTTTATTTAAGGCTCAGTGTTATGCAGTTTTTACCTTTTCATACTATTGAGTGCCAGGCAATGGGCAAACAGAATCCAGTAAGTGTAGTTAAGCAGTCAATAATGAACTCACACTCTTAAAAATAAAGGTTCTTTATTGGCATCTTTAGATTATTCTTTTTCTTTTCTTTTTTTACACTGAGAAGAAAATGGTTATTTTGAGAAATTATTGCTGAAAGGTTCTTTGGGGAACCTGAAATAGTTTCTCAATGGCAACATGACGAAAACCTCCTTCTGGAACTTTTATTTTCAAGAATGGTCGGGGAAGCTCAGCCACAATTTTTCCAAACAATTCTGTATTTGGCTTTATACTATAAGAAAATGAAATACCTGACATTCCAGCTATGGTTTAATGTTGAATGCATATCCCGAATATTTAATGTTACACTGCAAAAAAAAAAAAAAATTGTGACGTTTATGCATAAAATATTTATTTGCATAATAGTGAAAGAAAAAGAAAAAATTGAAGTCTTACACATACCTTGTTAAGGATGTTTAGATTGCATATGGTTCACTGTAAAACAAGTTTAAGATTAAGATTCAAAATATTAAGATTTTTTTTTTTTTTTTTTTTTTTTTTTTTTTTGCAGTGTATGTTATTATAAGAAAAATTGTCCCATGTTAAACTGTTGTCCAGTTATTTTTGCATTATCTGTAATGTGTGGTTTGTGTGATGTGAAATCAAAACACATTATTAGAGATGAAATGCCGTCTGAATAGCATGACCACCAAGATGTTCGATTCTTAATACCACTACACTATTGTACCATCAAAAATTAATCCATCATATAAAGCTTAGATTAGAATATACTCAGGTACAGTCAAAGGGAGTGACCATGTATATAAACAATTAATGCAATCACGTAATTGGTTTTCTTTTATCATTGTCATTTAATAATAAAGAAATACTTCTTTTAAATAAGTACATCGTTATTGTTTCCCAAGCGACTTTTATCATGAAATATACTTGCACTTTTATTTTGAAATTACACCTGCGGGAAGATCCAGGAAGTGCGGGAGTTACTTTATGGGCAAATATCCTTCCTGACTGCTGTCCTGCTGTAAATTGAGCTACTTTAAATCACACAGAAATATGCATCAGATTTCGAGCATAATATAGTGATATTTCTATGTAATCGCGGATATTAAACAATCAAATAGCGTATGCGCTTGTTTTTGAAGGCCACTTGGTAACGTTACCAGAGCGCGAGAGAATCGCACGGCCACCTGTAGCTATCTGAGCGCAGCAGCAGCAGCAGCAAGCAGCTGTCAGATCAGGTGATCTGAGCTCGTACAGCAGTCACACTGACACTCCTCCATCAGACATGAGCTTCTTCGGCTTCGGACAGAGCGCTGAGATCGACATCGTGTTGAATGACGCCGAGACCAGGAAGAAAGCCGAGCACAAAACCGAGGATGGGAAAAAGGACAAATATTTCCTGTTCTACGATGGTGAAACCGTAAGTGGGAAAGTTAACGTGACTCTCAAGACTCCTGGAAAGAGGCTGGAGCACTATGGCATCAAAATCGAGTTTGTCGGACAGATTGGTGAGTTAATCCGTCTAGGAATGCACGTTTAGAAACAGTCCTGGTGTTGATGTATATATATAAACATGTCCTGTGATTCACAGAGCTGTACTATGACAGAGGGAACCACCATGAGTTTGTGTCGTTAGTGAAGGATCTTGCTCGACCTGGTGAGCTTACACAGTCCCAGACCTTTGACTTTGAGTTCACTCATGTGGAAAAGCCCTATGAGTCCTACACTGGCCAGAATGTCAAACTAAGGTAACGTTAAATCTACCAACTGCTTCACGGTTACTAATCTATTAGAAACTGCTGTGATCATGGGGTTAGTCTCAAGAACATTATGGGATATACTGTCACACACAAGAATATGGCAGCATTAAGTCAGTATGAATAAAATGTCTCCATTCTGATCTGTTCAGATACTTTCTGCGAGCGACGGTCAGCAGAAGGCTGAATGATATCAGTAAAGAGATGGATATTGTCGTGCAGACGCTGTGCACATATCCAGAGCTCAACTCCTCCATCAAGATGGAAGTTGGAATTGAAGATTGTCTCCATATAGATTTAAAACAACAAAAAAAACAAATTATTCATCATGATAAAAAAAAAAAACAAAAAAAAACAGTGAGAGCCACCAAAATGTTGGACAATTAACGCAGTATATTATACTGTATATAATAATTATACATAGTTTTTCATAATTATATGCCATGAAAATCACATTATACAATCTTTATTTTTATAAAAAAAAAAATATATATTATATATATATATATATATATATATATATATATATATATATATATATATATATATATATATATATAAATATAAATAATGGTGTTATATTTTTAATATAACTGGTATAATATAATAATTACTTATTTTGTAAAGAGGTGTGTGTATATATAAATATATATATATCTATATATATAAATACATGCTAAATACATGCATATAAATACATGCTCGTAAAATGTGCTTAATAAAATTGCAAACAAAAATATATAATTATGTATATTTTGTTAAATGTCACAATGCAAAAATAGTCTTAAAATGGGATGTTTTTTTATTCATAATATAATTTCTTGTGTCCTGTTTAGATACCATCTGAGGGATGTTATCGTAGGAAAGATTTACTTCCTCCTTGTGAGGATAAAGATAAAACACATGGAAATCAATATCATAAAACGGGAAACGACTGGAACTGGACCCAGTGTGTACCATGAAAACGACACCATTGCCAAATATGAGATCATGGATGGGGCACCGGTGAGAGGTAAAGATAAACCTCCCATCTGTATTGTATTATGATGTTACACAGTCTCCACTGTACACATTTATCTTTTGTGGCTTTTAAACATTTTTAAAAAATGCATTATTTACATATACACTAATGTTATCGTTTCAGGCGAGTCGATCCCCATTCGCTTGTTTCTCGCCGGATATGAGTTGACGCCCACCATGAGGGACATCAACAAGAAGTTCTCTGTGCGTTACTACCTGAACCTAGTCCTCATAGATGAAGAAGAGCGACGCTACTTCAAACAACAGGTCCGGTATTCCACATATAACACATTACTTCCCTCCATCTTGAAGTCTGAGTAAAATACACTGCTGTTCCTTGTCAACAGGAGATCACACTCTGGAGGAAAGGAGATATTGTGAGGAGAAGTATGTCCCAACAGGCCAGCATTGCTGCGCAGAGATTTGAGGGCTCAAACTCTGAAACTGCATCAGCACACGCCAAAGAGGAGAGTAACTAGATGCAAGACGCTTCATGTTCCTTCAACATCAAAATAATGTTTTCTAAGTCTCGAAGGGATCAATGTGGCAAGTGATTTTTGCCGAAAAAGTGAAATCATGGCTTCTTGAGATCAAAAATGAGAATCGAGCTTGTAAAAGGCAGTCCAACTACTTAAATGTGTATAGATTACAAAATATTTTTTTATTTCTCTTTCCAATTCTGTGTACATTTCCATTATATAAGTGGCCAACAGTTTTAAAATGCTAGAAACAATCTTTTCATGTGTACGCCGCTATTTTCATCCTATAGGTTTGATTTGCGCTTCATGAGGTTGTAGGCCTCAGTACATTCCTCTTGTTATGGTCAAGTCCAGTACACTGAAAAGTCAGACTCTAGCTTCTATACTCTGTCCTGTTTAATGAGCCCAGAATGAGATTTACTGTGATCTTTTGTGTTATGAATTTAGCACTTCTTGTACTCTTCACAGAGCTCTGCACAGTATTATTCTATCATTTAGGGTATTAGATATGAAGGCCTCCACAGAAATGCCTAATAAGGGAACTACTAACTTTTCATTCATATTTTTATTATTAACTTTTTTTCTTTTGATCTGGTGTCTTAAGTGTTTATTTCCTATTAATAAGTATCAGCAGAATCATCGGCAACACAAGGTTCCAGTATTCTCAAGAGTGCAGTTAAACGCCGTAATACAGAAATCCTTTTTGTGATTGTTTGCTACTCATTTTTAAGGTGAATTTTCCACTCTTACATGTGTATGTCATTGTATTGTACTAAATATATACAAAATATTTGTTTAATAGCTTATTAGCTGTTCAAGTGATGAGGAATGACTATTAACAGCCATGCAACCGTGAAAACTTCTGCAAAAGGTTCATTTAATCAGCCTTACTGTAATAAAATTTACTAACCTCTGCATTCGTGATGATTTCCTTTTTTCTTCAAAATGAAAATAACCTGTGATAACGGACTTCTCATGGCTTTAGAGAAATCTGGTATTATTAAGTGGTATGATGGAGATGGAAGCACAAACATATTTTATTAACAAAAACATTCAAATGTTTTAATATCATTATTTTGGTATTTCAAGTTTACATGATAAAATACAAAAAAAAAAAAATAACTACAAAACAACAAAAAAAATAAAAAATAATAATAATATGATAACAAAAAGACTTTTATTATGATTATCATACATAATCTACATTCACCAAACAAACTCAGGACAAAGTCAAATTCCTCTGAAAACAAGAAAACAAAGTATTATTTTAAAAAAAAATCCTTAAATAAAATTTTTTTAAAAATCCTTAAATATCCATATTTAATTTTGATATTTAAAAATTATTTTAATTAATTCTAAAATATATCTAATATAAATTATTTTTATTTTAGCTAAAACAAAGATAATATAAATAATTTTATATAATAATAATAATAATATTTAATATTTTTTAAGAATAAATACATTTTACATTTATAATCACATTTTAAATAATGCTACACTATAGTACATATTTTATTTACATGTGTATTAAATACGACTAACCTGCAGTAAGGGGCTGAACTGAAAGTCTGGCCCTGGTGAAGAGGGCCATATCTTTTAAGGGTCCACCTTTAGCTTTGTGCTGCAAGTGATATTTCTTCAGCTCAGCCAGAGGGATGAAACGCTCGGTCATCCTTTCAAACTGAACATCCACCTACACAGAGTGAATCTGCGGTCAGTTCTGATGGCAAAACTAGAAAGTTATCATTAGGAATCTTTTTGGGGTCTGTGTAAAGACACACCATACTCCATTTAGGGTTGTCTACTTTGCTGGAGGGATCATAATGCACGTCCTTCTTGTCAAATTGTGTATGGTCCACATAAGCCTCCTTTACGATCTGTAAAAGCGATGAAAATCCTCACTTTTGCTATGCATGAGGTAAAAACGTTCAGGTGTTAAGCTTCTACTGAACAGACTCCTCACCTTCATGAGGCCTGCGATACCTGGCTCTTTGCAGTTACTGTGATAAAAGAAAGCCTGCTGGCCCACCTTCATATCTCTCATGAAATTACGTGCCTGAGGAGAAAAGTCTCAAGTGTCAGTATTAGTGAGTGTTCTGCATGCGCTTCTTGATAAACATACTGAGCAATCATAAGCCCCTTTCACACACACATTCTTTACTGGTAAATTACCGTTAACAGATCATGTGTGAACAGGACCGGTGAATTCGTTCTGACAAGTCACTGGTATGAGAAGTTGTAAAATTACCAGTAAATTACCGGTAACGTGCTCTGTGTGCGTGCAGAACGAGATTACCGGTATGAGCTTGTACGAGTTCAGAACGCAGTGACGTAAGACGTCGATTCTGGCCCAATCATAACTTTCTGATGCAGATGCCCTGCACTAGTTATGTATGTTGAAACTGATGTGTGAATGGTGCTTTACTGGTATAAAGACAGAACGTCGTTGCCTGTGTGAACAGAGCATTTTTAAGTATTTACCGGTAAAGTCAGTTTTTACGGTAATTTTACAGCAATTTGCTGTTATTACTGTGTGAAAGGGGCTATAGTCTACCTGATAATTCCTCACTCCATCCCAGCATCCAGTCTGACTGGGAAGGGCTTTTAGGTCCTCGATTCCAAACTGCAGTGTGAGGATGACAAAATATTATCATATTATATAATACAGCATCACTTCACATTTAAGTTATTAATGGGGATAATTCGGTTTACCTTCACCTAGTAACAACATTTAAAAATCTCCTTCAATAAAAAAGCTCCAGCATTATTGAACTTTTTCCTCATATGAAAGTAAAACAATCATACTTTAGTAAATCATCAATCAAGTGAAAACCATAACTGTGGAATAAAAAAGAAAAAACCTGAAATATGAGATACTAAGTCAAAATTATGAGATAAGTGTCAAAATTATGAGGTACTAAATCAGAATTGAGATTAAAATGATAGTTATGATTATGACATAAAATGTCAGAAATATGAGACACTAATTCATAATTTTGAGATATATGTAATGATGAGATAACGTTTAAATTACGACAATCTAAGTTATGAGTTAAAAAGCTGACATTTTGTCAAGTCATCTTTATTTACATAGTGTTTATGCGATACTGATTGTGTCAAAGCAGCTTTACAGTGTCATTAATGTGACTTTTTATGTTAAAATTTTGATTTATGGAAGCATGATTTTTTTTTTCATGCGGTGTAAACAGGCTTCCATGCCCCACATTGTTGTAGTTCTCTGTGATATTGTATTTTTTGCTTAAGTTAAACTTTTGCAATTAAACAAACAAACAAAACCCTGGACACACACACACACACACACACACACACACACACACACACACACGGGGTTTACCTTCACGTCCACTCCATTTTCAATCCGACTCTCAGGTTCAGACTTCATGAGCCAGTGGCTGTAAGATGATTTGCACGCGTCATCATCTTTATTTTTCTCCACATCACTTTTCACTGCTGCTGATCTGTTTCTTTTGCCAGTTTTGTGTTGTGCAACATCCTCAGACACCTCAGAGTGCTGGGCGTCTGCATCAGCTAAAACAAGAAGCAATTCATTATTTAAAGTGATGACTTGTTTCGCATGAAACTAAAAAGGTGACCCTTATATTACACATATTACTTACTGTGTTTAGTGGATTTGGCGCTGCTTCGTGTTCTTTTCTTGGGTGGCATGTTTCACTGGAAATGCGAGGAAATGTTTCTGCAAGCCCTCGTGGTGATAAAACAGCGCCCAGGCAGATCGCATGCGGTCTGGAGGATCATAACTGGCTTTAGTCTGCTTTTATTTACGACCCAACCACAGAATGTGGGGTATATAAAAATAACAGAGTTTATAATTATTAAAACTACTTGCAACTTAAATTCAATATATTCACGTGGTATAAAAAAAAATAGCTAAAGCTGCGTTAATGCTGCGCACACACGATTCACATGAGGGTACCTGTTGTCAAGTCCAGACTGTGTAGAACTACATTACCCATAATCCCCGCGGCGACTGAACGCGTCACTGAATCAACATGGCGGCGGCTATGGCACTCGTAAGAGGTGTCCGATTTGGTTCATATAGCATCGGTAGAAGTCGCAGTTTAATATTTAACAGTTTGCAGAGACGAGGAATAGCAGCTTGCGTTGATCGTAAGTCAAATTATTTAAAGACCGTGGTGATAATAATAACATTGTTGCTTGAGAAATAACGACAAGCAGTCAGTCACTTAGGACTAACGTTACTAGAGTGAATGTGTGTTTCAAATGCTATAGTTCCAATAAAGTTAGTGTAGATCTATTATAGACTTTAATTAATGTGATCTCTCATTCGATACATACTGCATACATAGTCAAATTTATGATTTTAAATATATAATGTATGAGGAAATGGGGTAAGACTCAGACCATGTCACACATTGAAAATTTGCTGCCATTGGTAAAAAGGAGTCTGTTTATACACTAATATGTCATTTTAATCTGCATTTTTATTAGTAAACTCCGTTGTGCAGTCGAGTGTTCCTGAAGTTTCAAAGTTTACAGTTTAATGATTTAATTTGTAAAATTAATAAACACGTATATTATATTAAATTATACAATCTTGCATTTTAAAAACGTAAATTTAAGCAGATTCGTGTTTTTTCGAACGTTACTGGTTGGACTTTAATGAGCTCAACCAATCATGTTTGGGGGTGTGTGTCGAGGGCCGTTGATTGGCTGATAGCAGACGCCGTCATGAATCTCATTACTGCAGATGCTGCTGCTAATAAATACAGTAGATAATCAATATAAAGTCATGTTTAATATATTAGTATATATAACAAATATATAATACACACACATATATTTCCACAGCCTCTATAGGACTCACAGATGAACAGAAAGAGTTTCAGAAGGTGGCATTTGACTTTGCTGCCAACGAGATGGCTCCACATATGGCAGAATGGGACCAAAAGGTAACGTGAACAGCTGAAAAAAAAAAAATGCTTATTGTTTATATTTCATCCTGAAACATTTGTATCAATTAATATCCTTACTGGTAGGAAATTTTCCCAGTGGAGGCCATGAGGAAAGCTGCCCAGCTGGGGTTTGGTGGGATTTATGTGAACCCTGATGTTGGGGGGTCGGGACTCTCTCGTCTGGACACCTCTATCATATTTGAGGCTTTATCCACAGGCTGTGTCAGCACTACCGCGTACATCAGTATTCACAAGTGAGTCTCCCCAGCCATCTACGCTTCATAACTGTCCCTACTAGCTTGCTTATATAATACTTTAAAGTTGCTGCTGCATTGGAATAATAATACACAAGGTAGGACTGAATGTATTCTTATGTAACATAGTATATGTGCTTGCATATTGTTTCCATTCTTCATGATTCATTGGTGTTTACATGGTGTTTAATGGTTGTGTTGGACACAGCATGTGTGCCTGGATGATAGACACATTTGGAAACAACGAGCAAAGGGAGAAATTCTGTCCTGATCTCTGCTCTATGCAGAAGTTTGCTTCATACTGTCTCACAGAACCCGGTAAGCTCAAGATCACACTTTGTGGGATATATCAGAGTTGTTGTCATTAACTAAAAGTATTTAATTCTAAAAAAATAAAACTAAAACTAAACAAAAATATAAAAAAATTGACAGAAACGTAATTACTAAATGTGTGTTGAGATATATATACTGTATATAGAGAGAGAAATAGCATTTAATATTTTGACAACATATTGTAATTTTACACTTACAATGTTTTTTTCTTCTTTTCATATATTTTTTTTTTTTTCATGTTTTCATAGTTTTAATCTTTTTTTTTTTTATTCCCTAACCTCAGGTAGCGGGAGTGACGCCGCCTCACTTCTAACCAGCGCGAAACTCCAAGGAGATCATTATATCCTGAATGGCTCTAAGGTACCTTGAGAAATGACTGAGACATTGACAAAAATCTCCATGCAGCTTCCCAACAGTTTTTGATGTTCCAGGCGTTCATCAGTGGAGGTGGAGACACAGATGTTTATGTGGTCATGTGCAGGACAGGTGAGAAGGGACCTAAGGGCATCTCCTGCGTGGTGGTTGAAAAAGGAACTGCGGGACTCAGCTTTGGCAAAAAAGAGAAGAAGGTAATGAACATCTTCAGTATATTATACAGGACAGGAACACTTTGGAGTGCCATTTTTTTAAAAGACGGTAAAGATTGTCCAGTAGGTGGCAGGATTGAGTTATGTTGTCTATGCTGTGATTTATAATCAGTGTACTAACATCTTTCAGGTAGGTTGGAACTCGCAGCCAACCCGAGCCGTGATATTTGAGGACTGCGCTGTCCCAGTGACCAATCGGCTTGGAGCAGAGGGGGAGGGCTTCAGCATTGCCATGAAAGGCCTAAACGGAGGCAGAATTAATATTGGTGAATTGTTTCATAACTTTGATTTGAAACCTTTTTGATAACCTGTTTATTTTGACAGATTTGTGTTCTGGTCGTTTTAACGCAGAGAGGACTGAATTAAGACTTACTGACTTGCTCACACAGGGTTGAACAACTTCCCCCAAAATGTGATGTTTTTTACTTCTTTTTTTCCCCTTTTGACAAAATTATCCAAAAATGCTTGAATCTAATATTTGGTGATAATATAGCATAATGAGAGATTTACAAGCAATTTTTACACCAATTAGGTAAAGGATTTTCAGCACAGCACAGGAGTTAATGCTAGTTTTTTTTGTACCCGCAGCTTCTTGCTCTCTTGGAGCGGCACACGCATCTGTGCTTCTGGCCCGAGATCACATGTGTGTGCGGAAACAGTTTGGAGAAACACTATCAAACAGCCAGGTACCAGCTGAATTGTCCATCACTGATCTCCTATTAGGTTTCAGTTGAATGTCCATGTGTAAATCAGAAATAGGAAGTCATTATTGACGCCTGTGTTCAGTTCCTGCAGTTCAAGCTGGCTGAGATGGCCACTAAGCTGGTAGCTTCTCGGCTGCTGGTGCGTCAGGCGGCGGTGGCTCTGCAGGAGGGGCGACCAGACGCCGTCTCGCTCTGCTCAATGGCCAAACTCTTCGTGACAGATGAATGCTTTGCAGTAGGTGTATACACACATTGCTCTGTCGGATTGTGATGACCTGTTACATAAACACACAAAAAACACATCAATCCATCTGTGGTCATCTCTTTCAGATATGTAACCAGGCCTTACAGATACATGGAGGTTATGGTTACCTAAAGGACTATGCAGTGCAGCAGTACGTCAGAGACATTAGAGTACATCAGATATTGGAGGGTAATGATTTTTTTTGTCTTATACATGTCTCTGAAATGCAGTGGTTTTCAAAACTGTCCTGGAGCAGCCCAGCACTGTCTCCCTCATCTAACACACCCGATTCAATTCGTCAGCTCATTATAGAGACTTTAAGACCTGAAGTGAGTCAGAAAAGGTAAAGAGTTGTGAGAAAATACGACGCGTGTCAGATCCGTGCCATATTTAGCAGTAGCAGCTCTTAAAGCAGCCAAAATTACCTAATAACCCAGCTGCTGTGATGTCTGTTCAATCAAAGAACAAAAGAAAAAGGAGGAAATCAATAACTTTTGTAGCTTTAACGATTCATCTATATTTAAAGGGATACTCCACCCCAAAATGAACATTTTGTCAGTATTCACTTTACCCCCATGTCGTTCCAAACCCGTAAAAGCTCAGTTCGTCTTCGGAACACAATTTAAGATATTTTGGATGAAAACCGGGAGGCTTGTGACTGTCCTATATACCCAATTTATGGACCTTGACACTGTTATTTATTTGGCATTTTATGAGACAGTCACAAGCCTCCTGGTTTTCATCCAAAATATCTTAAATTGTGTTCTGAAGACGAAGTGAGCTTTTATGGGTTTGGAACGACATGGGGGTAAGCGATTAATGACAAAATGTTCATTTTGGGGTGGAGTATCCCTTTAATTAAGAATTTAGTGTTTGATAACTTTATTCAATTTCTGTATATTTCCTATTTACTGAAGGGCATATGTAAATATGACATTTATTATAATGGGTCTATGTGAAGATTGTTTTAAGTTCACTTATAAAGTTATTATTTAAAGTCAAATAAATAAATTCAATAAATAAGTTAAATATTAAGTGAAAAAGTTCCTAGAGCCATCAGTGATACTCACCTTCAGACATAAAAAAGATGCCACTTAACTAATATAAAAAATACTGTCTTTATGTTGTTTCACAATCATTTGAAGATTGTATGTGAAATTATTGCAAATATAGAAGTATGTTTAAAAATGTTAGGTGGGATTAATTGTGATTAATTTCAGGGAAAAAGACGTTTGATTAATTAGTTGTTTTTTTGTAATCGATTGACAGAACTATTAGATTTATATATAATATTTTACATTTTAACATTGTTTTTCTTTTGTTTAGGTACTAATGAAGTGATGAGGATGATCATTGCGAGAAGTTTGCTCACTGAATCATGATGCTCATGAATGGACTCCTGTACGGGACAAAACAGTTTGTGTCTTCATTGTCTAAAATGTCCATCATAAGTATAAGGTTGAGTGACTGTTATATATCACTATGTCCCACATGTGACTATAGAGATCACTGATCATGAGATGTCAACAGTATTTGGCGCACACGAGTGCATGAGATGTCAACAGTATTTAATGCAGAATGTTCAGAGAGTCTGTGCCTTAAACTTGTGAATTAGTAAATCTAGATTACAGTGTTTATTATAATAACATACGGAGGAATTTGGTTTTGTTTAGGGTCAAAATACTGTCAGGTTACACAAATATGTAAAGAGAAACACTGGTTACAGCATTAAAATGAAGCATTTACAAAAGTTACTGAAACACTAGTTTAGTTGAAATTATATAATTAAGGCTCATAAATCCCCAAATCTAACAATTTTTGTGTACGTATAGATATCAGATTAATTCAGTATTTAGTATTTACATTATTTTTGTCTTTGTGAGATCGATTTAAAAAAAAACTGAAAATCCAATCAGTTCAAGTGTGGCTTTACATTATCTGTCCTCATTATAGAGTGTGTATAGACCAGATCCTAATGTTGTTTTTAAAATGATTCTTATGACTTGAACTGTTGTGCACCCTGTGAAATAAAAAAAAAAAAAAAAAAAAATGATGAAACTTTCCACAAAGTCTGTTTGGGTTTCACCTGAAAGCTCTGTTTTTTGTATGTCTTGTCAACATGCATTTATAATGTTCTCTAAGTAGATAAGAATCATAACGCAAAAAGTCTTCATTTCTTTAATCCGACATTATAGTAGTTCTGAATGAAATGAGTACAAAGGTACGCTCCTAGGTATGTTAAAAAGTGTATATTTATTGTAAGCTCAGAGATTAAACCAGCAGAGACAGATGCAATGAGACTAAACAACTGGACTAAAGCTAGACACTTTGAAGTCTGATTGGTCTTCAGTACCCGACTGAATGGGTAGTAGGTTCCCTCCGCTCTGCGGTTGAAGTGCTGAATTGTTTTTTTCCCCTGACTTGAACAAAACAAATAATAAAAATGCTGAACATCATATCTAGTTCACAGTGATTTAAATACACACCTCTGCTCATTTGCATATGTTTTCTGGATGTGCTTCTTCCTGTTCCAGGTGACAAAGGTGACCGTTACCCCAATCAACAGCAGAACGAGAAAGATTCCCATCAACACTCCGCCAATCACAGCTGCGGTTCCTCCATCTAACAACAGAACAGAATGTCAAATGATTCTAGTATTCAGCGATGTTAGAGCTGTGTGTGTTGTACTCACAGGTCATTCTGAGGGTTACGCTGCACGCTGCCTGACCGAGTTCATTAGACGCTTTACATGTGTAGGTACCAGCAAAGGCTTCAGACAGGTTGTGCAACATCAGAGAACCGGTGCGCTGATCTGAAGCACAAAAGAGACGTGTTTTTTAGTTATTGGTTATCTATGGCCTGAGAGCGAGTACTGGAATAACTGTTACATTAATCTTTAGTAATTTTATTGAAATCATTAGTTAGTTAATGCTTAGTGTTTATATATTATACTGCTTGGCTCTTTCTAAAATCTTATATAATCGAGTAAGCAAATCCGTGCTGTCCCTGTGTTGTCATCCCTATGCCCTATTTTCAGGTGCCAGAATGATTGTTTCCTACCTTCAATAAAACTGTCTGGCGGCAGAGGGGCTGCGTTCGGCTCTCTGTGCCATGAATAGATCGGTATGGGGGAGACCTTGAGAGGAATGACAACTCAGAGTCACATCATTCCCCGTGTAGGGGTTTCCCTGCAGCTGACATACTGGCACAGACGGAGGAGCTGATGATGGAGAGAACAATATGAAAACACACATCATCTTTAACTGGATAAGTAGTTCAGTACCCACACACACATATATGATTTCTATAGAAAATAATGAAATTAATCACAATTAATTATTGAAATACAGTATGTTTCTTTAAGCATTGTTGTTAACTAAAACTTAAAAAAAAAAATGTTAATTGAAATCAAGCTGAATTAAAATTATAATATTAGATGGAAAAACGAAATATAAAAAAATGAAAATTAGAAATGTTACTAAAAGTACTCAAATTAAACTTAAAAATTGAATTAGAAATGTACAAAATAGTAAAATGACAAAAGCACATATAATAAAATTACTAAAACTTAAATTTAAAATGATAAAATATAAAAATGAAAGCTAATTCAAAATAACTGACAGAAAGCTGAAAATATATTTTAATAAATATTAATAATACTTTTGATTTTGATTTTAATAAAAAAAACATCTTTTAGTGTAACACTAGGGAAAAATTCTCACTATTAACTAGCATGCATATTACATGACCATATTTTTAGATCTCTTAATTCAACCCCATATTTAAACTTAACAACTACCTTAATAACTAATAAGCAGCAAAATAGGGGTTTATTGAGGCAAAATTCGTAGTTAATAGTGAGAACTTGTCCCCAAACTAAAGTGTGACAAAATAATAACAAAGAAAATATTTCCAGATTATATATATATATATGTATATATACTGATATATTTTGGGTTCTGTTGAAACCCATGATGTATAGGCCATCTTACTTAGCACAGTGAGGTTGATCAGACCTTGTCCACTGCCAGACCAGTCGTTCGGGTTGGTGACTTCACATCTATACAGCCCAGTATCAGATGTTTCAGCACTGATGATCCTGACAGAAGCGACACCTGACACTGGAGGGTTCTGCACGAGAGCCATCCTACCTTCCAGAGTTGACCCAGTACAGCCTCCCATTGTAGTACAGCACCTGTGTCAAACAGGACATTGAGGGTCAGTAGATGTGGTGGTTTATTGTAACTGACTCTGAATACAGCAGTTCTTCTCACCCTCTTGGCTTGGAAGGCAGGAGTTCCTGGAGCTGTGTAACGCCACTCCAGGGTGAAGCCCTCTGAGGCATGTGTATCATACGTGCAGGTCAGCTCAGCCGATGACCCCGACCGGACAAACACTGAGGGCTTTACCACAACTGCCTGCCATGACCTTACTACATCTGTACAAAGAGAAGATCTCTATACTCTTTGACAGTAAAGGCATTTAGAATGTTTACAAAATATTTCTATTTAAATAAATGCTGTAATTTAAAAAAAAATTCACAAAAATATTAAGCATGACTGTTTTCAGCTGTTCCATTGATAATCATTAGAGCGATTTCTGAAGGATCATGTGACACTGAAGACTGGAGTAATGACTGCTGAAAATTCAGCTTTGTCATCACAGGAATAAATTACATTTTCAAATATATTAAAACACAGAAAAGTTATTTTAAATTGTAATAATATTTCACAATATTACCCTTTATTACTGTGTTTTTGATCATATAACTGCAGCCTTGGTGAGCAAGGCTTTCAAGAAAATTTTTTTTAAATCTTGTTGAGCCCAAACTTTTAACAGAAGTGTAATACTTATATTATAAATCTATATGTACTCATATATTTATGAAACAGAATTTTGTATTAAGTAATTATAAACCTTTGCAATTTAATATATAATAAAAAGGGTGAAGGAATTACTCACCGAAGTACTGGAACAAAATGCATGCTGTGAGGACAATGTGACCATATGCCATTATACTTTTAATATTTTGTTGTCCTTGCGCTGAGATAAGGAGCAGCTCATAACTGGTCGACTCTAACTAACAGAAAGCACAACAATGTCCAGAATGTGCTTGCAAAAATGGGAGGCAGGTGTGGCTAAACACTAGTTATTGTTCTTCACTAAAGCAGCCTTTTCTTAAAAATAGTTGGAAAAACCACACTTGAAAAAGTTGCCCATTCAACAGCTGTATTCTAAGACAACCATTATTCTGAGAAAAAAAAAAGATATAAATTGTATATTTATTTCTAAAGCAATTATGGTTCACAAGATATTATCAAGAAAAAAATGTATTTCTGTTATGACCATAACAGAAATCGGTGGCTCGTCCGGGATCTCAACCCAAGACCTCCTGCCGACAAATTAAGTTGAAAAAGAAAAATGTGGCAGCCAAAATAAAAGTGTCTGGTTCTAATATTTAAGATACTAGCTGGTATAAAGTTTGTTTAATGGAGGGTCAATCAAATGCCACATTAAAATGCTGTGCTAGTTTCTACTACTGTAATATAAAAACTGTAATATCAAATTTTGGACAATGTTTTTTACAATTTTGTATTAGTTTAATAAGCAGAACATTATGGTAAGCAATCAAAACAAGTACCACCACCTGAACACTTGAAACCTCACTGAGGCATTTTCCACTTTGAGCCTGTTTCTTACTTCTCTGCTTCCATCATGTGGACAGTTATGTATAATGCAAGGGTGTACAATCACTGTGCCTGTAGAGTTTAGCTCAAACCCCAATTAAACACACCTGAACCAGCTAATCAAGGTCTTACTAGGCATAGACCCCCCTGGACTTAACAAGTACCCAAACAACCAACAACATATACCCTCCAGCAATTATTAAGCACACCCCTGATATAATGCTTTCAATTCCATATAATGCCAATTTGAGTGGAAAAGTCCCAATTACAGAGTAAACAATATCTTCAACCTGAATATTCACAATAACATTCAGCATTAACACTAATCTCAATAATGATAAAACATTGCTACCAATATTCAAGTCATTAAACCACAAGGCTAGTTTTTCATACATCATGAACACATGAATGAACAAATGGACACTTCCATGTAACTTCCATGATCACATGTTTTACAAATTAAGAGTCCTTCCTGCTCAAGTAATAAGCATGGCAGATACTGGCATTTATCTCTTTTACACTCTACCTCTACATATAGACGTTTTAAGACAGCATTTTCATGGGATTTCATTTTTTATTTTCTACTTTACAGTCACCCTCAAACTCCTCTGAATGATCAGAAAAAATGTTACATTTGAAATACTGTAAAAACCTGCTCTGCTTCAGAAATCTGCTGACAGGAAAACTGAAAACTCCTGAGAGAATCGGAGGCACAAGGGGCACAAGAACAGCTTATGCTAAAGATTAATTGTCATTAATGGAACATGAATGTCTAAGTAACTGGACAAATCTGAATTCATAAACACACCTAACTGTTACAAAAATAGGACACTGCATCCCATAATAATAATAACACACTGTAAAACTGACAAAATAAATGACAAATACTATTTTCAGTCAGTGTAACGGGTTCGAAAAGACAAAGAGTGTTTAGGCATCAAAGCACAGATTAATCTCATTGAAAAAACATGTGATACTTTAGAAAAAAAAAGCAAAGGCGATTTTTGACATGTAACTATATTTTACTGTACTTATAGTACTTTATCTGGTATAGAACGTTTTTGACATTTATCGCCACCTTTGTCGAAAACCCTTCCCCATGTACATTTGGCTAGTCGTTAGCACATTATTTGTCTTGAGAGTCGTTACAACCAGTGACCCGCACGTGGTTTCTGGGTGGGCACCATGATGGGCACGGCCCCCCACATGCGGGACATCAGGGTGGCAGTGTTTCTAGTATAGGCATGTTTGAGCAGCACGTGGGGTCTGCGGCTGTGGCCCCTCAGTCCTGTGGGTGTGGAGCAAGCTGTTTGGATTGAGGACTGCGGGAGTGTTATGAGTGATGGTGGTGTGTGTGATTTAGTGTGCTGCTGCTGCCGTTGTATCCAGCAGGCCATGTAGTGGGTTGCGCTCCCCTGGGCGGAGGCGGGATGTGGTTGTGCTACCGGAGGTGGTGAGGATGGAGGGCGGTGTCCAAGGCACCCGGGCAGGTTATGGGTATGGCTGTTTTGGAGTGGATGCTGAGGGTCCTGTGCAGGGAGGGCTTGGGGCTATGGAGGACAATGTGCCATTCTTTTATATATGAATGTCTGATCGCCTGTGGTGCGCTTTTAGCCCAGGAGACGCGTTTCGGGGGCCTGTGCAATCTTCCCTTATAGCAATAGAAAGCAGATACTGTAATACACACCATCTAATCTGTAGCATTATAGTGGAGTGAAGTACAAAAATCAAGTCCTATTAAATATTAGAAAATATCAAGACACATGCTCACTTAGATCTCAGTGGCTATCCTCCTCCTCTGTGTCACGGTTTTCTCCTCAGGATAAAAGATCATGAATAAAACCAGAGCCATCACGACCCACCACCGAGCCCACCGTTGGCCCCGGCGATCACCCAGGCATTGTTAGCTGCAGCCACACCCCCCCCCCCCCCCCCCCCCCCCCCCCCCCCCCCCCCCCCCCCAACAGGAACAATTTCAGTTACAATACAGTGAATGGCAAAATCTACAACATAAAATGTTGGCATCAGGTCTTTGAATGATACTTAACGGGTGGAGACCTCTAGATTGATGTGGCAGCTGTCAGTCCCCCAGCCGTGTTGCTAGCGCGGGGCAAACATACTTGCCAGACATGCTTTTGTGAGGTTGCTAAGTCGAAGGGTGCCCTTGCCTCTCATCTTAAAATAGAATCAAACATTCATAACTTCCTAATTGAACATCAATTATTTTCAATAGTTTTATTTTCTTTATTTGTCTTTCGGCTGTTTGTGACCTATTGAAGCACGTGGCTGCTTTATTCTACGTTTCAATTACAGGCACTTGGAGACTTTTAAAAAAATTAACTTCTCCCCCACCTTGTTAAAATACAAACACCTTTCCCACTCTCACACAGTTTCCATCATTTGTCACTTTACATTGTTAAACAGTATACACTACCGTTCAAAAGTATGGGGTCAGTAAGAAGAAGTTTTTGAAAAAGTCTTATATATTCACTAAGGGGCATTAATACAGTGAAACCATAATGCTGTAAGTATTATTACAAATTAAATAACTGGGTTTCGATTTTGATGTATTTTAAAATGTAATTTATTCACTGTGATGGCAAAGATGGGTTTTTTCAGCAGCCATTACTCCAGTCTTTACTGTAATTGTCAATTGACTTTAATGTTTTCTTTGTTAAATAAAGTCAATAAAAAAAATAAAATAATAATCTTAACTGTCCCCAAACATTTGAACAGTATTGTGTTACATACATACATCAATGACATCCATGAGAGAAACTAAATAACAAAAAAATGCACACCCACAAGTAGGATTTTCCACAGCCTTTCAAATGTTTTCCCTGCCTTTAATAGACTAGCAACACTAAACCTTTATTAAAAAGGGGTAAAATTATCTAGTTTAGTGGAAATTAGGCTTATGGGACATTTCTTAAGAATTGAAAGGGTAAAAAAATAAAGACATCTTCGATTTTTTAATTTTTAATAAAATGCAATTGAAAAACAGTAACGCTACTGTAAATGAAGGCAATAAAAAAAGTTTTTTATGTGATAGTTTTTATGTGACCCTTCAGTATAATAATAGACAAAAATCTTCGTAGTTTCCATAAAAAGAATAAAAAACACATTTTGCCATACAAAGTGCACAAACTTGAAGCAGCTGCCCTTAATATGAAATTATGGATATTATAGACAAGTAAATAGATATACTCCTTTGCAAATCCCTCTTTATTTACTCGATATAAGGTACCATATGTGTTAAAGATCTAGCCACAATCATGTTTGGACAATGCTAATGCCTATTTTCACCGCATGACAAAGAGGATGACCAATGAAACCATTAAAGGTAGAGAACACACATTTCCATTTCTTCTTCTTCTGCCATTTTGCAGTGGTTTGGCAGAGATCGCAGTCCGGACCAGCTGCTGCTTGTAGCTTCGTCCTCACACACTGATTGGGCCTGCAGTATGAGCACCAAACTCAAATTTTTGTTTTTATTTTTTTTTTTTTTTCCCTCATTGACCGCCCGAGGCCGGGGCCAAGACGCCCGAGGGAACCCCAGGCTGGGCTTTGCTTTCCAGATTCACAGGCCCTTTTATACTAATGAATGTCACTTAAAATGATTGGCTTCATAAAATCAGCACTTCATGGTATGTTTATGAAAACTATTTTATGATGGTGCTTCAGTTTGAAGAAACTACAGATACAGACCTGATTTTAGCTCTCTAAAATAAGACTCACAAACAGAGAGCATCACACGATTCATAAATTGCAACAATGGGATGGAACAAAAAGATGAAGGGGTAGGATGATATTTTAGAGGCTTTTAGACTGATATGGCTTTGGGATATTGAGAACGTCTAATCTCACTGACCTCACATTTGATACAAATGGCTGAATTTGCTAACAATGCTTATTCAAGCTTGTAAGCTTGTTGGTTTTTGTCCATTTTTGCATTTTATTTTTTGACAGAGATTTTGTGTGGATGGTAAACCTCACTCTTTGAGGTTTAGAGGTTAGTGTAATTTTTTATACGTTGCATAATTTTACCCCGTCTTGACTGAAAGGAAACTGTGGAATGATATGGACCAAACAATGATGGGGGGGGGGGGGGGGGGGTGTTGGTGGGGGGGGGGGGGGGGGGGGGGGGGGTGTGGTCAGAAATAAATATCAGCACTACATGCATAGGTATTTTTAGAAACCAGATTATTAATAGTCTGCTTCTGTTTTGAATAACTACGAGATCCAGGACAGATTTTTACTCTCTAATAAGACTCACCAACAGTACAGCATCAGCACACGATTTCATAATTTTCAACAATGGAATTGAACAACAAGATGAAGGGGGTAGGAATGATATTTAATAGGTGCCTTTTTAGACTGAATGCTTGGATAGAGATATTGAGAATGAGCTCGTAATCTCACTGTACACCATTGAATACAAATTGACTGATTGCTAAAAAAAAATGGCTATCGAGCCATTTAGCTTGTTTTGTTTTTTGTCGCATAAGTATTGCTTGGTAGGTTGTTGATTGACAGGATTGGATTGATGTGGATGGGTGCAACCTCACTAACTTTGAAGGTTAGAGGGTGTAGTGTATATCGGGTTTGCATAGTTTTTCACGTCTGTGCTGAAGGAAACTGGCATGATATGAAAACATGATGGGGGGGGGGGGGGGGGGGGGATCGAAAAGAACACTAGCCAGATTCAACCTTTTTCCTCCACATTTCAAAATATTTCTTTGGTATTGACATCTAGAAGCGACCATAATTTTTTAGCAATCATGTTACAAAGATTATCTTTAAGACTCGTCGAGAATCAGCACAAAAGTGAATTTTGTTTTTGATTATACAGCATTGTATTCACAGTCGACACATTTACATAAAAGTCATTTATTCTTCACGATGAAAAATGTCCCATTCACAGGGGCTTCCAGATTGTTGAACATTGGTCTACTTATATGTGTAAAGCAAACAGTCCTTTGAAAAATACGAGATGTATCTTTAAAAACAATTATGCAAAAACCATATCAAAATGGGGGGTCGTAAAAAAAAGATATAATCTAATAATTTTTGCTGAAGCATGTTATTTGCTCAGAAGAATACAGTAAAAACATAAATGGGACTGTTTATTACAATTTTAGAAAAGTCTATCTGAAACATTTTAAATGATACTTATATTTCCTATGATACAAAGCTGCTTTTTCAGCATCATTATTCCAGTCGATTAGTGGTCAATATCCTTCAAAATGAATCTAATATAGTTGATTCTTACTGGCAACAAACTATGTAAATGGTATTGTGTGACAGTAGCATGTATATACATCATCCCATGAGGCTCAAGACATGTACAAGAAACCAAGGTGTTGAGGAATAACCTCAAGACAACATACTGTAAGAGCAGAATGAACGCGCGCAAACTATTACTGGTGTCTCCTCAGAGCAGGGGGTCGTAATCTAAAGGTGTTCTCGTTGCTATCCTCTGGTGGTCCTAATTGCTCCCTTCCGCAGGTAATTCCCATCACAAGCAACAGGCTGAGGGCAGGACCTCTCACTCTGTGGAATGCGCGAAGATGAGAGTTACCAGAGATAGGAAGACAGATGACCAGGAGAAACACGGTACGTTTTGTTTATTTATAAACTTGAGGGGATAATTTACTGAACACCTCGTCGTTCCCTCAGTACTCTCATCAGAGACAAAACCTGGAGACCCACGTGCCTGGGATAAGGAGGAAATGTTGCTTGCATGGTTGATATGTATAAAGCCAGCTTTAGCGGTGAACAGCTGGCACAGCTGTCTATTTCGCACTAAAGATTTACAACTGATCAAACGAAACATGTCAACAGAAATCATCATTATATATTTGGGAAAAAAATGTTGTGATACTAATTCACATTTTTCTATATTGAAGTAACTGGTAATGTGTTATGCCTGTTCTTCATCGTTTTATAGGGGACTTAAGAGAGGCGAGATGCCAGTAGAAATGTTGTAAGCATTGCCAGCCTGTACTAGTGTTGTGGGCCCTAGGCAAGATAATCAATTGGGCCCCACTAATGTAAAAACTGTCCATAGTTAATTTGACAATGAATAGAAAGCACACTACAAATGCCCCATTTGCAATATTTAAGTGGTAATCTGTATTAACGTGTGGCACATTCCAACATACATATGTAAAAGGATTTTCAAACAAGATTAAAAAACAGAGTGCACTTGTGACCTTGAGTAGAACAGATAGTCCATGAACAAAAAAGTAAAATAAATAATAACTTAATTATACATGAAAACTAAATGGAAAATAAACAGAGCATAAACAAAATTAAAACAAGAAATATGCAGCAAATGAATAAAATACCAGGCTATTCTTGCTTGGGTTTTAAGACTAATAAACTGATTGATGGGGTCATCACCAAATTTTTTTTTTTTTTTTTTTTGGTTTTTTTTTTTTTTTTTTTTTTGTTGTTTTTTTGTTTTGTTTTTTTTTTGCATTAGACATTGGGATGGTGGGTTAACAACTAAATTGCGGACAGAGGGAGAGAACTGTATTATTGGCAAGGAAGATGAGTGGGATCGATAAAATCATGCCCCGCCTCCTACGATGGTACTAGAGGATGCTCAGCTGTACTAGGACATAGCTGTAACAGAATAGGATATTTGGCAAACATTCCATTGCACCCTTGTGTTTGTGCTCTGTGGGAGCACTACAGGTTTCTATTTACAATGTGCTTTTGCAGCATTGAGACAATGTGGCCAATCACAGACATATCTGTTGATTTCTTGAATACAGTGGCAGTCAGAAGTTCTGCATGCTCTGGTCGAATCATCTCATTATAAAGTAAAGATGCAATGTTAATAAGAGATTCATTGTGCTGTTGTAAGAACTTCATTAATATACCTAACTTGGTGATATCCCCGATGAACTAAAATGAGTGACAGCTTTTTGGGCAGTGAACTTATAAGGAGCCCTCTGCAGCCATAGTAATGAATGGCACAAAAAATGTGCAGCGCAAATTTTCCCCCTCATACTGTATGGACAAGTCACACTGTCTGTGTATCATGGGCATCATTGAATTTATATTAAAACAAGTACTAATACTACAGTGATAAAATATTATTTATAGCAGCCAGACCTCCGTTTTTTTTTCTCAGGCTTCACTTTAATCTCTCTATCATTCTTTCATTTCAAATGAATTAAAAATAGCATTGATGTATAGCATAGCAGGGTGTAATAGCTTAGCAAGGTCTAGGATTTATTTTAAAAATAAATATGATTAAAAATCTTTGATTGTAATTTCTTATGCATCCACTAAACAGAAAAAAAAACTTAGTAATGCGATGTCTGTTTTAATTCTACTTGTAGCCGGAGTGTGTATTTGCGCAGTAAAACTCATAGAAGTCATATGACGTTTCCAGGAAATCCCTAATATGGACAAAGCCAGTACAGCTATCGCTGTAGCTGAATAAAATGCAGAATAGAGATGTTTTAACTGAATGAAACATTAAGACTATAACACATACGATTGCCAGTAAATAGTTTATCTCTGTTCTTCAAGCCATGTCGGGTAATTTATGAAATGAACTATACTTTATCTTGCAATGCTAATCAACATAGCCTTTATCCCTCTATAGAAATATAAAATAATGATTTTTGCCTCATTCTGTGATTTGAAACCATCGCAGAAGCATCAACAAAGGACGTTATTTCAAACAATCGACTGATGTTATGAAATGAATTTGGAGTAAAACATGTCATTAAAATGTTCTCTTTGTGGGACAACAGGTTTGTAAACAGGATCTACACATGCAAAACCCCATGCACGCATGCTATGTGGTGACGTTATTAATCGCACAGACAAAATATGTGCTGCACTGTACAGCCCTGGTGCGTACTCTGTTGATACGTAGACAGAAGGTGTGGTTGGCTTGAAGTGGCGCTGCGCAATGGCGCACACGACAGATCGATTCGAAAGCATACAGAACTGTTAGCTCTCTAATGCTCTCTCGTGGTCTGCGTAGCGCCACTTCAAGTCGAGACACCTAGAAATTCAATTGACAAACCTCGTGACCATGGGGCCCTCCCTCTTAAGCAGGGCCCTAGGTGACCGCCTGTACCACCTGTTGGATGGGCCAGCACTGGTTGTAAGATGTTCGGTGCACTCAGTCAAGGTCAAAACTGCCGTCTTTATAGAGGCTGATGGGAATGTGTTTCTCTGGCTGCTCTGAGGGTAACGAAGCTATTTACACCTCACCTCAGGCCAAAGAGAGGGAGATACGCTAAATAATGATAAATGATGCCTGTGCTCTTCGTCTCTACACAGCATCTAACTAATCTCATCGAGATAATAAAAAGAGGATGCACTGTTTAAATTCCCAAACACACAAAGGAAATTCCTGGGGAACGCATGGTAAATTAGCCTTCCAGGTGGTCTACAAATAGACGTAATAACTGAACAACTCTATAAACATATTGCTAACTCCTTTTTATATCAAGTTATATGCGCTACATGATGAAAGCAATTAAAAAAAAAGAAAAAAGAAGCACTTATAACTGTATATGTAAGTACAATAAGAAGAACTTGATTATTGATCAATTATTTTAATGCAGCATAGCAAATAATTGTTGATGACAGTATGATTTTGAGTTAACAGTGTTTTTCAGTGTTATTTTTTAGACTATTCATTTAACAGCCAATGCCATCACAAGAATAATGACAAAAAAAAAAATTATCTCTAGCATACAGCAACATTAAAAAATCTCACAGATCCCTAACTTTTGAATTGTAATGTACCATCTAATTTAATCACATTTTAACCATTCAAACTTTATCATCCATAAAGCAAATTAACAAAATTGTCACACTGTACCTTTCATATCAATAATGTATGAAAAATAAATCTAAAATTATTTTAAATGCATACATAGAAGCTCTTGAATTTTCCGCAGATAAAGAAAGAGAATCAAACAATGGCAAACATACAGATGCTGGAAACTCACTTTGCATGGGAGAGAAGAAGACCATCAGAAAGAGGAGCTGCTTTGGGTCCATTTGTACTGAGGAACAGGTTTGCCATAGCTGGATTTACAGCTCAGTGTTACATTGCCACTCAGTACAGGGTTTCCTGTAATAGAGCATACAGGCGTGGATGGAGGACTAGAACGAACAGAGAAAGAAATCATGAGACAGACACTTTAATGCCCCATATGTTAATATACGTAGGCACATTTTGTCAATGTACCTTTAACACATGAGGTCTACTTCCCCAGACAGGCCTGGATCTCCAGGAATGATCACGTGGCAGTGATAGCGCCCAGAATCCGAACTCCTGCGTGTTTTGAATAGATGGACAGATTGGCAGAGGGCATTGACACGGCAAAACCCACTCGCCTCCGAAAGTCAGTGCTACCGATGCCAATCTGTCCTGAGAAGTAGGAGATGACCTGCAGTCAAAACATACACAGAGAGACCTTAAGACACCATTAGGCATGTACAGTACTACCTATTTGCAAACTGTGTGTCGGAAGAAGAATGTCCTTGAGGCACATTTTGAAAAGTTTAATCTGAAGCGATATTTTAAAAAAATTCTTCTGAGACTGTTGATAGAAAGTGGCCAATGATAATGATAGAGGTAAAATGTCATGCCTCAGATGTAAGTGCAGATGGTCATGTTCCACTTTAGGCTGATTTTCCATTCCTGATTACGGTAGCTAGGCAGGCAAAGAGAAACTAGTGAAACTACAGACTATAATACGCAGCACCAATATCATTCATACACATGCAGTAGGTTGAAGGTGATAGCTGGCTCGCACATACGGTATAACACATTATCACGCCTCAGGGTGTATTAAAACTGACATTTTACATCTCCATCTAAAAACCTCAGCGATAACGGCTTGAGTAAAACCACTTCTCTTCCCATCCATCAAATTCATCACGGTGTATTTTCATAAGCAGTCTTTGACCTTTCAAGTGTTCCATACTCTTCCTGTGACATTAAAGTGAAAGCCATCTGTTGAGAGGATGCAGAGGGAAGCTGGGTCTGACATGTCAGATTCATGTTATTTATTAGTCTGCTGATGGTGGAGAACAGATTGTTCTACCATGTAATCCATATTTAAATTTTTTTTCAAAATGACAGCAAAGGAGGAGAGGAAATGGATAGCTGACAAATAAAATTGACTTATTTTAAATTCAACATTAAGATGAATTTAAAATTGGATTAAAATTTTTAAGATTGGATTAAAATATATATACATTTAAATAAGTTATTATTAATTTTATATTATACCTGGACTTCAACATTAAAATCAAGATTATGGGTTAAAGTTAATATATACACATTTAATTATTAGTAATAAATTAATTATATAAAACATGGACTTGGATGTGTGTGTGTGTGGGTATATATATATATATATATATATATATATATACTTACTGTAATTTAAAATTTAACATCAAGATTATGGGTTAAAAATATATAAAACTTTATTAATTATGAATAACATTACGTATATGATTACATTGGAACCTATATATATATATATATATAATATATATATATCATATATATATATATCTATATATATATATATATATATATAGCATAGTATATATATATGGACTTTTTCAATGAAAATGTAATTAATTATTATTAATAAATTATCCCTATATAACATGGTGACTTATTTTAACAAATTCACACATATACATTTAATTGAACTTTATTAACAGAACTTAAGACTTATATATAAATTGGACTTGTTGAGTTATATATATTTATTTACTTATTGTTAATAAAATTAATTATATATAACAAGGACCTGTTTTAAAATTAAGCATTAAGATTTTGGTATGAAATATTTATATGCATTTAATAATTAATCATGAATAACATCTACTGTGTATAACATGGCCTTTGACTTATATATTTTACAAAAATTGCCAACAAGAGTTTGGGTTAAATGCATATACATTTAATAAATGATTATTAATCAAATACATATAAAAATATATATAATATAGCATACATAAAACCCATATATAATATTATTATAATACTTTATTTTTTTTTGTACAAATATTCAGTGTGCTAGTGATTTTATAATGCTAATCCCAAACATACTCACTTGTTTGGAGTGATTGGCCATGAAGGTCCAGATGACGGCGTTCTATGCTTCTCGATGGAGGTAGTGGGGGTGTACCAGGCCTCCAGAACAACCATTTGTCCCCCAGTGACTACCTCCATGTCTTTCCGTGGCATCTCGACCCGCTGAGACATCACCTGTGACAGCAGTGAAACAGCCAGTGATGGCACTTATCCTGGAGTTCAGAGGGAACAATTCGCAACAGGGCTTGACTTTTAGGTGACATCATTTTTAAAAATTTGGTACATTGACCAAAAATCATAATCCTACAAATGCAAAATTCCTAATCCATCCAAATGCACACACACACACACAAACTTTTAAAACCCCTTCAGATTCCAAAAATCATGTACTAAAAAATGAATAAGGTGATACAAGGCATTTGATTCAGCAGTTTTCTGTAGGAAAAAATATTTATCTATGCATACAATGCAATCTTACAGTAGGAAGAACTATCCAAACATGTAGATGTTGTACGCTTTCATTTGATGGATTTAGTGCAAAGTACTTCTCAAAAACTAGTTGATGTAATTAAAGTATTTAATGTGCTCCTCAATAAGCATTAAACAACAAGAAGTCAGAATGAATTGCCAATATGGTTGCCAACAAAGTGCAAGAAGACTGAATATACATATATATATATATAAAACAAAGTTTACTTGTTTATAAGAGAACGAAATCTATCGCTTGTATACAAAGCTTCCACTAAAGGAAACATGCTAACTGATACCCTGAGGAGACTAATTTAAGTACACACGCTGTCAGGGATCACTCACAGGGCAGGAAGTCTCCTGACTGCTCAGCTGGAGGTGGATCACTGATCCCAGCATTCCCAACTGTCCCTGGTCAGCCAGTTTTGGCGATGGATCCCTCACAGAGATAGACGTGGTGGTGGAGCTCTGCTGAGCTGAGCTTGCTTCGCTGCACTGCTTGCTATATTCCCTTTACTTTCAGCTTTAAACTGAATCTGCCTGTGACGTAAAAAAAGCCAACTCCTTGCTTTAGGCTGAATGCTGCCCTCAAGCTGCTTTGTTATTGCTCATGAGACTGTGCCCATCTCTCCAGTTTTTAATTTCTGTTGTTTGATCTGGACTAGTAATCCTCCAAAAAATCAATCCCAAGCTTGTGACGCATTCCACTGGCTCACGTGAAACAAGTCAAGCTCAGCTGACTTAAAGATGATGTAACCTACGGCTCCTTTGACAAGAGCTTTCACTGCTAAACTGCCTTCATTCATATTCTCACAGAAAGATAAACCTCCCAGATTAAAGGATCCGATGGGAAACTGATCTAAAACACAACCAAATTCTCATCATTTTATCCTTATTCACCTCACAGTGGGAGCTATACATTAGTACAAGATCTCATTACCAAAAGTTTTTTTTATTCTTTCTATAAATAATAAAATCATTAGGAATCACTGCAATTAGCTAATTATTATATTTATTTTATAATTTTATTTTATATTATATTACATCTAGATATTACATGTTAATGAATTATAAATAATAATAATAAAAATAACAAGTAATCTAAATTCAAACAAAAAATCTATACAAATAATATTTAATAGATTTTATATTATATTACAATAATATAATATAATATAATAAACAATAATTATTATTTATATAGTATTTTAAGAACTAACTTTTATTTAGCTAGGATGCATTAAACTGAACAAAGTGGCAATAAAGAATGTATAATATTACAAAAGATTTCTATTTCACATAAATTCTGAACTTGATATTCATCAAAGAATCATGAAAAAAAAAGTGCATTGTGGTTTCCACAAAAATATTAAGCATCACAGCTGTTTTCAAAACTGATAATAATAAGAAATGTTTCAAGGACACTAAAAACTGGAGCAATGGCTGCTGAAAAGTCAGCTTTGCATCACAGGAATAAATTACATTTAAAATATATTAAAAAACAGAACATTTATATGAAATTGTAACAATATTTCACAATAATAATACTGTTTTTCAACAAGCATTTAAAAAAAGTTTTTTTTTTTTTTAAATGTAGTCTTAGTAAGAATAAGAAACTTCTTTTGGAATCATTATATAATATGACCGACCTCAAAATCTGTAATATATAAAACATAAATATGTTATTAAGATGAGAAAAAAGCGTATTTAAAACTTTCCTTGGATATTTAAAAGAACAAAAATTTACTTCACAGACTGTCTGATTCAATCATATTATTATCCAAAAACAGTATTGTACTTGTGTCTGTCTGCCAGATTGGTTTTGGACTTTTGTCAACCTTTAATTCTTTTTAGTGGTAAAAGCTCAATGTTCCCTTTCGTCCCGGCCTGGGACTTTGGAAGGAGTGTAAGTAGGACATGCATCGCCTGGGCTCATGAAAGCAGCGTGGCGATGTGTGGCGTCTCTCTGATGTGCTGCGCTCAGCAACTGTCTCTGTGTGCCCAGGTTTATCCCTTACATTTCTGAGCCATAGTAGTTTATTAAATCAGAGAAAATCTTCCCTAATCCCATCCCTGGCTCCATCTGTGCTGCTCTAGACAGACACACGCAGCACCAAGGTGGAAAGCCTGACATGGACACCTTGATTCAAGGATTACCACGTGGCCACTCAACACAAATATTTACATGCACGTACATTTCACACAAGAACAGACCTTATGAACTCATTTAGAAGTTCAGATCTTCATCCTAATGAAGAAGCTAGCAAGCTATGCACAGTTTGTACTGTTAAAACAATCAGCTGCTGTTGATTGACACTGACAAAGAGCTCTGGGATTGATATTTCCAGCACTGTAATATATAGTGCACACAGTAGTACTGTGGACATTCAGAAGCTGAAGACTGGAGAAGCTGCACAAAAGCAATGGGTGTGGGACATCTTTTGGAGATGTCTGGAAATTTTCACCCCCTAAAATTAAAAACCAAATGGAATGGAGATCATAGATTACAGTACAGACTATTGCAGTTACAATAGGCCTCCTAGTGAGGGCAGCACAATACTGCAGGATGAGAATAAAAAAGTAAAAGAGACAGATGAGTTTAGATGAACAGATTTAACAGGGTATATATCAGTGCCACTCATGTGCATTCAAGAGAATCCACATCAGATCAAAATCTATAAAGCAGATTTTAATCCAGAGTCTGTAAAAATAAAAGTTTTCACAATGATGCCATAGAAGAACCATTTTGGGTTCACCAAAGAAACTTTGCAGTGAACAGTTCTTAAAAGAACCATTTTTTCTCAGTGTGAAGAACATTTTAATAATCTAAAGAACCTTTTTTCACTATAAACAACCTTTTGTACAATGGAAAGTTTCCATGAATGTTAAAGATACTTCATAGAATCATCAATGCCAATAAATATATTTTATTTGTAGTGTAGTGTACTTACATTTTATCATTTTAACAAACTATACTATAAAAATAAGTGAAAATGTACTGGAAATTTTCTGCCATTTAATTTTATCTATCAATTAATTTTTACAGACATTTCTGTTAACTGAAAAAAAAATATATATATATATATACGGGGCAAAATTCAAAATACAGGTAAAACACCTGTAAAACACCTGAAAAAAAAAATTCTTTATATAAATACATTACATTGTGCCCTATTTCTTACTTATTTTAGTGTATATAATTCAACTCAACAACTGAGTCATTTTGCCTCTGTAAGTGTTTTTGTTTTGTTTTCCTCAGCGAATCGGACAGATCTGATTCAACTTGAAAGAGGATTTGAAAGAGTTCTCAAGTTTACAGCTCACTGGAGGGGAAAAACAACAAATGTCTGTTCACACAAAGCCATCAAATAGCTTCAATAGATTTGCAATACAGAGGTGTGGACAGATGTTAGAATACAGTAAAACAAAAAAGCTGTGTAAAGAATCTTTAGAATTCTCCTTTTTGTGTTTCACAGAAAAACAACAGCATTTGGATTTGAATGACAAAGAGGTGAGTAAATAAGAACAAGATTCAAGTGGATTTATAGGCAACAACTAGGCTACAAGTAACTAACTTCATCATTGTCAATTTATAGGCTTACTCTAAAAGCAAAAGCTGAAATCCCATGGCACATTCAGGTGCTCTACAACAGGCAAGCAGCTTTTATCAAATGTCCTTCCTGAAATGTAAAACCTTGAACCAAGTGCTGATAGGAGCCTACTCTCATTAAAAAGAGACCCATTGTCTTCTAATATAATCTCCTCTTTTGCTTGTCTCTGGCTCACAAGTGTTGTCTGATAAAGCTTTAGCATGAGCAATCTGAGCCAGCCTTGAAATACCTGCTTGGGCAACTGCACATCAGGAAGCACTTCAAGCAACTCAGGTCTGATGAGTACGAGCGACCCTTCCCATTTGATTTCAGACTCTATTGTTAGGGGAACGCAGGGTTTAATTATCAGAGTTTATTTTGAGTGCTGAGAGTGAGGTCAGCGGTATATGGTGACACTGAGTGAAGTTTGCAAGGCTGAAATGAGCAAATATAAATGCCATCTTTCCTAGAGGAGGAGTTTGTGGGTTAAGCAGGAGTTTTCTGGCAGATGGCAATTGAATTATAAACATTTGGTAAAGGTTCCTTTAAATAGGATTACATCAGTTTAATCGCTAGTACTATTTTAAGCAATTTTCAGTGTGTTGTCACATCAAAGGACCGCTAAATCCCTGCAAGTTTAGATCGATTCTTCATGCATACATGGACACAGACAGGACTGTCATCAGGAACAGTGTCCTGGGTCTACCAAGGTCTTTTAGGTCTTTTTTAAAAATCTTTATTAATTACAAATGCCACTTTTGATGCAATTTAATGCATCCTTGCTGAAGAAAAGTATTCATTTCTTGAAAAAAAAAAAAAAAATGACACTGTCATCCTAGATGAATTTTTCACTAAGCCAATTGCAATGCATTCTGGGATTGCCCTGTTCATGAAAGATTCATGTCATGCAGCTGAACTTGACCAAAATGAGTGATATCAGAAGCTGGCTATCTTTTGAAACTGCCTTAAGGTCAGCAGTGTGCCTGTGATGACTTAAAATGCTGGCTCCGTGGTCAGTTCACAAGTTTTTAGCAGAGCTTTTTCCCCTTTTCTCCTCCCAGCAATTCATACACTCTTCATCTCTCTTTTCGCACACACATGATAACTAATATTAATCTTCAAAAGAATACAGTGTACAATGGAGGCCATATATTGTGACATGACATTATGGGAGAAGCTAAAATAGAACAACTGCGGGGTGAAACACTTATCAGCCATAAATATGGTCTTAAATCAATGTGACCATTTTTTGCTCTCAGTCATCATGACCCAAGCTGTCATGGGCTGGACTTTCAGAGAAACCCAAACAACTGAAATAATACCAAAATACACAAAGAGTTAATAGACTCTACAAGTTCAGTCAATAACTGATCATAAAAACACGAGTAGACAGCCAGATATATAGATTTTCAATAACACCTTTAAGCAACATTACAAACGGTCTAGCTTTAAATAATCAGAGCTGCACCAAAATCATTATATTTGTTTACATGTCTGACTGCTCTCAAAATGGCACACATGCTTTGTTTTGACTGGTGTATTGGTCTGGGAGAGTGCTATAAATCTAAAGAGTGCTGCCTAGAGTGAGGAGAGCATCAATCAGCCTGAATGTGACGGTCCTGAAGTGCTCTCCATCTCTGCCACTCAAGTCCACGGGAAGAAAATGATGCCGTTCCACAAAGCTACTCTCTCCATAGCCTCCAGCATATGGCCACAATCTCCTCCTACAAATCTGTGCAGAAAATATTAATCCATGCAACAGGCAGATGGATCGGGCTTGAATTATGTATAGAGCATGAGCTCAAGGAGAATTATTCCATAAGTCTAGCAGCACATCTGACGCGCAACATCAAAATCAGGTTCTGGTGAAGGAAAGTCAGGAGAGAAGATCATTACAGACTCTGTAGATGAGATGTGATTCACAAAGATAGGATTAGGGCTGGAGTCACAAAGGAAATTTAATGGCCATAAAAGGCTATCAGGAGAGAAGAGGCGGCATGTTGCCTCGGGTTCTCAGTTCTCTCTTTCCTTCTGTAAAAAATTGCAGAGATGGTTTCATCAAAGTGTGCTTATAGTAAACTGTTGTACTTACCGATTCTGAATTTGTTCGCTGTGCATTTATCTTTTTGTTTAAATAAACCTGAAAGCTTTGAATTCTGGGAAGGCAGTTACAGCGTAGGTGTATACACAGATAAAAAAAACACAACTGACATCCTGCAGGATCTTCTTAACAATAAGGGGAAACGTAAAATATGGATACGAATTCTTATCAGTGAATATTATTACTACAGAGATGATATCCACCGCAGACACCACTTGTTATCCATGAGTGTTTTGGGATCAGAATGTGTCCATGTGTAATGAAATTGGCTTTATTAGACACCTTCCATCTGTACGCACTTATCAGATGTCCGTCATATTGTACGCAGGTCTGTGAAGCTCGGCTTCAGGGTGGGCTGTCTGGATTATAAAAAGAACAAAAATAAAATCTAAACTAAATCACAGAAATCTTAAATCATTCAGTCGTGGACTGTGGGATAAATATTTAGATGTCAGCGTGGGGAATGGATGCACTCTTTTCATCTCTTGAATGTATCATTTTCAGAGAGATCAGACAGCTGCTATGGCAACCTCAGAGCTGACATCATCTTTCAAAGTTTGGGAGGTTATTGTTCAATCAAATACTGAGAAAAAAAAATGTTGGTATAGAAATAATTTTCACTCAGAAGTTGCCAGAAACTTTTCAAATAATTACAAAGAAATGGCAATTTTTGTAGAAGTAGAAAGTATTTTCTTTTAAAACATACTCTAATACTCTAATAATCTTTGTTTTATTATCCTTGTTGTATATGGGCCATTCTACAGAATTGGTCCAAAGTCAGAGTTAAAAACGTCTTGATAAAAATTGTATGTATGCAAATTGTATAATGTCCAAGGTACACATTTCTAGTAATTGTGCAGCTAATTCTCATATTGTATTTTCAGAAAGTTTTAGAAAATTTGTCCTCTCTCCAAATTTGTCCCTACCGAAAAACAGTAAGATTAATTTAATTATAAGAGTTATATTGACCTATTAAGATTTAGCTTATATCTACATTATAAATATATATTTTTTTGCTATTTTAATATTTTTTTTTTAGGTAAATCAATAACAGTTACATTTTTAACAATATTTCAAGTGTAATTTATGAGATTTGTTTTTTTGTATTTTGAATCCATTTTTTTTTTTTTTGTAAAAGGCAAAAAGTTGATCATACGGATCAACTATCATATCATCTATGTTGATAATTCAGTATATTTTTGACAAAACATCCCATGTTTCAGAAGTGACTGCACATTTTCGGCTGTGACTAATGCTTTAGTAGCAACCAAATCACATTACATAATTTTAACTTGCATACTAAAACACTACTGAAACATACTAAAAAAACTCAAAAACTGCATAACTGTACTAAAAAAAAATTTATTTTCCCCAAATATGAGGATTATGTTCACTTTTGTCACTACCTAAACAATGATGACATGTTTCAGTCGTGACAATTTTATGGGATAACACCCCACCCCCGGGCTGGACTCGTCCACGGTGAAAGCCGATTCGCTGATCCACAGTGCAAAGTTGATGTATTTCCTCAGCGTCCAGCACGGATCAGCTCCAGGCATGACGAAGCGGATATCATCCTCTTTTGGAAGGCCAAACAAAGTAGTTTCGCGTTCACAGTGAAACACACAGCGTCTATACGACATGGCAACAACAACAATACTACAATGAGAATAAAAGGTACGCCTTCTTTCTTTGCGTGAACATCTGGTCGGTGTTATGCAAATCTTCCCACATACTGACGTAGAGATGTGGGGGCGTGTTAGAACGAGCCGTTTCAGGGGGGCGTGGACGAGTGTTAACTTTTATAAAGAATATCTCTTTGGATTTGAGACTTTAGTCTTTGCAACTTCACAGATCTTCTTTATTCACCAAGAGCTTGTAACACTCCAAAGAGAAAGGAAAACTTGAAATCGCATCATATGACCCCTTTAAGTGAATAAATGAACTTAAACAGGTGAGAAAGAAATCGTATGTTTATCATTATATTTGATCTTTGCATTGTATCTTAAAGTGACAGCACCTAATTTACCAACTGTCCTTAATATTAACCGACCAAAAAAAAAAAAGGATAAAAAAGTCACTCACTGTTCCTGACTGAATAACGTTCCAAAATATACAAAAATATGGAGATGAAAGAGATAAAAGGCTTATAAAATAATTCTTCTCCAACAGCAATGTGATCATATCAATAACAAAGTCTGATGGTGGGGATTTCTCAACCCTTTTATCCAGAAAATATTTTATCACCATTATTCCCTTATTCTGCAGAATGTTTGATATATAATGAGACCACATCATAATACTTCCCGATAACACCCTAAAACAATCTGTACCTTTGCACATTTTTTTTTTTTTTTTGTACATATTTTTGTGACCTCTGAGCAATAAATGTTCTAAGCCTTTTTGGCTGAATTTGGATGAGTGCAGATCTCTTTCATCTCCATACAGTGAAGAATTTGCAAATTCGAGAATTGAAACAACGAGAATTGTAAAATTGAACTGGTATTGAAAATTTTGGTAAAATTTAATTTATTCAAACGATGGCAATTTTCCGCAGTCAGTCTTCAGTGTCATTCTTTCTCCAGAAACATTTATTATTATTATTGTTGAAAACAGTTGTAATGCTTACAATCTTAAATATTTTATATATTTATATATTTTTTTATACTTTTAATTATATGTGAAAATGTGATGCATTTTTCAGGATTCTTTGATGAGCAGAAAGTTTAAATTAACAGTATTTATTTAAAATATAAAACTATTGTAACCAGTTATGAATGTCTTCACTGTCAGTTTTGATCTATTTAATGCATCCTCCTAAGTTCTTAAAATCGTATAGACCCAATTTTTTTAACAGTAGTGTCAGTCTGCTGATGACTGATTAAAACAAAAAAAGATGATCCATGTGAAATCTATTTTAAAGGATAGCACAATTTTTATACAAGTTCAAGTTTGACATATGGCTCACAAACAAAACTAAAACGCTTGATCTAACCTAGAAGAAGAGGAGGGCCGTTGGGAGCTGGGATGAATGCGAGACGTCTGTGCCTAAATCCCACAGGGCTGCCCTGCACAGCTGTGGGACAGAGTGGACCCCATGCTGAGGCTCAGGTTTTTTATACAGTTGCCAAGCAAGAGCTGAGGAGCTCAAAGCTAGCATGCAGAACATGGAGCGTTTCGTCATGCGCTCCAATGGAGAGCTGGAAAAACTTCAAAATAGGGTCACATCACAATCTGAAACCCACAGCAGACCATCGGCCTTCATTTGTTGCCATTACTAGAATGCTCTCCAGGGATGGGAATTTGGATAACATATGGTGAGCAACACAGTCTTATGAGATTAAATAAAATTTAAACAACATTTTGTAATTTTGGATAAATAAAACACTATCAACATAATGCAAAACAGTAACTAATTTGCTAATTTGCAAAAACATTTCTTATTATCAGTATTGAAAACTTTTTAATATTTTTGTTTGCGATATTATTTTATGTGATTTCAAAAAAAAATTTTAAGTTGCGATACATTTTTCTTAAAAAGGTCAAAGGGAAGCATTTATTTGAAATAGAATTTTTGTAACATGATAAATGTGCCACTTTGATCAATTTAATGCTTCCTTGCTGAATAAAAGTATTCATTTATTAAAAAAAAAAAAACTGCATGGTTCTTCATCTGCTCTGATATGTGTATAATAAGAAGATGCATCACTTGGCCAGAGAACTGGGATCATGGTCTCATGAAAGACGTGAAGTGACTAAATTTTAAAATAAAACATAAACAGTTTTATGCTGAAAGGGAATCTTCAACCATAATGCATACAAAGCATAGCATTTTCACACACAATGACGTCTCTCGTCACACTGCCCCTTTCATGACTTGTGTCACGGCTGCAGTGTACCTCTCAACAAACACTATACAAATTGTTCAGTAATCATTCAAAAGGTCAGCAGCAAGCAGGTTCAAATTTGACTGCACTGGGAAACACAGACGCAAATCAGGTGAAGAGGCTTTCACAGGAGTTGAGAAACACATTAATGCGAAGACTCTAAATCTTTCATTTTGCTTCTGGAGACACTTACTGCCTTTTGATGATAAACCATTAGCTTGGAAGATGAATGAATCTTATTAAATACTTGACATGTTTATGACTGTGCTGAAAGGACAGGTCAGGATGCCCAGAGCGAGGCATAATATTGTCACAGTGCTTTGCAGTTATACAAAAAAAAAAAAGTAAGTTTAAAACTTACAGACCAATATTACACATCACATTTGCTAGCCTGTTGACAATACAATTAAGAATAAATATGACTGTTATCATGAAGAGTTCTGAAAACAAATTACTGTAATTGTGTGGACTTTAAAATTATTTTTTTAAAATTAGCAGATTCATTTACTAAGATATCAAATAAAGGGTACAAGTTTGTTTGTATAATTTATCAACTTACGTTTTTGGCTGTATTTTGGCTGTATTATGAGTAAATTGTACCAAATGTTACTTATGGGCTCTTTTTAAAAATTACATATACACTGCATATATATGCACTTTTGCTAACCCGTTAGATTAGGGAATACTATTAACTAGTTGCTTATTAGCAAGCATATTACTACCATATTGACTGCTTATCAGTACTTATAAAACACATATTAATGATTACATACTTACTTGCTATCAATAAGCGGCAAATTAGGATTTTAAATAACTCTTATTAAAGTGTTACCCACTTAAAAATGCTGTTCTTTTGACCTTTATAATCATCAAAGAATCCTGAAAAAAACAATTCATGGTTTCCACAAAAATATTACAGAACCTAAACTTTTAAAAAATATTGTACAGATCATATTCATATAACATAAAACAGGCTGATGTTTTGCTGAATCCTAAGCAACTACTAGTCATGAGTTGTTTGCTACCATCCTTGTAACCCATGAAGTTCGAATCATCAGATAAGAATGTCACATATTTCTTCATCCTGTCACATTATCCATAATACATTCCTGCAAGACGTGCACAACATGCAAATATTTAAACAAAACAGCCTTCACTCTTTACACTGAAGGAGCTACACAGCTGTCACACTGAGCTGTGTTTAAATCTGTCAGCAGATACAGGCACTAGCAAAGACTGAATCAGGACAGGGTGGCACAGGATACGTTTCCCTCCTCGAACTGTCACACACATTATTTAGTACTAAGACATTCGGCAAACACACAGTACACCAATCACAGAAAAGTTTCCCTAGAGCAAACCTGAGGTTAAATGCTTTGCTCAAGGGCACAACAGTAATAGGTTTCCTCATAAGGACACACATTGCCTGGACATGGAAACAAACCTGGGAACAAAGTATGCAATGTGTAGATAAGAAAATGATCTGAATATTGGTCAGTACCATGAGCTTATTCAAATGTAAAAATGTCTGGCACTGATATCAAATTATAACCTGTTACTGTTTAAATGATAACCTTACAAATATGAACTACTGCATTATGTTCAAACACACGACTATTTATTCTCTGAATGCAACACTGTCGCAATCTGCAGGTGTTCATTCACTGACGCACATGGACATCAAGGACATTAGACAGAGCTCCTTTTAGACTCTCATTCAGAGCTATGAATGTACAATGGGTTTATGTCCTGCAATAGACCTTGGTCAGGAAGCACAAAATGTAATTTGAGGGAAACAACGCTCTGAGGGATGGTGGTAGAGTGCATTCAATTTGACATACTGACCTAGGCTACGTCTACCTTTTCACCATCCAAAGTGTTTTGTTTACTGACGATGTGTGCAAAGAATATTTTCAATCCTTTCTATATGAGCTTGTTTTCATTCATGTTGAGTTACATATGGTTTCTACTCCTGACCTTAAATCTGTAACAGACCATAACAAGTAGATATTTTGAGGCAAATAAAATCGGTGCCTCAACAGTAAACAAGGCCAAATAAAACAAGGAGGATAAAAATGGATGCAAATTTATAATGATGTATGCATCATTACTGCATCATGGATTTGAAAACCATAAATACTGAATCAGACACAATCACTCTGACTCATTAACCTTGTCTCATTAGACATGCTCAGTCCATTTTGAGCATTTGCGTTGTATTCTTCATGAAAGCAGCAAAAAAAAAAGTAATTTAAAACATTTTTTACAAATTAAAACAGACCCATTTTTAACAATTTTTCAGTGCTCTACATGATTCAATATAAGAGTGCTGCTACAAGACTGGTGGTTTCTCTAAGCCTTTATATCAAGCTAACATATCAAACATGCATTAGTACAGTATGGATTTCAGACCATTTATGGCCTTCCATGACCTCCATTAAAAATCATTTTCAGTAATTGAAATAAATCTGTAATAACATAAAATATAAATATTATATGACAAACTTCAAAATTAGAAATTGGAATTGAATTGAATTTAATTTAAATATAGTATTTCAATTACTAAAAAAGAAAATAAATGAATAAAAATATAGAAGTATGTAGGAGAATTAAGGGATCTAATATGGTCATGCAGAACAAGGCATTAATATGTGCTTTATAAGTACTAATAAACAGCCAACATGCTAGTAATATGCATGCCTTACAGTGAGAATTGGTCCTTAAAGTGTTACCATTAAAGCTTAAAAAAAATTAAAAACTGAAAATATGAAGTACAAATGTTATATACAAAATATAAATTACTTAATATATAAATAATGCTGGTCAAATCAGTTCATAAAGCTGCCAAGATTTAACTCTGCAACCGTAAGTATTAGAGCTGATGTCATTCTGTGGTGTGAAAGATACTGCAATTAGCGCCCAGTACGTTTACAGTAAGTGGGTTACATTATCCAAGAGTGTGCGATCAGAAACGTTGACCCTTCCCCCTGACTTCTTCTTCCTGGGGCATTTTGTGGATCCTTAGGGGATTGGACGATGTTCCTTAGTCCATGTAGCTAAGCTGTCTCTTCACACTATAATCCCATTAGCAGCCCAAGCTGTCTTTACGAGGAAAAAGACAGGCCGATTCTGGCCTTAACGAACAACATTTCTTAATCTGTGACTTTTCAATTCCCAGTACAATTGCATTTGGCATTGCTATTAATTCAGTGGGTGGAAACCCCTTTTCACATGCTACAAGGAGGATTTCAGCGGATCTACTCTTGGTTATCTAGGTTACCAGCCAACATTTTAAAATAAGACATCTATTACCTGGAATTGTCACAATAAAAATGCAATATTAAAATAGATCAGAGGAAAACACAGAAGTTGTTAAGCTAAACAAGTCTGATGCATGTTGTCTATTAATATAACCTGTAAAGTGCCATCTGTACTGAACCAGCTATGATGGATAGATGTCCTGTTTTGCCAGAAGGAAATTCTTTGCCCTATATTTTGGACAGGAAACCTATTCTATACACCTGTTGGTAATTTTTATTTTAACTGAAAAAGAATAACATTCTTCCCCTCCAATGACAGGCCTAAACGTGGGGGTCTGATGAGGAAACACGTTCCCCTAAATAATTGATCACACCATCAGTTCACTTTAAATTCTACAATGTTTCCTTGGTGCATGAAAGATTATGAAGTTATTTGCACTTGAGACATTTTCACCTTTGCTAAACAATGACACTATGGGTTACTGTCACTAAAATAACAGAACAGTGAGGTCTTGCTATAACTGAATGCCCTAGAGAGCATTTAATGTAGTCACACATTTTCCCAAGTATTACCATCATGCTTCTCCGCTTGACAGTAACAGTCTGCTGCTCAGAAATAATAGATGCTCACCAAAACACTACTTCATTTGCTTCAAATAAAGTCTATGAGGGAGGCCTGAGGAGAAATGCATTTCAATCCTAAAATGACACTCACTTAGGGATGGAAATCACAAGGAATTTAGCTATTCTAGTTCAGATTAATGTTTTGAAGAATAAAAAGGTAAATTTTCACTGCAAAAATGGCACAAAAAAGCACAGAAAGGAAGACGATTTTTATTTTATTTAAAAAAAATGGATTATTTTCCATAGGAGGATCTAATATGGTATGGATGTCTCATATTATCTATTCCGCTCTAACTATAATTGAAATAAGATAAACACCATAATCAATATCAATAGAAACTGTGCATGTGTTATAAGAAAAGATAAAAAGCTTGAGGGAACTTCATCTTTATGTGGAAGCTGTTTATATACAGTAAGCAAGATAAATGCAATTCAATCTGTAGGGACAAAAATGACTACCCAAGCAGCCTGCTTACTTCTCATTTGTAAAGCACAATAGAGAGCCGCTCTTTACCATAACAGAAGCTCTTATCTGCTCTGCTTATGGAACATATTGTAACTATGGAAACTGATGGCTGCGTTTTACTGCTTTTTATCAGGCTTTATGTTACAAACTTTGACAATCATTATTATTAAGGGCCAATGGTTAATAAACAGCACTGAGCCCAATGTACACAGCACAATTTCCACAGCAGAATGTAGAGCACTCCAAACCTCCACAGACTAGGATGCCGGGCTTATCAGGTCCAAGCAGGTTTCACAGATGCTGCTCTGTGCGTGGAACTGGGACTACATCAATTTAGCAAACAGGCTGGGGAAAATTGAGGCATGACATAGAAATGAGAAGGTAACACAACTTTAAAGATGAAAACAAATTTCCAGCTGGACGCATTGGATATGGAACCTGAGTTAATTTTTTTTTTTTTTTTTTTTTTTTTTTTTGAATATAGTCTACACAACTGTTTTCATATAATTAAAAAATATATATATTTGTTTTGAATACATAAAGACACACATTGTTTGGGGTCAGTAAGATTCTTTAATGTTTTTGAAAGAAGTCTCTTATGGTCACCAAGCTGAATTTATTTGATTAAAATACAGTAAAATTTTAATAATTTAAAATATTTTTGCAGGTTATAGTAAATGCTTTGTATTTTAATATATTTTAAATGTAATTTATTCCAGAGAGATAACAAAGCTGAATTTTGGTCAGTTTCATGTATTTACTTGGTTAATATAAGTATTAAATTCTGTGTGTGTGTCTCTCAATCTCAAAAAAAAAAAAATCTTTCTGACCTACTGATATTATGTCCAATTCTTCAAAGTATATTTTGTCTAATTCTTCAATATTATGTAAATGTCCTGTTTATAACACTGTTAGAAGCAATATCTCACTCACAAACATGCTGTTGTACTAAATATGAGCACATAAGCATGTGTGATATTGCTTAATTTCAGATATAATCACTGTCTTTGGATCTTTAACTACTATTTTGGGGATTCAGAATGAAGTCATTGCTGTGCTTCATGCTGCAGGGATGCTGCCCCACACAGATTACTGCGAGATCAGCCCCATCATGCCTGATTATTCTACCTAATTACATTTGCAGGTGATGGGTGCACAGCATGGCCAACATCTTCCACCTTTGATATTATCTCACATGGCCATTTCTCATCCTCGGGCACATCAGAGTAATTGCTACTACTATCAGAGGGACAGTGTAATAAAAAGCTCTCCTAGATAAGAGTTAAACACACACAGCTCCCCTCATAAGATGTCTGTCACGTAGCGTCAGTGCGATGAAGGACGGACAGACGGATGTGGATCAGCTGCACAGATGTAGCGCCAGGGCAGGGGAAGGCTTAATAAGTGCTCAGGAGAGATGGGGAAGAGATGTTATGCTCCGCCGCGATAAGAGAGAAGGGAACGGACGACTCCGTCGCAGATCAGAAAGAGTGAGAGCGAGGGTGGGGGGGGGGGTAGCAGATGAAAGCTTAAAACAATCAGCGGCGTTAATCTGCAAGGTGCAACAGCTGCTCCTGGTGTATTCTGAGGTGGCTGGCCCGGATCAGATCCTTTAGGCCCTTATTGGCCTCACTCGACCAGGTCTGGCCTGCCTAAATCCAGGTCAAACCTCCTAAAAAACAAGATTTCTGTCAGTACCCTCGGACTATCCAGGGTAACGAGGATTACGTGCCTCCAGGTCCAATCTTGCCCCTAAATCATCTTCTAGCATCATGTTTAGCAGGTTACACAAACATAGTTTAGACTACTAGTCAAAAATCAATATATTGCACTATAATAGGTGGTTTAAAAATTAACATATTTCAACAGTAAAAGACTGTAAAAATGCTACGGTAATGGTTTCCTTACTCTATGAAAAACTGTAATAGACCTAATTTGACATTTAATGTAATTTTATTGCAAAATACTGTGAAATTTACAATTGTTGTACATTAAAAAGTAAAAGTCATCTTATAATTTACAGTGAAAAAACATAAATTGACCTTCCTATAGAATTCCCTGAGTGAGCTCACATGTGATGGTTTATCACTGAAGTTTCTTCTTATTTTTTTTTATATTTGTGTGTATGGCACAGTGTACTGTCTGTATATTAGGACTTCCCTCAGCTTCTGGAAAATGTTTTGTGAACTTTGATTCATAAAGTGGCTCTTTCTTTACCACTTGTGTTTTTAAGCCAGTAGTTATTTATTATATATTATATTATATTATATTATATTATATTATATTATATTATATTATATTATATTATATTATAAAGTAAAACATGTATTTTATGTATTTTTATATATTTTTTATATAATTTTTATGTTTATTATACTATTATTGATCAGATTTTAGTAATATGATACATCAACATTGTTTTCAGTATATAAGCATTATTATGTATGTATGTATGTATGTGTGTATTTATTCATTCATTCATTTATACATACATACAGACATGCTGTAAATGTATGTTAAATCTAAACTGCACCTACAGTTCTACAGTTGTTTCTACAGTAAAAATCTGGGAACCACAACTGACATTTTTACTGTAACTTTCACAGGTTTTTTTTTTTCAGTGTACAATTTCCCTACTGTACATTAGTCCTATAGGGGGTAATAGTGGAACAGAGCAGGGTGATCGCAACCCCCCACCCCACCCCCACCAATGAACGTGATCTTGCAATCGCGTACATACTAAAAATGATTTTTTCAATCATGACCCCCACCCACCACAGAATGTGATTTTGAGGGGGGCCCATAGCAAATTCAGTGCACAGAGCCCAGAATTCCTAGTGATTGCCCTGGTCCTATAAAGTACACGCTTCGTGGTATTTACATTAAAACAGCTCTGGGTCGCCTGCCTGATGTAATATCACATGTGTTATTGTGGTACTTAGATCAATATAGCCCTTGACAGCTGATCCAACTGCCAGGGATGCATCCATCCTAATGAAAGGATAAGCTTCTCCGTATCTAATCCTGCTGAAATAGCTATTTCTCCCCAATAATCCCCATAAAACATACTCTGAGCATACAATGACACTATATAGAAGTACCTATGACATATATTGTCAAATGCTGGAGTGTGTGGTCAGCTAGTTTGCAGTTTCCCAGGTGTCTCTGAAGCCCACACAGGCACACAGCACTGTGCCCAGAGAAGCCATGGCCTCATTTAGATGGCGGAGATCCTCATTACTGTATCCACTCTCCCAACTTACACCTGCTGTAAAACAGCGTTGCCCTCGCCTACGCTCCGGAAAGCGACACACCGGCACCTTTGAAAACACAGCGGGCTCTCGAGGGAAGTGCAGCTATGATGCCATGTTGAACTGCTGTTGAAATTGCATGCAAGTTTATAAACAGATTGCAATTATAATTATTTAAGAATCATGTTGAGAAAACTCTATGGTAGGGGCATCTGTCCTTTCACTGCACTACTTCCCACATGTGGCAGAGAGAGGGGGAGGGCAACGGGGCTGCAGGTGTGATATAGCAGCACTTACATGAGATGCTGTGTCTCTTCAAAAGCATTAATGAGAGCTGAATCTGTCTCTTGTCTCAGATCTGTCTGGATATTTCTTGACAGATGAATGTGGGCTTAATGGTTGTCAGCCGTATAGTTTCCTGGTAAACCCTGGAGATAATAAGGACTGCACATATAGAGGTACAGATATACCATATAGCGAATTCAAGATATATGAAAAATGGGATGGGTAGTATAACAGCAGAAATTTGTCATCCAGCAGAGATTTGCTATTTCATTTATTTCATCATATGTATATATGCACAGTTTACATTAATTTGTAAATTTACATTATCACATGTGAAAGCAACAAAAGAGTAATGCAATAATACATGGTGATGGAATGTATCCCGCAAATGTTAATATGAAATATTATTAGGCACAACACAAATTAGAGCAATAGCGCAACATGTTAATACAGAATTCAACTGTTGTGCGGTTTTGGCTCATCCAATCAGTAATTAGATTCAGAACTCATTTTATAAGACTAGCTATACTATTTTAAGTCTATGTTTTAACTCAAATGTTGCGTAATGTGAAGCTGTTTTTGCACCTTCAGACATTCATTTATTTGTTATGAATAATCTAAATTTTTTTAGTTTTAGTTTGCATCCACCAAAAAAATAAAAAAAAATCATTTTTTATTTCACTAAATTATCCGAAAAATAGTATGTGAAAAATGACTTTTACAAATTAAATAAAACAAAGATAGAAGATGGAGTACGCTTTACAAGAAAATACAATTTCATTTCTTCTAATTAAAATTTTTATCTATAAAATCTTTATCTCTAAGTGTTACTTGTTGTTTCTTTGTAATTATTTGTGAAATTTACCATAAATTTTTGAGTGCAAATGGTGAAATACTACACGTTTTTTCAGTGTGGGCATTACCCGGTTATTTAAATTTAAATATTATTTACATTTTCAATAAATCTAATTATACAGTGATCTATACAGTACTGTACTGTTAATGTAATAGGTAATACTTTAGAATACTGTTCCGTCATTAATGAATAACTAAATAACAAAAGATTAGCACTCTAGTAACTACTAGTAATTAATAAGTAAATAATAGTGAATAAGTAAATAATAGTGCTTAATCTAATGTGAGGTTAAGATTAAGATTAACTATTAGTTAATCAGGAACTACAAGAACTACTAAGAACTACTGTAAACAGGTTCATAATTAAAATTAATAATGTATAACGTATAATTAATTCTAAAGTGAAGGTCATGGTAACCCACTAGTGACTCAAGTATTACCAAATGCTTCAGAAGGAATAACTTATTATTTGGATCAGTATTCTAAAGTGAATAACACGATAACTCTCTAGTACTTACTGAAATTACTAACTAGTAGTTACTAGAATGTTATTAGTTCATTAGTTATTTGTTCCTGTGTAGTTATTCATTAACGACAGAACAGTATTCTAAAGTGTTACTGTGTGATATTATACTGTACCATCATGTAAGATTTATGCCCAACCCTATCTTATAATAATCTGTACCAGTACAAATCAAAAGATTGATTTCAACAATAGAACGGTGGCAGGGTTAATGAATTGAAATATGGATTTTTGCCAGTATTGAATGTTCTTTGCTGCGCAGGGGGCAAACATGATTGCCTCTGGTAGGTGAGCATTTCCATTTCTAATGATCTCTGTTGTGAAGGCCCAGTGATCCACACTCAATTACAGCCATTGATTATCCACCTCTGGCTTTTCACAGAGGATGAAACAGTTTGTTTAAACATGCTGCAATTTACTACAGGTGGTTTTGTGCCTGGAGAAACCAATCATTTGATTAGATCTGGATTGATAAAGATGACAGTTTAGCAGAGTACTAAATGTTAGACTTATTATTATCTTTTCTAAAGTACAATCACAATTGATCTTGCACATTCTAGGAAAGGATCTACGCTATTTGCACAAAGGTTGTAGAAACACAAGAAGATGTAGCCCTGAGTCACAGTGACCACAACTGAATACTTGATAAAGGGACTTAAGCCATCTCTTGTGGGGCTTTTCCTTTAAATCGGTATGGAGTGTACTTAAGCTGGTATGGATTAAAAAGCACTTTATAAATGGCATTTAAATCCTGGGCAGTTTCAGAAGATTTTAGTTCCCAGCAGGAATTAATAAGCCAAACTGATTTTCATTGTTAATAATAAATAAGGGGTTGTGTCTAAATTTAGGATCTACATACAGAACGTAACCTTCTTCAGACCACCTTCAAGACTTAAAGGGATCATTTAAGTCTTCAAAACACAAATGTATGTATATTTTAATGAAATCTGAGTGGTTTCTGTCCCTCCATTAAAAGTTCAGGAAACCAAAACTTAAAAGATCCAAAAAGGTCATAAAGTCATCATAAAAAGAATTTAGGCTATATGAATCCAGTGGTTTACTTAAAGTCTTGTGATATACGTAATGTGCTCTATGTTTGTGTGTTTATATGTGAATAAAAGGTTGAATAGACATTAAATCTGTAAATCCTACAAACCAATCATAACGCAGCACATTACTTAGATCAGTCAATTCCAGTCCTCGCACTCCACCGCCCTGCACATTTTGTAAGTATCTTTTATCACTTCAGACATTTGTTGAAAGTGAAAGTGTAGTGACGTGTGGCCAAGAATGGTGTCCCATACTTGGAATTTGTGCTCTGCATTTAACCCATCCAAGGACTTTATAACCTCTTTGGATCTTACCTGAGTAATATCTTACCTGAACTTTCAATGGAGGGACAGAAATCTCTCAGGATTCTTTAAAAATATCTTAATATGCGTTTCGAAGATCAAAGTCTTATGGGTGAGTAAATTGTTAAATAATTTTCATTTCTGGGTGAACTAGTCCTTTAATGTTTCTCAAAAAATGAAATAAAAAAAAACAAAAAAAAAAAAAACAACTGTGCAATGTAGTAATTTTGCAAGGCGGCATGGTGGCCATATCCTTTCGGGGTCACTCATGAAAGGTCAAACAAAACAACTAAATGTTTGCAGGCTACAGCAATGTCATCTGGCAGTTTCCCCATTATATGGCACACTCTCTATATATAATGCAATAATGGTGCCTCCCTGGAGGTACAGAAACAGTACCACATCAGCAACATTGCCGTGTTGGAAACACAGACCAAAACCCTGACAAAGCAACCAATACCAGTTTAATAAGGCTCACTACATTTCAAAACATCCAAGAGGCTATGAGGCCATGTGAATGCAATTTTATTATATTCTACTTCGTCAATGAATTGTGAGTTTTGAAGCTCAAGGAAGGAAAAACTGCAGCACAATGTCACAGTTTCATCTTGTCAGACAGCACTGAGAGTGAATTCGTACCTTGTTCTTGCTTGTAAAAATGCCAGAGTAATTCAATGGATTACAAGCTCCTCTGACTTGTGGCTTGTAGGAGATTAGTCAGGACAATGGTCATATCACGGCACCTGAATACACTGTCACTACTTTCAGGTGGTGGCTACAAATGGTTCTGTTGTGTTAATCTTCATTTTACCACATGATTTACTATAAGGGAAAATCAGGATTCAAGTCAGTAAGGGTTAATGTGATGACTTCCCATTAAGCAAAGGAGAGCAATGGCTGTTCATCAGGATAACATCTGTCGGTAAGGACCGAATATCCATTTCTTAAATAATATTTCATAACTACAAACATATTATGAGGACGTCTACAGGGGTTATTTGATTATTATTGATTCTCTTATTGGTTCTATTATTATTGAGTCTCTCTATAACTTTGCTTGAACGCTTGAATGAAAACAGTTATCTCATTGTATTAAGTGTATGCATCATCTAAGTTAAACAAAACATAGAAAAGTATTTGATTTGAGACTTTACTTATGATACAGTCCCTTTTAACTCTCAACACAACACGCTGCCTATATGAATTTTGAGAATGCAGTATGCACAGAGTAAGCTGATATTTCTCTTCGCATTCTCTTACCTGGAAGCGCCCACAGCAAGGTGAGAAGCAGAAATGTTGGAGGTCTCCAGTCCATCAGCTTCTCCATCGCCCCTCATGAAGCCGCCGCTCGGGCGACACCTCATACAGCATCCAGTGATAGTCACTCCGCGCTCCTTATTCTGCCCCGAGCTGTCTCCTGCCTTTCCTCTGCTGTTAAAATTTATATTTTGTTTGAGTATATCAATTCACTCAACCCCGACGGAAGAACTAGACTCCAGCTTGTAAATTAATCCTGTTCTCTCCTCTTCTCTCATCCGCGCAGTGGACGGCATTTGGAGAAGGGCTCTTTGGAAAGCTTTGGTGGTTCTTTTTTTCTAAATAAACTCACTTCGGACAGTTACGCCAGAATTTTCTCTCATAACTGAAGTTTTTGGCTGTTGTTGGACTGTACGAATCGCGTCTGTCACCTGAGCGCGCATCCCCTCGCAAGACTAGATGTGTGCTTAAGCCACGCCCCTTTCAGCCTACAGGTGTTACGAGCGCTCCTCGATCATCTCCTCTCTGTGGCTACTATCCTTTAGGAATAGCAAATTAATAATAATAATAATAACTATTTAAATTAACGAAGTAATTATATACTAGGAATAAAATATTAATATAATATAAAAATAATAATGATTCATTATCACTGTATTGCAAACACACTGACCGAAATCTGCTATCATTGCAACGATTAATAGCCCATGGAACGTCACACTGTTTAAAAATGAACTAATTAAATACATTGAGAAAGAAAAATATTTTTAAGATATTAAGTTATTCGCTGGATATTTTTCTTTTCTGTTTATTTCCTTTGATGCTACTATGATTACAACAGTGAATAAAGAGTATAAATCTTCTTTATGTGTATTTATATGTGAATGTTGTTATTGTTCTACATTAAGAAAACACATCAACAAGACACACACACACACACACACACACACACACACAAAACACACTAACTAAACAATGAACTAACTGAACATTTTTAGCAATGGAACAAACTCATCCTGACATAACAAGCCAACAACAAAACATGCACTGTGAAAGCATATTAATAACTCATGTACAGTGAATCCTAGGACAATGGTGAATGAGTCTATTGAAGGTTGATTTAAACTTACAAAAAAGATTGTTTTTTGACATGCTTGTTGAAATCTGAGTAAATATAGAAGCTATTGAAAGGTAAAGCTATAGAAGATAAATCATTGGTTTCCATCAGGCTGAGTTCAAGCAACCAATTACTGTTTCACATATATGCATTGTGACGAGTTGGTCTGTGATATTAGGCTAATAGGGCACAGGAGAAAGCATATACAGACCCCGAGCAGAGCTCTTTCTCACCCCCCTCCGATTGGATGGTTGCCATAGAAACACATCAGCAGTTCATGTATTAAGGCAGCTCAATTATTGGGGACTGGTGAGCTCAGGTCTTTGATTGTCTTGTCTGAGCTTTCCGCTTAACTTGAACTACAGGTACAACGTGTATGGCATAAAGACTGTGATGAAGAGAAAATGATCAACTGGAAGTCTTGGTGGTAAGTCAAGCCTGTGCTGTAGGCCTATATTCAGTGTTACTGCAGCCAGCTGTACAAATGAGTTGCATTTCCTGACAGCGATTTTCAAACCGCGACATAAGTATATTTTAAATTATGAAATACATTTCCTAAAATCTACTTATTTATTCAACTGACTACTACAGTCTGGTCAGGATTAATAATTATCATATTATTGAAGACCTTTGGCAATGTCACCAGTCAACTTTCACACCACTAACATATATTTAAATATGATATTTTATGCATAGAAATATTGCCATATAAATAGAGATTTAAAAGTAGATGCCAAAAAAAAATAAAAATTGGGGTGTCTGTTGGTGTCACCACTAATAAAAGAGAATACTGAGTGGCAGCAAGTTACAGCTGCTGTCAGCACTGCTACTTCAGTGAGAGGAGCAAAAATGATCAGATCTTATGGTTGTTGATTGATGAAGCAGTGACAATATATAAAAAGATTTTACAGGCTGTCAATGTTGTGTCTGCAACAAAGGGAGTCAGCAAAGCCTGCACATAATGAGCATGCCAAAAAAAAAAAAAAAAAAAAAAACTGACAAATATTGCAGCATGACTTACCTTTTTCTTAACATTCAATATTATGATATCCATTTGGATGTCCATGGCATTGAAAGCTATGTTAGTAAGGCAATGGTAGTTCACCAAAATTGAAAATTTGCTGAAAAGGCCATTAAGATGTAAATATGTTTCTTACTGCATGGATACATATTTGGAGAAATTTTGCATTACATCACTTGCTCACCAATGGATCCTCTGGAGCAAATGGGTGCCGTCAGAATGAGAGTCCAAACAGCTGATAAAAACATCACAGTAACCCACAAGTAATCCACACAACTCCAGTCCATCAGTTAACGTTTAGTGAAGTGTTTTTATCAGCTTTTTGGATTCTCATTCTGACGGCACCCATTCTCTCGGAGGGTGAGTAAATTTTCAGGTGAACTATTTATTTATGTATTTTTTTGGTGAACTATTAATTTAAGGTCATTATGCATCATCTGTACAGCAACATGTTTTAGGATCCATGTTCTCCGTAATATACTGTTTTATATTATTGTAATTGTTTGCAGCTATGCTTGTCTTTTCTCTTGTCTGTAGTTGATCATAGACACCTCAGAAATAATTTGGTCAAAGCCATTTGTCCATCAAAGGTTACTTCTATGCAAATGGACTGGAAGTACTTTCTGAAAATAGAAGCAAATTCACTACAGCCTAAATTATATATTCAATATATAAATATATATGCCTCTATGGTAAAGTTAAATAAACCCCCTTTAGAGCAGGGTTTTAGGCATGAGGTTAATAATTTATTTTAAAGTTTTGGAATTTTTCACTGAACTATATTTGAATTAAGACAATTGCCTCTCTCCCATTTTATTTATATTGCAACTTTTATGTTTTCTATATAAAAATAGTTTAGACAAAAACTTAAAATACATATAATTAACAATAAGATGAAGATTGTATATATATATATATCACAATAATCCACAAGTAATATATGTATATATATATGTTTTTATAGAATTCAATAAATTCTTTTGGTGGTATTTTTGTGTTATGATTATCTATTTAAAAAGGAAATAAATGGCTTTTAATTAAAAAAAAATAAAAAAATAAAGTAATATATCTACGTTTCTAAACAGATCATTTATAAGTCTTCTCTGCCACCTAGCGGTCATGAAGGACTCTCCAAAAATGTCAAAAAGACTTACTATACAACCAAATTACATTCATTTAAAATAATTCATTTTCCAAAAAGCATCGTCTTTTAAGAAGATGTGGTCAAATTAGTGCAGTTCACAGAGAGATATCCCTTTGACAAGAGCTTCACAACTGGGACAGGACACAGTTTAAAACCCTCTATATCTAATAAATGGTTTTAAATCCATTTAAAATCTAAGACAAACATACACAGCTTTACTGACCTTTAACCAGCTCTATAACATAGAACAATCTGCTGATATAAAACTATAGCTGCCAGTGGTATTACATAACCATTAATCCAGACATTTCACTCAGTAAGGTTTTGACCCAGCACGGCTCATATACACATAGACATATGGGGCAGGAGCCCGGAATAGCAACTGACCCTGGCAGACTAAGACAGCAGCCTTGCTCACTAAACAATCAGCTCTTGACTGTGTTAAATAAATACTTTGCATTCCATCAAGAATAACATTAATAAGAACAACAACATTTAGAGAACTGTTACGCTATATAAAATATTTTATACTAATACAATAAATATAAAAGTTTGGATCATCATCAAGAAATGTTTCCATTTCCCAGAGTCGCCATGTCAGTCTGCATGTGACCATGTTAGAGAATTGTGTTATGACAGCCAGCTCACTCCTGGAGTTGATAAATCATCCCCAAGATGTTTTGCAGCTCGGACCTAAAAGTTTCTGCAATCTCTAAGTTAATATCTTATGTTAAAACTGTGTCTTAAGAACTAGTTTCACCAACTAGCAATAGACAAAGGGTCTTACTTTTCATATTCAAATTAGACCAGTCCATCATTGATGATTATGTAGCTATGCACCAACAGTTTGTAATAATTAAGATTTTTTTATGTTTTTGAAAGCAGTCTCTTATGCTCACCAAGGCTGCATTCATTTGAGTAAAATACAGTAAAAATTGCAGAGTTGGTGCTCAATTATCAGTTATTATTGGTACATGTATCTCGTAGTGGCTGTTGGATTTTTTCCAGCTATGTTTTTGAGTCAGTGTTTAGAAGTTTTGAACTGCAACTGAATGAGTTTGAATATCTGTTTTGTACACTCTCAGAAAAAAAGGTACAAAAGCTGTCACTGGGGTAGTACCCCTTTCAAAAGGCACACTTTGTACCTAAAGAGTTCATATTGGCACCTTAAAAGTATATATTAGTACCTAAAGTGTACATATTAGCACCTAAAAGCGACGTGACATACAGCCAAGTATGGTGACCCATACTCAGAATTCGTGCTCTGCATTTAACCCATCCAAAGTGCACACACACAGCAGTGAACACACACCGTGAACACACACCCGGAGCAGTAGGCAGCCATTTATGCTGCGGTACCCGCGGAGCAGTTGGGGTTTCAGTGCCTTGCTCAAGGGCACCTCAGTCATGGTATTGACGGCCGAAGACTCGAACCCACAGCCTTAGGGTTAAGACTCAAACTCTCTAACCATTAGGCCACAACTTCCCCAAAAGTGCATCTTTTTGAAAAGGTACCACCCCAGTGACAGCTTTTGTACCTTTTGTTCTGAGAGTGTATGTTTAAATAATATCAGTGAGCATGTCCTAATCTACTAATTGAACATCTGTTAGTTTACACAGAGATCCGTGCATCTGGAACTCAAATCAATAAGGTGATTTATTGCAGGGGGCAACAGTGTTCTGTTAACTGCCCCTTGGCCATTCAGATTCAACATAACAAAAGGGAGGGTAAAGAAACAATGAGGTGAACATCAGCTGTGAGAATAAACCTCATCACATGGACAATAGACTCCTATATTCTGCCTTCATAAACACATTCCTTGGTTGTATTTTTGTTAGTTAATAATGTGTCACTCTTTTCTTTGTGAGAGGTGCTGTTTTAATTGCATAGAGTTACAAAAGAAGCAATCTCTTGGTAAGGATGTTTCATATAGATTCTTTGGTACAATCTGTTGAACAGGTTCTCTAGGAATCTCTGTACCCAAATGATGCAGATGGACAGAAAGAGAGAGAGAGAGAGAGAGAGAGAGAGAGAGAGATAGAGAGAGTGAAAGACAGACATTGACGTCAGCAGTGAGTTAATTTACTTAAATGTTTTAAAAGGTGTTTTACAGCTAGATGATTTACAGATAGATGTGTTTCTTACCTCTATAACTGAATATATTTGAACCTTACTTAAGAATCAAACTGACTGCATTTAGTTTGAAATATTCTTAAAAACTATCAGCCAAAAAAATACTTTTATGTACCTGACTGCTAAAACAGGTGCAGCCAGGGGCTTCTCTGTCAATGCCCTGACAACAGTTGAGGAGTGGCCCTGCGGAGACTTGAGTTGAATACATTTGGTACATTTGCACAACAAGTGTACAACTCTGGGGCAAAGAAGATATGACTTCATCTCACAATGAGCCTTTGTCTTGTACTTACTTATAATATTTTGGCGTCTTAGAGCTGAAAGATATACGTATTCATCCAGCCACTGATGCTGATTTTTGTATTCTCATCAATCCCTGAAGAGGATTTAAGTATTAAAGTTAGTTGTAAGATGTATGTTTGCTGAAAATAACCAACAGATTTGAGTTGTTTGTTTCGGAAATTATATTACACTCGTTGCACTGTGAAGGATGTTTTAGAAATTGCCCCCTGTTCCCCACATTAGTCCACTAATATAGTCCGGCTGAAGGAGTGAATGAAAACTGCACTGGTTGTGCTGATGATTTTTGAACGTGACCCATAATGACTAGTCATGTGACTGCAATGTCCAAACTTCACAAAACATGCAAACAAGACAAATTTAAACATACCAAATTTCATGCATTTCTGATGCTCAGGGGGCATTGATCTCACGGCGAACACATTAATAGCGTCTAGTATGTAGTTTTTAAATATGTTGGCTCAGCTCATTAATTGTGTTCATTTTGAAGTGTTAGAGATGGCAGATGGCAGTAGACGTTTGGCCTCACCGAAAGCTCTGGGGTCATAGAAGTGACAGAAATGACTTTTTCAGGAGCCTAAAGGGTGGCAGGGTAATGTGCTATGAAACTCTACAAAGAAACTGTGCAATATCAATATGAATTTATTATAAGTTTTCTTACAAAATTCCTTATTAATACTCATATTTTAAACAATTTATTATACATAATTATATTTTGTAAAAATGCATTACGTATTACCAAAATTTCTGACAAACTTAAAGATATACTGTATTTGCTAAAAATATACTATGTAAATAATGATTTACATTAGATGGAAAGCCTATTTGCCATCACACACTGGTTGGATGATAACATTTTAAATTGCCAAAAAGTTTTGTTAATGGTGACCAGCTCAGTTGGTACACAGTTTAAATGCGTTTTACATGATTCAGTGCATCTTGAACTTGCATCTTGGTCTTTGTTGGATCTGGCAGGTTTAATAAGGATGGTGTCCAGTAGTTGCCTAATTAAAATAATCCAACAAGCCCCCTATTGTGGTTCCCAAACCTTTTATTCACTCATGGTATTGATATCTCCAGTAGGTGGCAGTAAATATATATATTTGCGGCACCATCGTCAACTCTTACAGTAGAGTCAGTATCTGTCAGTTTCTAAGGCCATTTTAATCATAATTCTGCACAGAAACCCTCAAGAGTTTGTACTCTAGTGACAAACCACGCCATCCTCAAGTGAATTAATAAACAAAAGCATCTGTACTATACCCAGCAGAGGTCACAATTGTGTCCACCAGCTGTGAAGTTTTATTTATGTTGCCAGGCAGGTGTACGGTCTAGTCTTTTATCCCAAATCACCCCGGTACCCCTCCCCAAAAATACACCCCTCATCACCATCCTCATCCCAGTCCCCTGCATTTATCATCCTCCACGCTTATACACTGATGAATGCCCTCACTTCTGTCAGAGCTGTTATGTCGTTGTGCCATAATACAGCAAATCATCACAAGTCTATTGTGTCCTCACAGTACGCGTGTCTACTTGAGCACACGTCCCGGGATCAGGTCCTTTGTTATGAAAAGCTTGACCTGCCCCGAAGTGACCTGCAGTCTGTGCCTCCGTCCCCCACCTCTCCCACCCCTTTCTTTAATCTGGGAGAAACTCAGAGCCAGGGCCATATGGCACTGCCACACCACTGACAGGAACTGTAGACAGCAAAAACAGAAACATTGGCTATAGGCCAACTTAGGCCATCAAGAACCCAAATATGTGTGTGTAGTGCAGCAATAATGTTATTTTTAGCGTTGTGCTGTTGTTGTTCATTTGCTGTGTGTTTACATGGAATACACAGAAGCCTATCTGCAGGTGCTTGGCCTAATCAAAAGTACTCAAATGCACTTGCGTAAAGAGTTCAACTAGCATCTACTAGCATCAACTAGCGTTTTTGTAAAAGAGCACTGATGAGTCAATGTTCACCTTTACGTGCTGTTGTGTTGAAAGAACAGGAAGTCACTGAAGGAGGCAGACGATAACCTGGGTCACCTTTGCTTTTTCTTTTCTGTCTATTTATTTGTACCATACATCACTTTGGCAAAGTCTTGTGTGAATCGAAACAGTATTTACATCTGAAGAAAACTGGTGATGCATCGCCATTCTTTTTCCAAGAAAAGTTCACTTCCTCAGTGTTCCTTTGAGACAGCATATGTTAATAGGCAGTTTCCAATGGAAAACATATACGTTTGTTCACTAAAAACTAGCATGATACGGAGGCACATTGAAAGAAAGTCTAGAATTGTAGTTTGAAAGGTCTAGCAATCTGCTTCTTTTGTATAGAGATGTCAATAAAATCCTTTGAGGAGATAAAAATGTACATTTACATTTACATTTTCATTTAGTCATTTTGCAGATGCTTTTATTCAAAGCGACTTACAATTGGGGAATATATAAAGCAATTTTTCTTAAAGAGGCAAACAGACACAGGAAGTGCTCATAATACCAAGTTTCAGGCATTGTCCAAATGAGTACAAGTTTTTTTATTTATTTTTTATTTAGGATGAAGTCAAGTAGCATCGAAAGAGATGAGTTTTCAGCTGTCGCTTGAAAATTGTCAGGGATTCAGCATTCCGGATAGGGGTGGGAAGATTATTCCACCAGCCAGGAATGGTGAACGAGAGAATGTTCTGGAAAGTGATTTTGAGCCTCTTTGTGATGGTACCATGAGGCGTCGCTCACTAGCGGATCTCAGACTTCTGGAGGGGATGTAGATTTGTAGTAGTGAGTGGAAGTAGGCTGAGCCTGTGGCTGTTCTATATGCAAGCATCAATGTCTTGAACTTGATGCGAGCCGCAAACGGTAACCAGTGCAAGGAGATAAAGAGAGGTGTAACATGGGCTCTTTTGGGCTCGCTGAAGACCAGTTGTGCCGCTACATTCTGAATCATTTGTTGAGGTTTGATTGTGCTTGATGGAAGTCCAGGCAGAAGAGCATTGCAGTAGTCCAGTCTAGCAATCACAAGGGCCTGGACAAGAAGTTGTGCAGCATGGTCTGTTAGAAAGGGCCTGGTCTCTCTGATGTTGTGCAATGCAAACCTGCAAGATCGAGCAGTCTTTGCAATGTGGTCTTTGAAGGTCAGCTGGTCATCAAAGATTCCACCAAGATTTCTGACTGAAGTTGAAGAACCTAGCTGGATGGTGAAATCATGCTGTAGAGTTCGAGAGGCAGGGAAGACAAGAAGCTCAGTCTTTGCCAAGTTGAGCTGTTGGTGATGTTCTCTCATTAATGCAGAGATGTCCTCCAGGCAGCCTGAGATCCTTGCAGCTACCGTTGGATCATCTGGTTGAAATGAGAGATAGAGCTGTGTGTCATCAGCATAGCAATGGTAGGAGAAGCCATGTGCCTGTATGATGGGGACCCAGTGATGTAGTGTATATGGAGAAGAGGAGGAGAAATGATCCCTGAGGAACCCCAGTGACCAGTTGATGTGCTTTGGATACCTCCCCTCACCAGTGAGATAGGATTCAAACCAGCAAAGTGGAATCCCTGTGATGCCGAGTGATGAGAGGGGAGACAGGAGGATCTGATGATTGACAGTGTCAAAAGCAGCAGATAGATCCAGCAGAATAAGAACTGATGATTTGGAATCAGCTTTTGCAATCTGCAAGGCTTCCATGACTGACAGCAGCGCAGTCTCAGTTGAACGGCCACTCCTGAAACCTGACTGGTTAGTGTTCAGTTTGTTGTTCTGTGAAAGAAACAATGATACCTGGTTGAGCAGTGGGGTTACCTGAGCCTGCTTGAATGCAGTGGGGAAGGTGCCTGTGAGGAGAGGTGTGTTGATGATGTGTTTGAGTGCTGGTAAGAGTGTAGGAGAGATTGCTTGGAGGAGGTGTGAGGGGATTGGGTCTAGAGGGCATGTTGTAAGATGGCTGGAGAGGAGAAGTTTTGATATTTATGCCTCAGTGATGGGTACATGGGAGAAGATGGGAGTTTTAGCAGTGGGTGTGGTTGGTTTGAGGTCCTGTGTGTGTGGGGCTGAGAACTGACTACTGATCAGCAAAATCATCAGCTGTTATAGAAGTTGTGGGATGTGGTGTAGGGGGACAGAGGAGAGAATTGAATGTTTTGAAGAGATTACATGTGTCTGGAGCAAAGTTGATAATGTTGTGGAAGTGTGAGACAGAATGGACTTCAGCAGAGAAAGATGAAAGCAAAGACTGATACATACTCAGGTCTGACAGATCTTTTTGTGTTTGTGTGTGCTGTCAAGTTTTTTTTAAATGTGCCCCACATTGTTAGAGTCCATAGTTTCTGTGGCAGAAAGAAATTATGACTCATCCGTTTTTGATTACAGGATAGCAGGATGATAATTTGTTTGTGACAGCACTGGTCTGAATATGTCTAAACACATAATTGTGTGTCATCTGCAAGCCAATCATAGCTGACATCCTCCTTTGACATGTAGGTGCATGTTGATGACAAACATGTCATTGAGAGTATCAGAGAAATGGCTGAACATAAATGAGCATTTTAGCATCTCGTCTCAATCTAAGAGAGTTACTTCGTTAATTAATTTTTATATAAGGAACCAGATAAAACATTGCTTTTAGAATACTGACAGGGCCATTGTTTCTGATTTGAGCAAAGAAGCATGAATCAAACGTGTGTGGACAGCAAATTCATGCTTTTAAAATACTTGTTATTGATGCAGTGAGATCTTGTTGAGACTTGAGATCTCAATGTTGGACCTCTCAGACATTGTTTGCTATTATTCAGAGCAATTTCTCAGCCGAGGTGAGGAGAATTTCAATTTGTTGCACAGCTGGTTTCCTTAAAGCTCGCAACTGTTGTCTGTCCTTAGATTCTCGGCCCATTTTGAGCATCAAAGAAAGACAAATGTTCGCTTCTCACTTCAATAATGGTGGTCTTTCAAAACAGACACAAAGTCAATGCAGTAAAGAAAAATGGCACATGATATAAGGAAAGCCCTGGAGAAGAGCACCAGTAAATCTTGAGAAGGCCGATCAATGAGGGGTCTGACTGCATTGGAAATAACATCTGCTTAATAGGTTACTGTAAAATATAGCTGCATATCTATTAATCAGAAATGCACCACTGAAAAAGATAGATAAAAAGATAATTTTTGCTTCAAAATACACTGACATTTGTTAAAGTGAGTCCCTGCTGATGTGAGGTGAAACAAAAGTGCACAGGCTACAATTTAGGTGTATGACACTCAAACATAAATACCTTGCTTTTTGTAGGTCAGCTTGACTGAGAGATATCAATGATAGAAAAAAAAACAAACATAAAAAAAAAACGTTTTAAAAAATTATTTAAAAATGTGTTAACCATAAACCAAAGATGAAACACATGTGTATGTGTGTGTGTGTTTCATCTTTGGTTTATGGTTAACACATTTTTAAATAATTTTGAATTTAATTTATTTAAAAAACGGATGAGTCATAATTTCTTTCTGCCACAGAAACTATGGACTCCCTGGCACATTTAAAAAAAAAAAACTCGACAGCACACACAAACACACAAAACTACATAGTAAACATTTCTTCATCACATTTAAACTACATTTTGCTACCTGTATGCCACCAAACCGACAGCTCCCTTTCCCCCTCCCATCTTTCCTCTGTAGTATGTGTGTGTGTATGTATGTATATATAATAAATAAGATAATATAATACAGTATATATATATATATATAATATAATACAGTATATATATAAAAAAAATATATATAATATTTATATATATATATATATATATATATATATATATATATAATATGTGATAATTATTATAAAATTATTAGTTAGAAAAGTGAAATGTCTCGGACAGCGACGCAAAGCTGTCGCTTTAAGATTTGTTTGGGAAGCGCGCTCTGCTCTCGCGCACGGACTGAAGCTCCACGCGCTTCATTCTGAGGAGCGCTGTCACACTCGAGCATCTCATTTAAACGCCATGCAGTGAGCCGACTGGATGCACAGATTGTGAACTCTGTGTACCGCATTCTGCCCTTCAGCGAACGGACATTACAGCCAAATGAGTGACAAGGAGGTGGACAAACTAGTTGGACCTCAGAGTAGTCATGCAGTTCCTAACGCGCAAAGATCCGCGGGTTTCGGGTTCAGACATCACTGAGACTTCTAATCGTAATGCGCCGCTGTGGATTTTCTCGTAACCAAGAGAGCAGCTGAATGTGCTTTTAGGTTCGGCACTCTCATTTTTATTTCATGAGATTCAGATGGGTTCAACTGCGATGTTCCAAAGAGAATGTCTTTTGTTTAGAAACTGTATACTTATGCTGCGTAAAGAAAAGGCGCAAGCCTCTTGTGGGGGTATTCAGGGCCTGCGACAAATGGCTTTTGTTGTCATAGGAACGCGGGCTGTTACTGATCTGACTACTCTAGAGGTCTATAGCGCATATTTCTCAGGTGAGTTTCAAACACCTCGTTTATGAATACCTCTGATCTTTGATTCTCCTGCCTTCCAATACCACGTGCATCCGCAACCTTGCCGATTTGAACAAGTAAGTTGCAAAGTTTAATCATTTTAAATTTGTGAATAATCTCAGACCTAGTAGAGTGTTCGTATCACTGAGTAAAGACAGCAATGTGGCTTTCAGTGTTTTGGATATTTTAACACTTAACTTAAATAGGATGGTGAAATTTTTAAATGCAGTATTTTGCAACGAATAGAGCTTAAAGACAAATCTCGACAACAAAATATTTTATAGTGTTGTACCAGACCGAGAAAATCTTAGCATTTACTATCAGTGTTGAGTTACATCAGGTCACATCTATACACTGGAAGGAAAAAAAATGGTATAGAAATGTTAAAGAAATGGCAAGTAATACATAGAGTTAAAAAAAAAGAAATTCTGCAGTAGAAACGCCGAAAAAATGATATTTTCTAATGAATGCCACTTCATGTACCGCCAGTTTTATTTATAAACTTTGACAAATCATTTTAACGTGTGACAACCAACAGTAAAACAATACAAGTAAAGAATTCAGAACCTTAAATTTAATTGCAAAGTTCTATTAATATCCTAGAAGTTTTAAAAACTTTAATAAGTTCATCAGCCTTTTCAACTACTTTAAAGATTTTTTTGTGAAAAGTTAAATGGAAACAGTAATGTTTTTATAACACGTTGATAAATTTTATAGTGAAGCAAGAGACAATAACAAGAAAAAGTTTATGTTACGAGATGAAAAAGATCATACTCACACTGGATACAACACAAGACAGCTGTGTTAAAAAATTATTCATGTTCAGGATCATATCTCAAAGCATATTACAAGCAAAGACTATTGTGTTTGATTTCTTCATTCGGGGGCTACTAATGATGATGGCAAACAATGTCACACAGCAGTTTAGAAAGGAAATTTTCTAGGGCTATTAGGGAAATGCCATTTATTTTTTATATTTTTTGTTTTGACAGCATTTGTGCATTATTACAGTACTCACAGAAGTCTTAAAATCTGGACATGTACAGGCAACTGTTACAAGTAAATAGACAAAGATCCTTTCCATGATCCTCCTACACATAGCCTTCTTAAGTTTACATTGGGCAGTGAAATGGACCTGCAAGAGAACTGACCGAATACATTTGGCAGGTGCAAGAGGGATGTCCACTGCTTATCAATTAGTCTTCCAGGGCAGTGTGCATGATGTGTCCCCCTGGCTGCTGAGGCCAGCTTAATGGCCTTCTGCATTACAGGAGACAGCGGGCTGCTGTACACGTCGCGAGCTTTAGAAGAGCCTCTTTATGAGTTATGCATCTGTCTTCTCTCATTGTGGGGGTGCCCAAGTGGCTGAAAGGATGCTTAAATAGACTCTATTTGTGTATTTATATGCAGCGGGTTTTATTGATTTGGCTATCAGCTTCATGAAATGTGAAAAGCATTATGTGCTGTGTGGCTTTGAGAAAGTTCAGAGTTAAAACATACCGTATATATTATAAAAGATGATAGATAATGCAGATATAGGCAGACTTCATTCTCTGGTTGCTAAAGAGACGTATGTACGATAGGGTTCAGAAGGCTCGGTTTCACAAATTGTTGTTTTTGAAGGTATTCTTAGTCCAAATTAGACCAAATATGAAAGAATAATAATATTTTTATTAAATAATCCAATACATTGTCCATTTATTTTGACTATATACATGGATTATCTACAGCTCTTTTAATCCTGTTTTATTATGTATTTGTTTATCGTTCATCTCCATTCCATCATTCTATTGTTCAAGATCTATCTATCTTTCTATGTTGATCCTCCATCCATCCATCCATAGACGATGTTGAACCGTATTGTGTTGTAAATTTACAGTAAGCAATCCATCATCAACTTTGCTTAATTTCTCTATAGACCAATGATTTATGTTGGCTATTATTGCTTTTCACTTAGCAGCAAATAGGTGTTCTAGCGCAGATTTAATTTCGTAAGTAAATGCGCGTCGGTTCTCTTAAATAGGAGGAATGTGGGTGTGTTGTGTTTATATTTATTACCAGAAACCAGCAGACTGTAAAATCTCCCGCAGCTGTCATTAATGTAAACAGGTCTGAAGCTTAGAATTTGACTGAAAAAAGCTGCTCAGCCTTTGTGTTACTTAGGCAGTTGCAGTCACGTTAGGGCAGAGTGGCCAACTATGAGAGGTTGAATGGGGTTGACAGAGATAATGTTGTTTCTGAAACGATGACAAAATGGCGGCTGTGATGGATCACCCAGGCCAGAGATGTTAGCTGTCATCAGTTAGACGATAAGAACAGTTTTTGCGGCGCTGTGAGAAGCGTTGTGCCTTGCGTAATAATGGGTCTAGGATTCATACCAGCAGATCTCTTTCATGAACGACTAGCTATTATTTTTTTTGTTCTTTGATCAGTGTACACCGCAGTACACACCGTGTGCACCCATTAGTAATGTCTGTTGAGGAAAAAAAAACAAACATTAGATCATTACTGATCCCAGAGAGTCCAGGTTGATGCTAATGTTATTTGAATATGTTTGAAGCAAACATCATTGAAATTCGACTGGGCACAAAGGTCCCTGGTCGTTGTTTTCAAAATGTATTAGCATTAGGGTGTAAACAACAGAGGGTGACGAATACATGTCTAATATTTGTAAATATCAGTTACTGTAATGAATCACATAGGGCATATAGCTTGTGTACATTACCACTAAATATAACTTCTATCAACAGTATTTCATGTGGGAAGACACTTGATCCTCCTTAGTGTTTCATCTATCCAAAAGTTCTAATGTTGCTGTCTATCATTCTAACATTTTTATCTATCATTCTATCAAATGTTCTGTCTGTTGTTCTAACTTTCTATCATAATCTGTCTAAACATTCTTATGTTCTATCTCTTACTGTTCCATCAAACATTCTATTTATCGTTTTATATATTGTTTCTATCATCCATCCTCCATCCATCAATCAGTCAATCCATCTTTAAGTCAAACTTTGTATTTCTCTTCATTTTATTTATCATTCTATCATTAAATCTTATCTATCTATATACAGTGGAAGTCAAAATTAGAGAATAATATTTAAATACTTTTTTTTTGTAATGTTGTTATTCTTCATCACTCAAACAAAGTGTCATTGTAAAGCTGCAATATTATAGAAATCACAGACTTTGGAATGACGCAGCTTCTCTTGCAAGGGCTGAATGGGTCATCCCTTTGGCCTTCATCTGGACAAACTCCTGAGGGGCAGGGGTGTCAGTGCACCTAGACTTAGAGCACCGCCATCTTGCAATCTCAGTGAAACCTGGAGAAATGCTGACCATTTTAGTTAGGGTTTTCCTCTAAGTTTTATAGATATGTTCACTGATTATCATAAGCTATCTAATCTGTCTGTCTTGTCTATACTGAATCTGTTTCCGTCATTAAAACAAGGACCATCGCCCATGCCGAGTAGCTTGCCTGGTAGAGCTGTCTGTTCTATTCACTTGATTGTTCGTTTAATTGTATCCACTCGATTTGGGGCGTTTTGGTCCTCGACAAAATCTTCACAACAATAGTTTGAGATTGATACACTTTTCTTCGTAACGTTAACCGACAGATGAAATTACTGAAGATTTATTTAAATTCTGATTTTAATTCTTTCTCACAGCATTTGAACTGCAATTTCTGCATGCTATCTTGATTATGCTTTTTCAGTTTCATCTCATTGCCGGTGCGCGATATCCCTCAGTATCTGAATGTGGCGCATACAGGGCTGTGCTGGCAGTCTTATATGTCTAGGGGATGGCCGGATAGAAAGTTTTCTCACGCTGGTTCTGCTTTTGAGAACCTGGAGTATAATGGTCGGGTCCGTACGGACAGGGCGCGGACACGGAATGAGTTGTGACCTCATTAGACCAAGTAGGTAACAATACAAAAAAATGAAAATGGTAATAATAGGGTTGATGCATATTATGTTGGGCACTTTATTTAATGGTTTTTTATATAACATAATAAACTGAATAATAAAGTCGTGATAGATACTTACTTGTTTATTTTTAAAATGTAAAGAGGCACTATTAAATACAAATACACTTATCTTTAACAATTAGTTTTCCAGTATAACTTAAAAATAACAAAAAATTTGCTACTAACTTTTTTATTTTTTTCATTATTACTTATTTAGCCACTCTTATTATTTTTACTTTGAATTAATAAAATTTTTTCATTTTTCATACTTAAATTCAACAAGCTTTTATTTTGGTGGGTTGCGCAGCACCTTTTAAGGTCTATTTGCTTCCACGTTTAGCTCGCTGTCCGATTGTAGAGCAAGTTAAGCCACTGAAATGTCACAGTTTTGGGCATTGTGCTTCCACGCTCTCGAGAAAGCATCTATTAGGGCTAGTAGAGTACCAAGATTTAATCGCTTTCAGTTTGAAGTAGAAATCTTATACAGTACAGTTTTCGCTCAATCTGACAAAGCGGTAGTTAATTGTGGGCATAACAGGCATGTCCAACCCCATGGTCTGTACGCAAATGCCTCGATCTGAACTCATTTACACGTGCATTTGACTTTATATTTGTCGCACGCAGGCATTTGCAGTCGCCTTCAGCGCTAGCACGTACATGTGGCACCGCTTGCTACTACTATGAGCCGTCCAGGGCTGCTAACGGCAGTCCTACGTAATGATTCATATCCATCTATCAAGCTGTACAACGTAATAGCAATCACGCAGACTTTTCTCCCCACTTACTGCTCTGTCAAAATATACGCTGACATATCAAACTTTCCACATTTCAGATTCAAAACATGTTGATAATATGTAATTCGGAAACCCAACAAAAACCCATTTATATCCACTGAGAAGAGTACTGGGCAAGAATTAGATCCTCCCACATACTGTATTTCTCCATGCCGTGAGTTTTGTGTGTAAATATTTTAACAGCGTGCTATGTGTGACTATGCATGACAGGACGCTTCTTTCAGAATCAGTACTTTTTTTCACTTGATTAGGCTGTGGGACTAATTTGGTTTCACTGTTGCCCATATGAAAACCTTCTTTCTGCCCATAAAGATATGAACCTGGTTAATGTGGTCTTAATACGTCTCAGTTCACATTTTGCCAAAGGAAGTGGCGATGTGTAGACCATGAAATCACTAACAGATAATTATCCTTTGTCAAAATCATGCAGGCATAGCTTTTGCTATAGTGTAATGGGATGGAAAACGCACAGAGCTTTTATTTGTTCCTTTCCATTCTCGTCACAAGGACCATCACAAGGAAGAAAGCAATTTAGGGCTTCCCATAACTTGTAAAAATGGAATGCCTCCTGAGTAGTGGGGAGTTCTAATCTGCTTGTAACTGTAGATGGATGAACATCTACTTATGGCTGAGTGTAATGTGCAGCAGGAGCCATGATGAATGTGTATTTAGGGTGTTCATGAGCCGAGTTTTTATGAAAGTCAGTCAACTTATATACGTAAGCTTCATAATGAATTTAGTTTCACTGACGAAAACACCTTATGCTTACAGGTCAATGAAGGGCGCTGTTTTCTTGTCTTGTCACATGTGGGAACGGCTTTTAGTAGACACAAATTAGTTTTCCTTCCTTTTCAGTTCCTGTAGATGCTGTTATTTTGATTGGCAGACCACACCCAAAAAAAAAAAAACACGCTGCACTATTATCAAAATTTCAACTTCCTGTTTAACATCAAGTACGACGCTATGCAACCACATGGCCTACTGGTCAGTGCACGCTATAACAACTGTTAATTA